>NW_025729183.1:911500-1215333 GCF_021461385.2 Schistocerca piceifrons
GTTACATTTCTTACATTGTCCTTTCACCATATTTTAATAATTGTTTTTCTCCTTGGTGTTTGGTTCATTAGTCATTCTGATAAGCTGTCCTTTCGACACACGTTATCTCATTGTTCGCTGCACTTACGGCCAGCAGCAGCTCATTGTTTAACGCGCCCTACTCAGTGACGCAAACGCCACGTGAGCAGCAGCACTGCCCGCGCCCACACTGTAATGTCGCTCCAGGCTCGTGAAGTCGGTGTTGTATTTGCCCTCCAGTCCGGAGACTGGATACGACGGATTCAGCTCCAACGCTCAACCGAAGAACACCAATACCTCATCTCGCGCCTGGGCGAGGATTTCGGCCAGTGACATTGAAGGTAAGAGCCGCACTGCAGGATACGGCATTATCTTCCGTCGTGCATTATAGTTAGCGGTTCTCACACCTACTCGTGGTCATACTGATTTCCTCTGATATCTCCGTCGCACACGCATCACACTCTCTGTATTCACTTTGCTAGACTGCAGCGTTTACTCATATTACGGCTGAGCCGTTATTTTCAATATTATTACGTCTTAATATTTTTGTATCGCCTCACACGTGCGAGTATTTTACTCGTCCGTCGCGTTGCACTTCACATACATACATAAGTTGTTCTTCTTCAAGTATAAAATCTCACATAAAATTGATAATAGTACATACATAGACATAAACATTGACAATAATAGAGTTGACACATAAATTTACAATTCACATCCACATTTCATATACGGACTCCATGACATGCACCCTCTTACACACTAATACGTAAATCAGGAAGTATCTTTCATTTATTCTAAACATTCGCATTTTCTATTCTTGTCTTGCAGGACCGACCTCCTGCGCGTTTTTACGTCCACAAATACACATAGAAAAGAAGAAAAGAGTACATACATACATTTTATATGGACATCGACATTAACAATTATATAGTTGGCAAATAAATGTCCAATTCACATTCACATTTCGTATATGGACTCTATGTTAAGCAGCATCTGACACAGCAATAAGTATATTAGAAGGAATCTTGCATTTGTTCTGAATGTTTGCTCTTTCTTGTTATTGTCTTGCAGGACCGACCTCCTGCGCGTTTTTACATCCAATACTACATACATATTTTCATAGACATCGACATTGACAATAGCAAAGTTGACACATAAATGTACAAGTCACCTTCACATTTCCTATATGGGTTCCATGTTAGGCATCATCCATCTTACACACTAATAAGTAAATTAGAAGGAATTTCTCATTTGTTCTGAATTTTTGTTTTTCTCTTGACTTGCAGGTCCAACCTCCTGCGTCTTTTTAGCATCAAAAATACACATAGAAAATACGTTCCAGCACTACTCACTACATGGAAAACAGGATTTGTTAAGGTCTGCTTCAGAGATCAAGCTGCTTCTAGGATTGCTGTTTGTAGTGCGTCGTTAGTGTACTTATTCTATCCTTGGCATTGGATAAATCTTCATACTATGTATAATTTTTACAAATGCTCGTTTGTGAGCGAGTGTGGGGAATGTTTTATCCCTTGACAAACCTGACTTCATCACTGCTTGTTAATCGTCGTAATATTCCACATTCGTGAATATATATTTCAAGCCATATTTCTGCCTTATTGATTCGACGACATGTACATGTTTACCTTTGTGACGTGTGACCGATAATTTTACCGTATTTTTGTCATGTGTTGCTCCACTCATAATTCATTACCGATAGATAAGAACGCGCAAGTGCTAAAATGATGCTTTCGCTTCTGCGTGCAAGAACTCAGTGTAGAAAATACTGTTTCACTGCATTTTGTGTTCATTCCTCATACGAATCGTGTATCATATTTTCATTTATATTAACCTTATAGTTTCTCGAGCTGTAACAGTTAGTCGCTAAGGAAATATTTTTCATACTAGGTTGTTTTACATTCTGATGTCTGTGTAGCAAATCACTGTGCTGTGGTGTGTTTTAAATGTTTATCATGTACCATTGTTACTATCGACTTCACTGTTTCTCCTATACTACTCACTGCTTCTTCGTGATGTTCGTTTTCATAATTACTTACCGTACATGCATCATCATACTTTGCTTTCCCCACTCATACAACCATTCATTCTAAGACTTAAAACTATATAGTGTATTCTTTCTTACGTCAGCTTCGTGGCCTTTTCCTAGGTACCCTTGTAACATTAATCTTCATATTCATCGCCGTATACCCATATAATTATTCATTAAAAATATTCCACATAAATCGCCATTTATACTCATGTACTACCTACCGGGTGCTCACACTAGAACCACCGCACTATTTATTTCTTCCCACAAATATAAATAAACTCGTATTACTCT
Organism: Schistocerca piceifrons; assembly: GCF_021461385.2. Classification (NCBI taxonomy): domain Eukaryota; kingdom Metazoa; phylum Arthropoda; class Insecta; order Orthoptera; family Acrididae; genus Schistocerca; species Schistocerca piceifrons. Next base: position 913,860 of record NW_025729183.1, read on the forward strand.
AATACACTTTCATTCTCTTCCTAGATTCACTCCATGCACGGTAAGTCACCACAAACGTAGATTAACTAATTAATACCTTCAATCGAATCTAATAAACCTTTCACTCTCTCTACTTCAAAATATTATCCAGCAGTGAAATTTCATTTATTTCTCCATATCGCTTTTGTAAACATACAGTACTTACCTCAGTTCTTTTGTTTTAAGTTCATGCAATTACGTTGTGTGCGTATTGGTTGGTGTTTGTATTTACTTTGCTTATCTCCTCCGTGTTGTTCAATTCACGTTTACAGCTTTACTTTGCTGCTTATACTATAAGGTATCGTGTAATTAATAGCAACTAACATAGGTGAGCTCTGTAATAACAAATTTGTGGATATGTATTCTCCCTGTACATTAAGCTCACTCCTTCTAATGTTGTCTGTAAAGAAGTGTAGTTCTACGATATGTTATTTTATAGTTTATGTCTCAGTCACACGCACGTCTCAGTCACACGCATTTTTCTATGTTTATGTCTCATTCTACCTTTCACATCGTCGCTCGCGTATGTGTTGTATGTAAGTCGCTTAGTTCTTAAGTTATGTGCTAATCGCGTTCTTTCCAAGTGTACATGTTGTTACTCCCTTTTTCAACTTGTCTTAGTCCTGTTGTATATAGTCGGATAGGTCATTTCCTGTATATATTCTCTTCTACTTCGAATACTTATACTTATTCCTAGCTATGTACATTCAATAGAATATGTTGAGTTCACAAATTTAGCGTATTCTACTCTCCTTATAGCTTACTTGCGTCCATGTGCTCATTTTCTTAAAGCTGCATATGCTTAAACTAATGATTTACTCTTAACATTAATGCTCTTTACAGTATAGTCACCGACTTAGGAATAAATGTCTCTGTTCGTTTAGTTTGTGTTGCTCACCTACGTCAGAGTAACTAGCTGATAGGTACTCTATTTCCTATTGCTCCTATTTTGTCCAGCTGGTTAGGCGGTGTGGATGCCGATTCGCTTAAATTCTAGAATGGTTTCCTTCGCGGTGCGCAGTGTGTCTTTGCGCATCGTACAGGGGACACTGAACTCAACCTTGCTTTTTGCCTACTTGGCCCCTAAGATCAGCTGTTAAGCCGCTCCGTATATAATTGTTGAAGTACGCTCTGCTTTAAGCGCGGCAGCACGGCTCAGTATACCCCATCGCTCTTGCCTCTCGCTTAACGCTCGCGCGCTGTGAATTAAGTCTTAAGAAAGTACAATATCAAAATATAAGAAAAGTTTATTTTCACTAGGCTGAATCTCACTCTCTGCATGTTAGATAGTAAAAGAAGATTGAACATTCCTTATTGATTAAGCAGGATAGTAGAAGAGGGAGAGGGCACCGGAAATATAAATATTGTACCCCCTAGCTGGAGAGGAACCGAGCGCCAGTCGGTTTATTCGTCAAAGAGCGACAAACCTCCTACCTTCTTGCGTTTTACTGATGCAACAGATAAGGACAGAATGAGATTTGAATTTTCATTTAATAAATTTCCGCAAATCTTTATGTGGATACATGCCTTTTATTTTACCATTTTTTATATTTCCTATCAAGTAGCACCCCGGATGTGGCTTGTCAACAATGATATACGGACCAACATATAACAGTTGCCATTTTCTATTCAATGCCTTTAATTTCGATGATTTCGGATGCGTTCTTAGTAGTACTTCCTGTCCAATCTGGAATTCTGTTACGTTTTTCAATTTCCTGTCGTAAATTCCTTTCCTTATCTGAGCTTGCTCTTCCAATGTTATAAGCGCTCGCCGTACTTTCTCTTCTAAGATTACGTCTTTGTGCCTTAATTTAGGTATCGGTTTTGCCCATTCATCTAGCTCCATCTTTTCAAACATTAGTTCGGCCGGTGTGTGCCCTGTGGATGTGTGTGGTAGGTGATTTACTATGTGCTGAAACGGACCCAGGTATTCTATCCATTTCCTTTGGTTCTGTGGTATATATGTGCGGATAAACCTATTAAATTCACGGAAGCACCGTTCGACGGGACTTGCTTCCGGGTGGAACTTGGATACTAAAATATGACGTATGTTTTGTGATTTTAAAAATGATTTCCATTGGTCACATGTAAAATTTGAGGCGTTATCAGTTAGGACTGCCTGTGGTTTCCCGATGCGTGGTATGTAGTCTTCCAGAATTCGCCTTATAATTGGCCCTGACCTAACTGTTTTGACTGCGTACAGCTGGAGATACTTACTAAAAACATCACACAGGGCTACGATGTATTTAACTCCGCCGCGGGCTTGGGGATAAGGACCTGCGGCGTCAATAGATACAAGATCTCTTGGTTGCTTTGGTATTATTGGGTTTAGTGCGTTAAGACTGGTCCTATTCTGATGTTTGACCTTTTGACACACCGCACAGCGTCTGATTACTTGCTCTATACGTCGCCTCATATTAGGGAAATAACAATACGTAGAAATTTTGGCGGCACACTTCAGCACTCCATAGTGCCCCCATGTGCGGTGCGTGTGTTGAATTAAGTTTTCCACGTATTCCTGAGGTATGCACACACACCACCTATCCATTCGTCGATCTCTTCTGTGAAAGAGGACGCCATTATGTATAATGTAGTACTGCTCTAAACGTTCGTGTGTTCTAGCTTGCAATTTTTTCCTTACCTTGCTCCATCTCGGGTCTTCTTCCTGTAAACGTTGCATGTTTTTGCACATTTTAATATAATATGGTTTAAAAGTTCCATCCTCTATTAAAAGGACCTTGAAGTCTGATGTTTGTTCCTCTAACTCGTGGAAATCGGTAAGACCTTGAGGTAACCGTGATAGTGCATCTGCCAAAACATTCTGTTCCCCTTTTATGTACACTATCTCAAAATCAAACTCTTGGACATACAGGCACCACCTCGCTATTCTCTTATGTAACAACTTGCACGTCAGAAGAAAAGACAAGGCTTGATGATCACAGTAAACTTTGGTATGTTTTCCTCAAAGGTAATATTGAAATTTACGAAACGCCCAAACTACTGCTAATGCTTCTAGCTCAGTTACGGAATAAGATCTTTCACATTCTGTGAGGGTTCTACTGGCAAAACTGATTACATTGACTTCTTCCTTACCATCCTTTGTTATTATTTGAAACAGGCACGCACCGAGCCCCTGATAACTAGCATCGGTGCTTAAACAAAAATCCAATTCCATATTTGGGTGTTTCAGGATAGGCGCGTTAATCAGCGCCTGCTTAATCTGCTGAAAATCATTTTCACATTCTTTAGTCCACAACCAACTGTGGTTTTTACGCAGTAAGTTTAATAGTGAACTACTGTTCAATAATTGTTGTGGCAGGAACTTCCTGAAAAACGAGGCCATACCTAGAAAACCTTTTAATTGTTTCTTAGTATAGGGTGTTGGGAAATTCCGTATCGCATCTAGTTTACTGGGGTCAGGTAGAATTCCTACTGGTGAAATAATATGCCCTAAGAATTTTACTTTTTCCTTTCCGAATTCAGACTTTTTAAAGTTAACTGTGACATTGTATTCATCAAATTTTTGCAAAATCCTTTCCAAAATACTTACATGTTCATCCCATGTTTGAGTTGCAATTAATAAATCATCAACGTAGAGTGTAACCTGGCTAAGCAGTTCCGGTCCAAGAACCCTGTCTAATGCTTCAATAAAGACACCAGCGCTCACATTTAATCCGAAAGGCAGCACCCTAAATTGGTAGCTCCTCCCGGCATTTATGAAAGCTGTATACTTTCTACTCTCTTCATGTAATAAAATTTGCCAGTACGAAGCTTTCAAATCAAGGGATGTTAAATACTTAACGCCATGGAACTTTAATAACTGCTCTTCTAGATTCTCTGGCCTTGTTCTTAGAGGAACGATGATTTTGTTTATTTCCCTCGCGTCTAACACCAACCGCACCGTTCCGTCAGTTTTACCAACTGCGAGAATCGGACTGCAGTAAGGTGAGTGCGATGTTTCAATAACCCTCCAACTAATCATACGCTCTATTTCCTTTCTTACTGCCTCTTTCTTTGCCCAAGGGGTGCCATAAGACGTTCTACAATAAGTTTCATGCGGGTATACTTCCATTTTATATTCATATCCCTTAATAACACTAGGTTGTTTACGAAAAATGTTATGATATTTGAAGAGTAATTTTGTCAGTTCACTTCGCTGTTCATTGTTAAGACAAGTGGATTTATTTATTTTACTGTCTACTATTTGCTCATCGAGGATCTCCCTACCAGAGTCATCAAGTTCCATCTCCTTTACCACTATGGGTTGAGGGTAGACAAATTTAACATTAATGTCTGATATCGGCCTAACCTGATTTGTCATTGTAGTTCTTATTAAGTCCATAGTCAGCGTGCGCTCCCCTACATGAAACTGGCATTCCCCGCTGCCAATATCTATTTTTATCCCATATCTTCTGAACACCTCCATACCAAGCATACAGTTCACTATAAGTTTGTCTACCAACAAGAAAGTACACTGCAAAATTACGCCACATATGCTAATGGGTATGCTGGCCTGTAATTTTATAACTTTAGATTTACTTCCCGTCGCCGTTACGATCTTACAGTTCTCTACAGGTAGTGTGTGGGAACATTTACTTCCCTCGCTATCTCTTTGAACAAGCTAGTAGACATCAGGCTTGTCGACGCGCCAGTATCCAAAACAACTAGTACATCTATGTTTCCCACCTTTACCTTTATTATTGCTTGAATAATTTCACTTACCTTGCGTGTTGTTTCTTTCTCTTCGATAAACAAGTCTTCTTTCATTTCTGCGCCCTTATCATACCTTAAAAATAGATTCCGGATATGCTGTATGTGTAGGTTTGTTTCAGTGTCTGCTTCCTCCTTTCCGTTCCTGTTCGCTTTAGTGTTTAAGTCGCTCATATTAGTACTGTGGGACACTGACAGTTCATTACCTTCTTCCTCTAGTCACGCTCGATTATTATTTCCTGGGGCCGGTAAAGGTATTGTTTCATTTTCTGCCGTCACTTCTACTATGTTTACTGTATGTTCGCGTGCTCGCCAGTTCGTGTCCCGGTTGTTTCGATTTGACTGTACGGGCTGCCTGTTATCTCTCGGATCCCTGTGTTGCATATTCCGTTCCTGGTAATTTGCATTTCCTTGTCGCCCATTGTCGAAGTTTTCCCTCGAGTTTCTATTGTCTCTGCCATTACCGTACCTATAGGGCTGATATTTAGTTTCGTACGACCCTCGGCCACTCTGTGGCTGGTAGGTAGACCGATTGTACGGATTTCCGTTGTGGCGCGGCGGTACATACGGATGCCATTCATTCATACGCACACGACCGTTATAATTTCCAAAGCCGTTGCCGTTACCGTAGTTCTTCCCGTTTGGGTTGTGCTCATTACCGTTACGATAACTAGGTGTGGCTTGCCCATCCTCATGAATCAGATCTATTGAGTCGAGCACTGAAAGAAAATACTCCAGATCATATTCGGGAACAGTTATTAATTTTTCCCTAACATTTGCAGGTAACTTGTTCTTTAAGATTTTCAGTACATCGACATGAGATATCGGATTATTCCAGTAACGGGTCTTGTTTAGGTATTTTTCAAAATAGCTTCTTAGCCCCCCGAATTTTGAATGATATGGTACTGGGTTAAATACCTCTCGTCTTAACCTCTCCTGGATAGCTGTTGACCAGTATTTATCTAAAAATGCATTCTCAAACTGCTCATATGTCTCGCAAAGTTCTGACAGCTCCGTAGCCCACAAAAGGGCATCACCCTCGGTGTGTCCTACTACATATTTAATTTTTTGAGCTTCTGTCCAAGTCCTGGGCAGTACATTTCTAAAGGCTAAAGGCTAAAGGGTGCGTTCGCTTTTTCTCATTTGAGAATACGGGAAACTGTCGATGTTTTATTAAGCTCTCATCCATTAACAACGCTGTCCAGCACGGCGGAACAGCATTTCCCTGCGGTGATGGTATATTTGTTTCAGCCAAGTTTTGCCCGCTGCTCGCGTCGCGCGTCGACATGCGGTCGCGCGGCGTGGGTTGGGCATTGTTGTCCGCGCCACTGATTCCTCCCATTGGCGGATGGCTGTTTATCGCTCCGCTTACCGCCCCAGGCGATGATATTACCGTGCTTTGTTTGTTAACTATTTCGTCTCTTAACCGTTGTTCTAACTGCCTGATATCATGTTCTACGCGTTTTAAGATTTCTTCTTCCTTGTCCCCCATTACTTCCTTTACTGCTTCCACATAGGTACGCTGTTCACGTACGCATTTTTCTGCGAACGTTGTATTGTCGTCCTTTGCATTGCTCTTTACCGATTCATAAAGGTGCACAATGTCTGAGTTGATCCTCTTGTGTTCTAACTTAAGTAATCCTACCTCCAATGTGATTTTTTCTACATTTTCTGGCAAGTCGTTACGAAAGAATGTAGTTTCGCTACATCTGATTGTACATTGTCTAAGTTGACCTGCGTATTCTTTTGCATTGCCCGTAAATTCTCTTGGGTTTCTCTAATTCCGGATAGCTCCTGTCGATACGTGTGTGTTAGTGTTTCAAATTTTTCGCCCACTATGCCTTTTAATTTCTCACCCATATCGTGAACCGAAATTTGTACTTGTTCATTAATTTTACTATCCACCTCCGTGGAGATTTGTGAAATCTGCTGTGTGAACTTCGTGTCCAGACTATTGAGTTCTGTGCGCAAATTTTTTACGTCGTCTGAAATGTGTGTCATGTTTGTATTAACCTTCTCGATCTCGGACTTCACTGTGGTCATGTCTGCTTTCATGTTAGTCATGTCTGCTTGTATCGTTTGTAAACTTGACATTTTAGTCTCTAAGCCCGACATTTTTGAATTTATGTCTGCTTTCATTGCATTCATGCTTGTTTGTATGGATTCTGTTAAGGCTCGAAATAAGGCTTGCATATCTTCCGTATTCACTTCCGGCCTACGCCTGTCAGCATCTGCGTCCGTACTACGCGTACTGCTCTCATTTAAAATATTCTCTGGCCTCGAGGTGCCATTAGTTACGTCTACTGTAATTAACGTATTGCTTGTAATTAAATGTTCTGTACTCACGGGCGTCGAATGCAACAATGGCATGTCGCGCCCAGCATCCAAATAATCACCGTTAAACAGTTCCAAACCACTCATTGTTGCATTTTGCAAATGAACATCCACTACATTCGCATTATGATTTTCGAATGACATTTCCTTATTGTTTTGACCCTCCATTATAGAAATCCTTATACACTGCAGTTATCAAAATAAAAATTTTCTTTTTTAAGATTTTACTTCCGCGCTACTTCTCACGCGAAAAAAAAAAATGCATATACAGTTGTATGTAATTATAGTCTCAGCTATTCTTTAGTCAATATACTTTCTATACTAATAAAGAAATGTCATTATCTCCACTTGACTACAATAGCGTTAATATCTGAAGCTTTAGGTTCTGGAATTTAGGAAATAGGTGGATGGATTTTCTAATAGGTCTACTGGGAACGCATTCTCTATATGCATTGCGCAGTCCTACCTGATTGTTGTCTTGTAAATCGTACTTCCTCTATTGTGCTTTGTTGTGTGCTCTCGGTACTGTCGCCTTTTTTCCTTCTAATTTATTTATTATTTCCTTTTTATAGCATTTCTTCAGTACCACATCATCGTCTCCGTCACATCATCAGCGTACATGGAACATAAAGAAATCGTTAACATACATGTATATTCATTTTCCTAACAATACTAGTACTCACAGTTTTGCCCACTGCGTATCGTGCCTGTCACCTGTCGCCACTTTATAGTATAATAAAATAATGAAATAGATGATAATAAAATGCGTGGCTTCTTAAAATGTATTGAATTAATGAGATTAATTTTTCGGCGTGAATGACAAGCACAATAAGCTGAGCTGTGCCTGGAAATAAGTCCGTATTAGTTCATATTATTTTGCAGGGCGGAGTAGTTTCTTTCTCCGCTGTAGATTTGTGCTTACCATTCTTTATAATACTGTGTTTGGTCGCCGCGTTCACCTTTGAAGTCTTGACCGTGTTCCTATTAAGCTTATCGGATCTTCGTAATTTTCCAAAGTACACAGGTGGGCTTCAGTGGTTGTAATTATTGCACTATTTGAAATAACAACTCACACGACCTTTGTGTTAATAAAACAATACTGTATTTTTCTAAACGGTGCACATATAAAATCCACACTCCTCACTTATTCATAGCGACCCCAAAATGGCGGTCTACAATTACTCGCTAAAAAATTGACGTGCTTCTCACTCTTTCACTAGCTGAGCGCGAATCCCTCCTTCCTCCTACCGGTACCAGAAAAAATCCTCTGTTTATTAACAACTGAAAGTCAAAAAATATATGACGGTAGGCATAGGCTCTATGATGGGCTACCGCTTCATCTTGTCTCTTTGCCTTTAAGGAAGACGAAAACATAAAGGAAATGCAAAAGGTTTATCACACACGGCAGCCATTGCTGTGAGTTCTGGTACCCAGAGTGATGAGCATCAACTCCTGGGCATACACGTGGTGCCAACAGCTCAGGTACGAGCAGTGTGATCCCTGTGGTTTCAGGTGGCTGAGCCAAGTGGGTACTTAACAGCCCCACCACACAGACTGGCTACTGTACTGGTGACCTAGCAGGAGCAGGGGGCCAGGGTGCAAAGGGAAATGGGAGGTGAGGGGGAGAGGAACTTGCACCATGGAAGCTACATACAGAGTTCATCCCCAAATGGCTCACACTGAATGGAAAATTTTGGAAATGGAGGTCAAACCCGAAGGGGACCAAAAAACGCCAAAAAGGAGACGGAAAGAGCAAACTAAACAATAGCACAGAATGAAACAAAGCCAGGAAGATAGCCAGGTCAACATAAAGAAGTTCACTAAGAGGGAAAAGAGGGGGTAGGGACAAAGGAGCAAGGATAGGGAGGGGGAGGAACAGGGATGGTAATGCAGCCTGGAAAGGAAGGGGTACTGCAATAGCTCGGGGCCCCGTGCACGCCACACACATACCCACAAAAGGACTGTGGTTCCCTGGGGCGGCAGACGTGTTTATATCGAGTTAAAAAATTTGTTGCCAACAAGTTATGAACAAAAACATTGTTCGTTCTTGGCGACCCTGCATACACTTGCAACGAATGTTCCTACATTGGTATTCACATCGTTTGTTAAATGTCTGCTGTCAGTTCAGCATAGCATTGTCTATTCTCATCAAGAGCTACGCTATGACAAACAGGATTGCCAACGTTTTACTGGGAAAATAAGGGATTGAGAAATAAGGCTACAAAATAAGCATTTGAAATACGATTTTTTTTTTTTTTTTTATACAAAGAACTGAAGTTGGACGCTCGGGCAATGCATGGTGCACAATGTCAACTGCTCTGCAGCTGATATAACTGACATTCATTAACTGTGCGTGCATTTTATTAAGGTTTTGGAGGTAAAATATTATGCTATCTGCAGTAGTTGTTTCCACAACGCGATTAGAGACAGATTACAGTCAGTATGGCGTCAGGTAAAGATGTCTACTATGCGGAAGCTTATGAAATTAGTGTTGGAAAGTGTAACCTTTGCAAACAGTGTTCGAAGTCTGTTAAAAGTGGTACACTTTGTGTGCAGTGTGATGATAGATTTCATTTTCATTGTGGAAAAGTTGACTCTTCTGTGACAAATGATGCGAAGTTTGTGATGGCGTGAAGAATGTGAACAAAATGCAGTCAGTAGCCATTATGGAACATTCAGTGCGCACATGTGATGCAGCAAGAACAATTGACAGCATCAGAAATGAAAACAAGTCTCTCATAACAGTAATTGAATCCTTGCAGGAAAAAATAAAAAGCTGTATGCGAAATACGAAACAAATTTGTATCAGACTGTTAATTGTGTTTCACAAACTTCCCAAGAAAACTTAGTAACCTTCAACAATTCTGAACAATCTACACAGCAGATTTCACATAAAATAATGTGCACATATGTCGTAAATAGTGTTCTCTCTTTATTACCAGCTCATAAGAACCAATTCGACACCTTACAACAAAACAGTGTTCACAATTACAACCAATCTCCAACTGAAAATGTGCTGTGCAATAGTCACAGCAAGGAAGGCAAACAAACCATTCATGTATCAGTAACAAAGGTAACAAGAAAGAAAGAAAGTCCTTTAATATTTCTACACGATTGGATGTCACCTCCACAAGATGCAGTGTCAAGTGGAAAGTTCAAATATTCAGTGACAGCCATGGGAAAAGTGTCTCAAACATTCTACATAATATAGCACGGACATCAAGGTTATTGCCACTGTAAAAGGCGGTGCGAAACTCAAAAACGTTTTAGAAGATGTCGATAAATGTAACAATGAACGCTCTAAAAACGATAGTGTTGTTGTTATTGCTGGTTCAAATGACATTTAATGCAATGAATCATGTAACATGCTAACTCAGCTAGGAATAAAACTGAAACAGTTAAGAAACTTCCCAAAAAGATATGACCTCCCTGACTGGTCATGTGTAAATGTGGAGATCAGGAAAGTTAATTCCAAATTGCTTAGTATTTGTAAGAAGTACCATAATGTCAGTGTACTAGATATTAGCAATTATGACAGCCTTCTTCACAACTCATGGTTTGCTTAGGAACAGAATGGGTAAACAGAAATTTACGAATAAGTTTAAAAACTTGCTAAACTCTAAATCTGAAGTAATCTCTGTAGGCACGACAGCACTCAGCTAGCCAAATAAGGGAAACTTGTACAGGGAACATCCAAATTTTACACGGGCATCCACCTAACTTACAAAATGCAGAGCTTGTACCTTGAGATGTGAAGCAAAATATTCCACACCTGAGCAAGATAATTGTGAAAGTGAACATCTTGAGCACTTGGTAAATAATCCAGAATCTGATTTAGGTTTACCAGAGATGAATACTGAACATCTTTGTTTCTTTTATATAAATATACAATCAATACAAAACGAATTGCCTGAACTAGAACTAATTTTAGAAGAGATACATTGTGACGATTCATGTGTTAACGAGCACTGGATTACAAGAAATGAAAGCCAGTTGTACATTCCTGATGATTACAAAATAGCATCTATTTATTTTAGATCCATTATGAGGAAAGGAGGTGTACGTATACTAGTAAGATATTGTGTAAAACTTAAATTAAGTGTAATAGATATTAAGCATTTAACTCAAGGAGGAGAATTTAAGCTGCTGCTGCTGTTAAGTTCCCAGACTGCCTCGTTATTGTGATTTCCATATACTGCACTCCCAGTACTGACTCAACAACAGTTACAGTGGACCATATAGAAAAATTGTTATTGTTTCTACTCAGATATAAGACATATAAAATTTTTATCATTAGAAATATTAATATAGATGGGAATGTGCATAATTCTCGAACTAGCCTCCTGTTAGATACATTGAGATCATATAATTTCTTGTCTCAACAGTGAACCCACAAGACAAAATGCATGCCTAGATAATGTTATTTCAAATGTCTCCAGAAATAATGTCTTGAATGTTGTGAAGCTCATGATGTCTGACCATGATGGCATATTTCTAAAATTAACTGGGCTTGGCAAAGGCCAAGAGCAAACAAAAGAACCTAGGGCAGTGAGACAGCTAAATCATACAAACATAAATATGACACATAGAATTATGAATGTAGACTGGGATTCCACTGTGATTCAAACTGACTAATATGATTGCTTCCCACATACAGTTGTACACACAGGGACAGCTACAAAGGTGCACACGTTAACACATCCAGAGCAGTTGAAAGGGTTAATGAGTGCTGCCCACTGAAAACAAATTCAAATTGGTTACACACCAAGAAAGAGAACAGAAGTTCCAGCAACTGGTATACACCTTATCATAAATTAAGGATCTTACTAAGAGAGTATTATGAAAAATCACACACAGACAATTGCTCTGAACACGCTTATGATAAACTAAAAAAGATATACAGGAAGGAGAGTGTTGAAGCTCAAAAAAAGGCCAATGGTGTTTACATTTTCAATCCCAGCAACAAATGAAAAGCAGTGTGGAATGTAATTAAAACAGAAACTAGGACTACCGCAGAAAAATTACCCATTCCCTTAAGTGCATGCAGAAGAGCCTAATAATTACTTCATAAATGTTGGACAATTTTCGGTGACAGATGAAGTCAAGGCTAGTAATAATCACAGAAATGCAAATAGACTGCCTGTTTTATGGAAAGCTGGGAATAATCTGGTTTTGAAACTTTTCAGTGGAAAACTGTTGACCCTAAGGAAATAATAGATGTCTCTGAGATGAGCAGCTCTAGAACAGAGGAGGTCTATGGTCTGTCCAATATTATCCTTAAAACAAATTGTAAATACAATCTGTCACCCACGAGTTGCCTTATAAATGTTATGTTCACAAAAGGAGTGTTTCCAGACAGCTTGTAGATAACCACCATATTTCCTGTGTATAAAAATGGAGACAGAAACACACCCAAAAGCTATAGGCCTATTGCAGTAGTCCCAATAATATCAAAAATTATTGAAACTATAGTAAAAACTAACTGAATGATTTTTCTCAAAGTGATAACCTTTTAAAGAAGGCACAGTATGGGTTTCGAAATGGGCTGTCTAGAATTAAGGCCATTCAAAATGTTGCGTTATCTGCTCTACACGGCTTTGACGATACACAACATACCTATACCACTCTGTTGGATCTTAGCACAGCCTTTGACACTGTTTCACATAATATTTTAATAAACAAAATTGAACATTATGAATAAAAGGCAATGAACTGGCATTTTTGAGATCATATTTACCTAACAGAAAACAAAGGCTGATCATAAATCCAAATAAAAAAAATCTGATTTTCAGAATGTTATGTATGGGATCCCACAAGGTTCTGTGCTGGGACCCTTCCTGTTTGTTATATATGTAAATGACTTGCCATGCATTGTGCCATGTAAAGTAGTGATGTATGCAGATGACACTACTTTCATCACACCTCATACAGGTGAAAAGGCTGTGGAACTAATAAAGGGGCTAGTGAGTGGTTCAGGGAGAACAGAGCAAAGCTAAATGATGATAAAACAGAACACACACTTTTGTCCCTCAGGAACCTTGACACTGACCTGTGCAAAGCAAAGAAAAGTCAGTGAAATTGTTAGGCACCCATCTTGAATGTTAGTTATGTTGGAATACAGAAAAAGTTTGTAATAAATTATCAAGAGTAGTGTACCAGATACGAAAATTAAAAATCTGTCTCAATCAAGACCACCTCCTTATGGCCTATTATGCATTTTTTCACACACATTTGAAATATGGGATAACACTCAGGGGGAACTCTGCTGGGGCTAAGAATGTCTTCCTGTGGCAGAAGAAAGTAATAAGGTGCATTTTTTGTCTACAAAACACAACTTCCTGCAAAGAATACTTCACCAAATACAAAATACTTATTGTTCCCAGCTTGTACATAATGCGAGTTTTTGTCTATGCCAAAGAGAACGCTCTTATATATGAAACTAGGGTTAATGTCAATACTTATGAAACCAGGAACACAAACTTCATAAATGTCCCCAGGACTAGACTATCCAAAGCCAAAAACAATTTTATACACATTGGCAAGATGTTTCTGAACAAAATACCACAAAACTGCCACATAATAAATTTAAAATGGTGATGGAATCATGGCTAAAAAGAAAGGATTTCTATAATGTTAAGGAACTTTAATGCAATACTAAAAATTATAACTGTAATGTGAACTAAATTATGTATATTATAAACTGGGTAACATGAAAGTGTAAATTGAAATTGATGTAAGTTTAATATGTAACACTGTATTCTGTTGCGCACAAAGAAGTAACTTATATTAGTATAGATTAAAATTGATGTAAGTTATATGTAACACTATATTCTGTTGTCCACAAAAAAATAACTTGTACTTGACGATGTTTTATGAAACAGCAATGTTGCCTTCAGACAAATAAATGGGATTGATTGAAGGAACACATTATAATATGCATGCATGTTTTATTTAACAATATTGCTAGTATTTATTAAGTCTTTCCTTCTTTGTGCAAAGATTCATTCGATTCCACTTACATAAAACATTATATAAAGCTAAAATTAAAGTTCACTGTTACTTGCAGTTCTGCTTTTACAAGTTCGGGAGTATTTGTTGCGCAATTCGGTCTATTTATGGATCAATAGAGCAGAAATTCTTTTTGCCTCAGCATTTGAACCAGGAATAATTCTTAAAACAAACTCAACTATTTTTAGAAAATTTGGAACCTGAACGTTGTTGGCTCTCAAGGTACAGAAAACATTAAGTCACCTTCTGTTTGCATTCCTTTCCATATTCATTCTATAAACAATCTTCAACTACATTATTCAACCAAAATGAGTCAGCTGCCTCTTGAAAATGCTTATATTTTAGATTGGACCATAGAGAAAGAGGCATCCAAGATTGTACTGCCATAGTCAAAAATTTCAAATCTGAAGATCATTTGCCAAAGTATGTTTTCAATTAGAACGATATATTTTTGTGGTGGAGAAAATTAAGTTTTTAGTACGTTAACTGTTTCAGAAAATGCCTTGAAGAAAATCTTATGGACTTAGAAGTCTATGCTCAGTTTTATAGCTGATTACAGCGTCTTGGCTGCATCACAAGTTTCCATTATACTAACATTCTAAAACAATTGCACCAATACAGGAAAAATGTTGAATAAAGGTCTGAGGTTAATTGTCTTTCAATGTCGTCAGAATCATTTGAAATTAACTTCAGAGCTTTGGGACAATCATCACACCTTCTCGTGTGACTTTTAATGGGTTCCCAATTTGTAATGATTCCGACAGCTGCTCGTTTTAAAGAAAGCCTTCTAGTTGGTAAATGTAGGAGAATTTGACTTCATTCTTCATCTACAAATTCAGAAAAGGACTTTGTATGTTCACTTATCCGTTCCAGCAAAGTGAAGGGAAGCTTTAGTTTTAGGAACGGTTTACTTGTTCACCACATGGTTAGAGACAGTAGCGAAAGCTGTGGCGTGTCAGGCGAAATAGATTGTTTGAAATACCATTGCGAAGTTAGAGAAATACGGGGTGAATTCGAAATGATACAAGACATGAGATCTGACCAAAAAAACAGCCAAAATACGGGATTTCTTGGGAAATACGGGATAGTTGACAACCCTAATGACAAATGAAGAGGAAATAGTGATGTGTGGTGCTCCGTTAATAATACTCGTCGAAATAAGCAAACGAAGGGAACCAACAGTCATCACTGATAAACAAAATCGAATGAGGTAAGAAAAAGAAGGGAGTTTTCATTATGTAACAAAACTGAAGCCGACGTCTATCTTACATAGCCCAAAACGTCAGGTACACTGCAGTGATACTTCCCCATGTCATGTCACTCTGGCGAGCCTGTGCCCAGTTACCATCGCTAGGAGTATCTATCGACTTTCGTGGTCATATCCCAAATAGCATCTGGTGCTTTGTGTGGAGACAGTTGTTTGATCAAAATGCTGCCTTGTCTCATTTACGGGCGTACTCGTGGATCCAATCGAAATCTATAAAGTTTAATCCACGAGTGTACTGCTGGTCTACAGTGTCCAACGGGCAAATACCAATATTTTGCTGGCAGTCATGTTTCTGTTTAATATTTTTACACCTATGACTTCGAAAATTGCAGAGGCACGCCCCTGCTTCTGAGAATGTGTGTAGTTCATACATTTTGCTTCCTGTCCAATTTATTTCGTAAAGGAACACACGCGAAGACAGTACTCAACATTACGTACAGAGCAAAAACAAACACTAGTGCTGTGTACTGTCATTTAGTGATAGCAGGTCAGAACAACACCCCCATCCCCCCCCCCCTTAATCCCAATCATGGCAATACACCCCAATTGAGAACTCACCAACCTCCTTTTTGTCAACAGAGAAGGTATCCACAGCTGCAAAGCCCTCCTCAATGACTGCCTCTGCAGAAACGACATAGACATCCTTGGACTAGCAGAGATCTGGACCAAACCTACCGACAACATGAGACTCAATCGCAACTACGACCATTATGCCAAACACCGACCTGACGGCAGAGGTGGCGTTGCTATATACACCAAGACAACTCTGGCCACCCAAGAGGTCCCACTCCCACCTCAATATCAACATCTAGAGGTAGTCATGATATCCATACCCCGCCCCAGGCACAGACGCCTCATTATAAAAAGCCTGCCTATACAACCGACCAAACACTCCACTTCCAAAATCCTTCCTCCGCTACCTAACAACCTTTAAAGAATACTTCCTCCTAACTGACCTGAACGCAGGACATGAACTACTAGGAGACACCACACACAATCAAAATGGAACCGACCTACTTGACTTCCTCACCACCAAAAACGCAACACGACTTCCCATCAATACCTTCACCTTCATAGGACACAACGGCTGCTCCCTCCCCGATCACATCCTATACAGCCCCTCCCTCTCCGATACCATCACCCAGTATTCAGTATGTGACACCCTTACCAGCCCCCACCTACCCATCCTCTTCAGCACCCCTGCCATCAATGCCCCTCCCCCCAGTTCCCACTTCCCGAATGATAAAACTCTACAGCAAAGCTGACTGGGCAAAGTACAAGGAGACCAACAATAACCTACTAGCCCCACTATTATTCTGTCATTGATGTGATTAAGATCGTCAGTGTCGGTAATGGTTAGACACCATCAAGACAGCCATCGATGCAGCCATCCCCACCAAAATCATCGCCTTCTTCAAACCGCACCTTCCCCCCGAAATACTCAGACTGTTGATTTCGCAGTAGAGCTTTCTTTTTTCTCGGATCAAAGACAGAAACCCTGACCATAAAACAATTTGGAACAGGCTGAACAACGAAGTTAAGCGCCTCACCTCTGAACACCGACAAAAGCAATGGGACGAAACCTGCTCCAAACTTGACTACAGACAAGGATGCAAATTTTGGAACAAGTTGAAGACACTCACTGGACAAAACACTGACATGACCTTCCAACTAAACGTAGACAACTCCCCCCCACCACCGACCCCACCCAAGTAGCAGAAGCCTTCAAAACCGACTTAGAAGACACCCACAAATTTCCACAGGACCCCCTATTTAACGAACCATTCTACCACACAGAACTCCCGCTGATACTCGTCTCCCCCACGGCCCCCACAGAAGAAGACATTAAACTGTAGAATGAAACCACTGAGAGAGAAGTAAAAAAGGCCATCTTCTCCGGCAGGAATTCAGCCCCAGGCGAAAACGGAATTCAGCAACTACACCTCCGCAACTGCCCCCTCAACACCATCATCCCCTTCCTCTCCCTCCTTTTCAACATCTGCCTCTCCCACAACACCATCCCCACAGCGTGGAAATCCGCCGAAGTCATAATGATCCCCAAACCAGGTAAACCCAAATCAGATCCCAAATCCTACCGCCCCATATCCCTCCTTGACGTCCTCCGTAAGACCTTTGAGAGAATAATTACAGACAGACTCACACACTTTACCAACAAACTCCAACTCATCCCTCATCTCCAGTCCGGCTTCCACAAACTCCACTCCACCAACGATCCGCTTCTCCGACTCACTTCAGACGTCACAAGACACCAGAACCTTGGACAGTGCACGCTCGCTGTCTTCCTGGACATCGAGCGGGCATTCGACAAAACCTGGCATGACAGACTTTTACACAAACTGCTAAAGACAGGCTCCCCACCTCAGATAGTACGACTAATCCAAATCCTCTTACACGACAGACGCTGCCATATCCACATCAACCAAACCACCTCATCCCCTTTCCACCCCGAAGCAGTAGCAGCTCAGGGTGGGATTATCTCACCCCTGCTCTATTCCCTTTACACTGTCGACATCCCCACCCCGACAAGAACAAACGAACAACTCCAACTATACGCAGACGACACAGCATATTGGAACTCGGGACTCTCGACAAACACCATCGACAACCAGACAGAGACCTACCTGACCAAACTAGAAGACTGGATGCGACAATGGCGCATTAAACCCAACCCCACCAAAACCCAACTCATCCTTTTCAAACACCGCAACATCCATAAAAAGACCAACCAAAACCCCAACCCCATCTCCCTCACACTGTGGGGCACCCAGCTCCTCCCCTCCACCAATGCAAGATACTTAGGCGTCCATCTAGACAAGTACCTTAACCTGAGCAACCACGTAAAGGAGACCCTGAGCAAAGTCCGTCAACGCCAATCCCTCCTACGACGTGTCCGAGGCAAATTCATAGGCTGTAACGATAAGACAGCTGTAAATAATTACAAAACGTTCGTCCGCCCACAATTCGAATATGCAGCAGCACCTCTCGCCTGCATCTCCAGAACCCAAGCAGAAAGAATCTACCACACTGAGAGACGAATTTTACGCAGCATCCTACGACACCCACCATCCACCCCCAGACAAGAGGTCTTTGAGGAAGCAAAAGTAACACCCATTCAATCAAGACTAGCCATTCTCAGTGCCCACTATGGGAAAACCACCCTCACCTCCCGACTGGACCTACACACAATATACACCCACAGAACCCGACACAGAAACAAACCCAAACATGAACACACCTACCCACCCAGAACAATCATAAACAACACCCTCCACACCTTCCCTGACACAATACACCAACATGAACACGCAAGACAATTACACATACAGAACAATGACACTCCCTCCCCACCTCCAGGCGTTGAACCCCGACCGCCCACTACCATAAACCCGACCTAGTCAGTTGCAACCAAAACTGCAAGTAAATCCGCTTCCACTGTCACCCTAGCAACATAGCAACAACGCAACAAAACCCATCACTCAACACGTACAGTGGCCTGAGCCCACATAAAAATATAAATTGAGTCATTGTAAAGTTGTATCAAAGCAGTCCAACCACACAATTGTTAACCCATCTTCTCTCAGGCCACGGGTACAAAGTACCTCTGTAAGATACTATCAAAATTCAATTTCCATATTAAGTAAAATACTACTAGCTTATAAGTTAGGGTAAATTAAATAAAAACGAAATCACTTATGAAATCAGTAACTAGGTACCTACTTATTTCTTGAAAAAAAAAACGTAATTAGTCTCTAAGTTAACAAAACAATTATATATTGCTAAATGCTATCTAAGGAAAACTGTAATTAGTATGTAAGTTAGCAATAAGTTCAATATAAACAAAGAAAAGTAAAAGAAATACCCTCATCTCTGGCCCCATTAGAGCAATAAACTCTCCAGCGGCCCATCCGCCTCCCTTTAGGAGCGGAAATGAATAGTTAAAAAAAATGTGGCTGCTGAAGTGTGTGGACGCTCTGTGCTGAAGCTGCCGAGGCTAACCTCTCGCTCGTGATTTTGTAGCGATCGGTTGCGCGGGTTCACGCATTTGGCTACTCGCCTTGCGTGTTCTAGCTAACCAGCGTTTTCTCTCTTTCTTTCAGAGTCGACATATGCCTGCAAGGGCCTTTAGGGACTGGTGCGGCAAAATCCACATGGCGTGACCCCACTCTGAGAAAGCAAATTGCCGTGTCTGTCTTTCTAAAGAGGCAAAGTTGTCGTGTTGGGGGTTACGACATGGAGGAGCCGGAACGAGACGACCGCTCCAGCAAGACGCAGGGTGTGGCAGATGGCGGTCTAAGGGAAGTTTCCCGGACGACGGCGGCGTCTGGCCCCCCATCACCGACGAGTGAGAGAGTTGCTCGCGGCCGCCTGACGGACGTGGAAACTTCTGCGAACAGACGGCGCAGCGCCCGCACACTCTCTCTGCCGAGACGATGCATCGAGCCGCCGATCCCCCTGACAAAGGAGGAATTTGCCGCCACCATCGCCAGACTGACTCGCGATGAGAGTTGCATCTGCATGCAACGTCTGGCCACAGGAACAGATACAAACAGGGTGAAGGTTCTAACGAGACTCCGGTCCCTGTTACCTGAGGGTCGCGACAAGCAATTGCCTGTCGCAGTTGCCACAACAGCTGCCGCGCCAGCAGTCGCACCAGCCGTGGTGGCTACTGAAGCCCCCACGCCCTCACCAACGTCCAGGCTGGCAACACCCGACGAGCCTGCTTAGGTCGAGCAAACCTCACGGAAGCGCCCAGCCGCGGCCGTAGAGGACACTCCCTCCCCCCCCCCAGGCAAGTTCCGGTCGCGCCAGGCGGAAGAAGAGGAGGGTACGCCGCAGGACGACGACCGCATCGCCAAGGAAGCCTGACGAAGAAGGCTTCATCGCGCCCTCCAGGCGCCACACAGCAAGAGCCAGGTCGTTTGGACCGGTGACGCGGAACAGGTCGAGGCTGCGAACCGGTTTGCAGACCTACCGGAAGTAGCAGAGACTGACGGGGATGGAACCACACCGACCACGGCGACGAAACCGCCCTGTCGCTGATTACCATCCAGTGCAGTGAGGGCTATAGCGAGCTCAGACAGAAGCTCTACTGCGTCGCAAAACCGCGGAAGATGATCGCGGGGACCGACACAAGGTCAGAGCAGAGTGCACAGAGGTCCATGCGAAACTCGTGCAACTCTGACACCGAGAAGTGAAACTGCTTCACGCAGAGCACGGAGCAGCTGAAGGTCGTTTTTCGTCACCTGCCGCTGAAGATGGAACCGGCGTTCCTACAGCGGCAGCTGGAGGAACTCGGCTTCCAGACCCGCCACGTTGGCATGATGAGGTCGCCCTGGGCCTACAGGGACATGCCCTTGTCCCTTGTGGTTTTAGTTGACAACCGGAAAATTTTTCTTTAGTCGATAATGTCGACAACTGGAAAATTTTTCAAGTTGAAAACATTGCCGGCTTCGACGTGAAAGTCGAGCACTCTGAGCGAAAGGCAGACGAGCCCAGTGCTTCAACTGCCAACGCATGGACCACGTGGCAAAGTTTTGCAGGATGCCTGTGCGTTGCTGCAAGTGCGCCGAGGAGCACCCGTCCCGGGACTGGCCGAAGAAGAAGGAAGACCGACCGACATACTGCAACTGTAACGGGGACCACGTCGCCTGTTACCGTGGGTGCGCCGCATTCGAGAGCGGGACTGGCAGTCAACACCACCGCCGGAAACATACCTGCAGCCTGGTAGACCGCTAGACGAAGCCGACTTCAACGCCCTGCTGTCTCCGGAGCGGCGACCTTTCATTGCCGGGGATTTCAATGCGAAACACACCGAATAGATCTCGCGAACTGTTAGCTGCAGCGGGCGCCGCCTCTCCCGCGTTGTTCATCGCAACGGCGCGATCACCGTGGGGCCGTTCGACCCCACGATCTTCCCTGCACGGGGACAACCTGACGTGCTCGATATTGCTCTTCTGAACGGCATCGGGCATTTCACGACCGCCGAGACGCGTAACGTCCTCTCCTCCGATCACGTACCGGTGATTTTGGCCTCGACGTGGTCGAAGCTTCTCTTCCAGACAGCCGTCCGAGCTATCGCAGGCTCGACGCCGAGCGCTTTCAGACGAAAGCCCTCGAACTGCTCGAGGACGCGCCAAACCCCGCTGTGGTAGGGGCAGACGCCGCCCTAGCATTCTTCACCCGAGCAGCGGACGAAGCCACGCCGAGACATCGCCAAGGACCACGAGACTTCTCGCGACAGCTACCGCGCCCTATCCTGGACGCGATCACCGAGAAGAACCGACTGATTCGTGAATGGCAGCTCACTCGCCAACCAGACACGAAGCGCCGCTTAAACCGCATGAGACGGGAAATTAAGGCAGCAGTCGAGCAACACAGGAACCAGGAATGGGAAGACCTTGTGTCTACCCTCCATCCTGAAGATGGCAGTGCATGGAGGGTGGTAAAGTCCTTCCTACGCCGGCGACAGCGAATACCGCCTTTACAGGTCGGGAACGACTTCGCCAGCGTCCTGGCTGAATCTTTTTGCAGCAAACTTCACACCGGTGGTCGACGTCATCGACGACGACCACACACGGCGGGTCCACGAGCAACTACCAACCTTCCGCGCCGCAAGGGAGGAAGGCGAAGTTATCGAGCCGATAACGGAGGAGGAAGTTGCTGTGCCACTTCGCTTGTTGAACCCCAAGAAGGCTGGAGGCAGCGATGGCGTCACAAACCTCCTGCTGAAGAACCTTCCACCGGGCTTACACCGGCAACTTGCCGATGTTTTCAACGAGATTCTCCATTCAGGCCCTCTGTGTGGAAACACGCTGAGGTCGTGGCCATTCTGACATCCGGCAAGGACTCACGCCAGGCATCGAGCTACCGACCCATCAGCCTACTCCCGTCCCTCTCGAAAGTTTTCGAGAGGCTGTACGCGAGAAGACTGATGCGACACGTCACCCAGGAGGGCATCATCCCGGACGAGCAGTCGGGTTCCGAGAAGAGCATGCCACTTCCCACCAGCTCTTGTGGGTGGTAGAACCGCCGATGAGGGAACTGGAAACAAGGGAATTCTTTGGAGCAGTGTTCCTCGATGCCTCCCGAGCGTTTGACTCGGTGTGGCACGACGGTCTCGAGTTCAAACTTTTTGAGCAAGGGATACCAACGTCCCACATGACGCCGCTGCGATCGAACCTGTCCGAACGAACCTTCCACGTGAGGGCTGACGACGGTACGTCCACAGACTGGCAGATACGTGCAGGGGTCCATTCTCGGCCCCTCGCTGTACTCCCTGTACACTGCAGACGCGCCGAAAGTGGCAGGAGTCGAACTGGCGCTGTACGCTGATGATACAGCCCTGTTCACCCGCAGCATGAACGCCCAAGTGCTGAGAAACCGCCTCCAACGCGGGTGCGACGCCTTGGCCTCATGGGCAACAAAGTGGCAGCTGAAATTCAACGCCACAAAAAGAGCCGGGCAGTCGTCTTCACCCGAAGACTTCTGCCACCAGGGCTTACGCCGGTCGAACTTCTGGGAGAACCTATCCCATGGAGTGGGACGGCGAAATACCTAGGGGTTACCCTAGACCGCAGGCTCACCTGGAAGCATCACATCCGTGATGTGAAAGGGAGAGCAATTGGACGCCTCCGCGCCCTGTATCCGCTGCTAAACCCGCAGTCGTCATTGCCACCGCAACAGGGTATCACGCTTTACCTAACATTGGTTCGCCCACTGTTAGAGTATGCGGCCGTGGTCTGGGGGAAAGCCGCAGATGCTCACATTATGACTCTGCAGCGGATACACAACCGAGCCCTGAAGACTGCAATGCATCTTCCGAGGCGCTTCTCGACGCGCCAACTCCATCGAGGCCACTGGGATCCTGCCTCTCCGAGACAGGTTCCGCACCATCGCTAGGAAGTTCTATGAGAAGACGGGACGCTACTGCAACCGGCTCATCCGTGGACTGGGCCAACAACCTCAACACAGGCCAACCACGCACTGGCCCGACCTGCTGAGGGATTAAGTTTTACTAATCCATCAACATAGTGTGTCTTTCTCTTTTTCAGGTTACACCAGCTAGGTTCAATCAACAAGAGTGGTAATATATCTTTCCCTCTTTTACAGGAACCGCAGGAATGACAAATTTTGTCTAAACTGCACCACCAGATCAGGCGACTACTGCAGGGCCATGACTGCGGAGCTCTGGAAGCGCAGGTCGGTCTCGAAGTCCTGGGCGATCTCGCGCACTAGGCGCTGGAATGGCAGCTTGCGGATGAGCAGCTCTGTGCTCTTCTGGTAGCGCCTGATTTCTCGCAGGGCGACGGTGCCCGGCCTGTAGCGGTGGGGCTTCTTGACGCCGCCGGTGGCGGGCGCGCTCTTCCTCGCCGCCTTGGTGGCGAGCTGTTTGCGCGGCGCCTTTCCGCCGGTGGACTTGCGGGCCGTTTGCTTTGTGCGGGCCATAGCGGTAGCGGTAGCGGAGAGCGGCGTGGAGGTGCGTGCGCAACGGCGTCCGGTGCTGCCTTGACAACGGGCCCGACAGGCTCTCAGGTTGTTCTAGGGTACCGAAGTGCCACTGAGCTGTGCCCGTCTGACTTCAAGTAATGCGCTTGCGGTTCATAAAAATGAGATATTGTGTTGTGTGCGTGTTTTTATGTAAATGTTTGTTCTGTGTGTGTGTTTGTGTGTATCTATTCTCTAAATGTCTCCAAATTGACGGGTGAGTGTTACATTTGGGCGTTTATGTTGAAAATCGGGGTGTTCGTGACCTAAATTTTGTATGAGGTGGTGGGGCGATGTTTGTGTTTTCTCATAACGTTTGGTGGACTTCTCCTTTATGAGGGAGTATATGGTTGGTTGGCCTAAAAATTCTCTTATTTGTGAGTTTCGGACGTATCTGTCAGCGCCTGTGATGACTCGGAAGGTTTTGATCTTAAGTCGCTGTAATCTTGCTAGTGTGGTGTCTGACGCCATCGACCATACATCCGATCCATACAAGATGGCCGGTAGTATGAGCTGACGCCAGAGAAGCATTTTACAGTTTAGGGTGAGGCAGTCGCCCTTCAGGAGGGGGTATAGCTGCGACAGGAGGGCGCAGCCTTTGTTTGCAGTTTTGTGAATGTGTTGTTGCCACGTGAGGTGCCTATCTATTTCTAGGCCTAAGTATGTGGTACGGTTACGCCAGGCTAGATCCCGACCACCAATGGTGAGTTGTTGGTCTGGGAGTTTCAGCCTGGTCGTGAAGTATATGGCTTGGGATTTTGCAGGGTTAATTTTGATCTTCCAGATGTTGCACCACTGTGTGATGGTATCGAGGTGCTCTTGTAGCTTGCATCGGATGAATGCAAGGTTACGACAGCTCCTGTAGATTGCTGTGTCGTCGGCGTAGAGAGCAATCCCTCTGCTGACCTGCTTGGGTATGTCGTTCGTGTAGACTGAGTAGAGAACGGGACCCAAGACCGAACCTTGCGGTACTCCGGCCGCAATCGGTCGTGTCTGGCTCGATCTCGATCCACTTCTTACAAAGAATTGACGCTCCGCAAGAAATTAATCAATGATCTTTAGACCAAATAGGGTGCCCAGGACATCTAATAGTTTATACATTAGGCCATCGTGCCAGATGCAGTCAAATGCCTTCTCCATATCCAGGAACACTGCTCCTGTAGATTCTCTCTTTGCCCTGGCCAGACAAATGTGCTCTACCAAGCACAGGCATTGGATTCTGCGCTGAACACACCACAACCCAACAAACTGCTGGGGCATCAGGATGTTGTATGCAGTAAGGAAGTGTTGAAGGGGTAAGAGGATGAGCAGCTCGAGTATTTTACTCATGCCGTTTAGTAGGGAGATAGGTCTATAGCTTTCTGGAAGGAGCACGTTTTTATTAGGTTTGGGAAAGGTGATTACTTTTGCAGTTTTCCACACTGAGGGGAAGTAGGTGAGTTTTAGGCAAGCATTGAAGACGCTTGCCAGAAATGTTATGGCAGGATGTGGAAGGTGCTTTAGGAGTGGGGTGCGGATGCGGTCAGGGCCAGGAGCTTTGTAGTTTCCCTACGGGCCCGCGCTTTATAAAGGATGGGGCCCCTCCACGCCCACACCAACGTGGTGACCAAACAAAAGTTCTACTGTCACCTCTGTAAACATGCTTGTTTCTGAATCAGGCGTCACAGGATGCGGGCTGTGATGTTGTCCATGCGTCTGGGTAAGATTACTCGTTAACATGATCCATCAGGGGAGAGAAGTGGTCGAAAACGATTGAAGGGTAGCGGTTGTAAGGGCAGAGGAAAAAAAGTGCCAAGGCAAGAGCCAAGGGAAAAAAACCTCTGCGACAGTAGGGCGGGTAGTAAGGGCAGTAGCGGCTTGCTATCTGTGACAGTGCATGCAAGGTGTGGTTGTGTTAGTTCGAGGTATCGTACTTCGTTACCTTTGACGTTGTTGGAGCTTGTTGCGGCACTTGCTGCGTCCCTGCAACAGTTCAAGGTCGTTGTAGATTAGTGGGCGATCGATCATAGATTGGCTCACAGACGGTGTAGGGGGGTGTGTGTGGCTGCTTTGCGTGCTGTGTACAGTACGGTTTCCCTGCGGTTGCCTGTTTTCGGCTGGTCGCACATCTGGGTTTCCAGTAATAACTGTGTTGCAGGGGCTCGCCAGTACTGTCATGTTAGCGTTCTATGGACCATAGATGTTTAGTTCCTAGCCAGTAATGTCTTTGGTCTGTTATGCTTCCATCTATGGTTGTGATCATAGTTACCCAGAGAAAGGATAAACGGGTTGCACGAGTGTCTTGTGTTATTGTACAGTCGTGTGGAGAGTTTTTGGAATACCTGCAAGATAGTATCTAGCCGGTATTCCCGGTGAAGGTCCGCGATGCGTGTGTATCGTGAAGCGTTGCTTATGATTTTGAGTACTTTGTTCTGTCTGAGCTGCAGACGGCGCAGGCGAGTTGGCGCAGCGTATCCCCAGACAGGGGCTGCGTACGTCATCAGGGGTCTAATAAGTGTCATGTACATGGACCTAGACACCCTCCTGTTCAGCGTGCTACGCCTGTTAAGCAAAGGGTAGAGTTGTTTGAGCCTCGTGTTAGCTTTGTTGGTCACGTGTTGAATGTGGTCCCCCCAGAGTAGTTTCCTGTCCAGCCAGACACCGAGGTATTTGACCTTCCTGCGGAAACGTATTGGGCATGTGTGTAGTGTTATTGGGTTGCAGTGCTGATGTTTGTGCAGTTGCTTCGGTCGTCTACTGAACAGAACGGCCTCACACTTGTCGGCGTTTACTCTAACACGCCATTTCACCAGCCAAGGCTCCGCCATTCTGAGTGCAGTTTGTAGTCGTGAGTTAATGTTAGACGGCTTCCAATCTTGCGCAAGGATGGCAGTGTCATCCGCGTAGATTGCTACCATCGTGTTATGTGTAGCTGGGAGGTCGTTAATGTAGAGGTTAAACAGTAAGGGCCCTAGGATACTTCCTTGGGGTACTCCTGCCTGTATACCATGTCGTGTCGATTGTTTGCCCTGCACGTCGGTGTTTAAACTCCTGTCCGTGAGATATGAGTGTATGAGACGTACGAGCCTGCCGGGGAACCCTGCGTCGCTAAGTTTGCGTATTAGGCCGTTGTGCCATAGACGATCGAAATCCTTTTCGATGTCCAGGTACACCGCCCCAGTTGCCTTGTTTGTGTTGTATCCGTGTGTTATATATTCAACGACGTGGAGGAGTTGTTGTATTGTTGAGTGGTGATTCCTGAAACCGAATTGCTCCGATCTCAGGGTGTCATTTGTGATGCAGTGCCTGGTGAGTCGTTTTAATATTACCTCCTCAACGATCTTGCTGAGCGCGCTCAGCAGACTGATGGGTCGGTAATTTTGTGGGAGGGAGTGATCTTTCCCCGGTTTCCTGAACATCGGGACCTTGGCCGTCTTCCAAAAGGCAGGGAAGTGTTGGTGCTTCAGTATGGCATTCGTGATGTGTGTTAGGTAGTCTACAGCTTTGTCCGTGAACTCCTAGAGGACACGGTTTTGAATGCCATCGTGACCAGAGGCCTTCCTAGCGGTGGTATGCATGATGGCCCATTTGACTTCAGCTGTACTAGCTTGTTGGATGATGTTGCATGCTGATCGGGCCTAGATGCTTGTGACCTCCTGGTCCGTAGCAAGGGTGGACGCTGGTTCTGAGGGATCCAGGTTCGGTGTGAATGACGCTGCGAGTGTGAGGGCCATCAGTTCCGCTTTTCCTTCCGCAGAATATGCTGGTCCGTCGGGCCCTTGTAACGTGGGGGTGTACAGTTTCTCCCTGGTGAAGTGTCGGGCTGGCTGCCACACGCTAGGTCGCGTGGTGTCCAGCCCTTCCAGTTTCTGGTCCCACTGTTGTGTCATGAATGTTTGTATTTTTTCCCGGATTATACCCTGCAGCCTGTTAATGTGCTGTTTGAAGTGCTGGCACCTGGTACGCTGCCAATGTCTCCTGAGGCAGTTCCTCATTGAGATTAGGCCCAGGATTTCCTCGGGCAGGGCAGCACTGTGTTGTTGTGGCGTGCAGATTGGTATGGTGTCAGCTATTGCGTCCTGGACGGCGCCGGTGAGGGTTTCAACTGCCTCGTCAATTTGGGCTGTCTCGTTAATCGCGTGAGTGGGTGGGATGCGACTGTCAAGCGTTTCCTTGAACTGGGTCCAATTCGCGCGCCTGTAGTGTAGCATCCTGCGTTGTTCCGTGTGCTGCAGTGTTTCTTTAATGTACAGTATAACGAGTTGGTGATTTGAGGGCAGATCGTTTTCAACGGCAACGTTGAGTGTCGTTGTCATGCCCTTTATGAGGGCCATGTCTAACACGTCTGACCTGTGTCCCCTCCAGTAGGGAATGTGCGTCGGTTCGGTCGGCGCTAGTGTGATGTAGTTTCGTCCTAGTACGTGTTCGTATAGTTTCTTGCCGTTGGAGTTTCGTATTCGTGAGTTCCAGTCCGGGTGTTTTGCGTTAAGATCTCCAGCGGCTATTATGCGCGGTGATACGTTGAGTATTGTGCTGATGCTGCGTGTTTTAATGTTTTTAGGGCTGTTGTATACTGACACCAGTGTAGTGTAGGCTCCGTTGAACATGACCCTGACGGCGGTTGCCTCTAGTGTTTCAAGTTCAGGGAGCACTATGTTTGTGTGTTCTATGTCTTTGTGTATGATGATGGCTGTTCCGCCATGACCGGAGCCGTCCGGTCGGTCGGTCGGTGCGATAGACGCAGTAGCCGGTGAAGTTTAGTTGGTTGCGTGGTTTGAGCTTAGTTTCGCTCAATAGTGCGATAAGGATACCCTTACGCTCCATGAGCGCGGCAAATTCCGCCCTTTTGTTGTTGATCCCGTCTGCATTCCAGAACAGGATCCGTGTCAGTGTCTGTCTGTTTGCGATGGGGGGGGGGGGGGGGGGGGCGGGGTGTGGCGTGTTATCCATGTATGGGTGTATACAGCGTGGTGAACGTTGTTTGTATGGCGGCCCAGTACTGCCCAGGTTGAGCAGTCAAGAGCTGTGTGAAGAGTGTGGTGACGGCCGCCATGATCTTGTTAAAGATCTGAGGTGCCTGTGTGTCAGACGTGGAGGGGGTGGGGGGGGGGTGGAGTAGTGTGTGCGCCGGTGTCGCTGGCTTGCTGACTGTGTGTCATTGTTTTGTTGTCACTGGGTATTTTGTTGTGGTGCACGTGTGTTCCCGCTCCTGTTTCCACGTGTTCGCCTAGGCCTTCTCTGGGTTTTTGGTTCTGGGGTTCCTTGTGTGAGTGTGTTTTCCTGTGTGTCGTGTGTAGGTTCGCAGGCAGTGGCTTCAGGGGGTGGGATTGTGTTGTTTTTGGGGGCTGATGTTGGTACCGGTGTGGTTGCATTGTCGTGTGTTGGCTGAGACGACTGTGGTGTTGTCGCAGCGGTTGTGTTAGGTTCCGCGGCATGCTCCGCTCCTCCAGGGCGTGTAGCCATGGCGAATGACACTCCGTTCCTGACAGGGTTCGGTGCGGGCCTTGGACGTGTTATGACGTTGGGTGGCTTCGACTTTTGATTTTTGCGCCTCTCTGTATACGTCGCAGCTCCTGTAGTTGGCCGGATGGCCTTGGCCACAGTTGGCGCAACGGTGTATGTTTTCGTGTATTAGTGTACATGCGTTGTATGCGTGTTTGTCAGCGCATCCGCGGCAACGGGTTGCCAGGCCGCAGCGGAGGGCCGAATGACCGAACCGCTGGCAATTATTACATTGTTGTGGGACCTGTGGCAGTTCGTATATCTCTAACCTTACGTCCATCCGCAGAAGGCTTTTCATCTGCAGAAGGCCGTGGGAGGCGGCCGTGTCGGCCATCTCGACCAGGTAGTGTGGTGGTCAGTGGTGGGAGCGGAAGCCTGTCATCCTGGAAGTACTTTTGCAGTCGAATCTAAGGAAGTTAAGTGCCGCTTGTACTGTACTGTTTGGGGTACTGGGGTCTACTCCCTTTACCACGTACTGCTGTGTCCATTCTTCGGCGGTCCTGTACGTATAATGTTCGATCCCCTTTTCTTTGAGGAAGATAAGGAGATCTTTATATTCTTTGTTAGTTGATACGTGCAGTGAGGCCATATCCCCAGAGTACTTCGTGTGTAGCGTGCAAGGTGAGTGCCTTTTCGCGAATGTTGTGTTGAGGACGCTGAGGTCCCCATAGTTCTGTATTATGACTGGGGGAAAACCAGTCTTCTGTTGTGCGGGCGTACCTGCGGTTGGTACTTGTGTGGTGTTGCTGACCACAGGTCGGGTCGTGTTTGTTGGTGTTCCTAACCGGAAGTGCAGGTTTTGGTGTAGGTAGCAGCGCCTTTCGGCTACCTTGCGAGTGTGGTTGCTCGCTTGTTTGCGTGGTGGGCCCTCCACCTGCCAGGGCCCAGTGTAGTGTTGTTCTGTGTCCGCATCTGCAGCTGCTGGTTCCGCCGTTGGAGTCAGCTGCCGCAGTGGGACAGTGGTGCATGAGTCACCAGTTGCAGGTGAATGTAGTGTGATGTGGAGTGTACTTGTGCGCGTGGGGGAGGGCCGCAGAGGTCGGTTATCAATCGACACTGGCTCAGCAGTTCCTGCGCTTGCGCAGCGATCTGCCGGTCCTTGTCAGCCAACACCTCCTCAACGGCGGCAAGCGGGACGCTGACGTCGACGGGAACAGCCGACTCTCGCGCCTCTTTAGCTGCAGCCTTGCTGCGGGTTAGGGCGGGGGAAACACTGGCGGAATCTGCAATCTTAGTGTTTACAGGAGCTTTATTTGGTGTGTGTAGGCACGACAATTCTGCTTTTTCTGAAAAGAAAAGGCTAACAAGTAGGTCCTACAGAAGAGGGGGAATGCCCTACGGCCTAGCGTGCGCCGTAGTTGCAGTGGCGCGGCACCTAAAGGAGGTGCAGAGGAAGAAGTGGCCTACAGTACGCGGGGTGGTCCGACGTGAACGGGGCCCTGGCACTGATCAACCCTAACACAGATAGAGATAGTCTCGCTAAGTTTGTAACCGAAGTTCCGGGTTACTGTGAGTCAGTGACTCTTACGACAATTGAGCTTCTCCGCGAGCTACGCGGCTTTTCGATGAAAGGGAGCAAGCTCAACCTTCCGCCGATCCACCGAGCGCTACTGGCGCTTCGAAAGGGAACTCTCTGTAGAGCAGAGCGGTCAGCGAGGCCTAAACCCCAATAGCTACCGTTGCACCGGCCATCACCGGCTGAGAGCTCCTTCCGCTGCGACGGCAGGAGCGGGTCTATGGACCCGCGCACGCGCACCTGCACATTTGAAGGAGGAAGATATCCTCGACTGGGGGCGAAGTACTAGCGCGCGAGGGGCTTCACCTGCTGGCATGACGGTTTGGGTAGAAAATTTCATAGCTTTATCGTGCTGCTTGACTTTGTGCATTTTCCCTTTTTTATGATTTTTTTTTAATATTAAAATAAAAGAAAGATTTAAGGATAGTGAGAGGGACAGTGAGAGAAATGGAAAACGAACAGCCTAGGTGACTGGCCGGTGGTTTCAGCAAGAGTCTCCGCTACTGTGGTGATGGCCTCGCATGGTTTTCGTTACTAAAACTGGGGGCGTTTGTTTTCGCGTTGTTGACGTGCAATGGCTTCCATGGCTTCCTGAGCTTCAGGATCCACCTTCCTCCTACCAGACCGGAACTCTTCCTTCACCCATAGGTCTATAATGTCTACTAGGTCGTCCCATTGAGATGGCGAGAAGATGGGGTGTGAATTGATGAAGGCTAACTCTTTCTTCGTGAGCGCTTCCATCAACATGTCACGGTATCTGTATGTGCGAAGGGGGATCGGTCGATGAGGGAGAGGAGGTATAGGCTGGTCTGGGAGGGTAAAGGGGTATGGTTGATCTGCGTAGGGGTATGACCCATTCTTCAGTGACGCGGCAATGTTCTTGAGGGTGACCTGCACGTTACTCACTCCAGGGAATGGTAAGTACAGCCTCCTCTTCTTCGTTGGCTTCTCAGCTTGCGAGGAATCAGGAGGCGCTGTAGCGCCCTTGCTTGCGGCTGGAGGGGGGCAGCCCAGGCGGCACATCATCAGTTTCCATTGGCGCCGCCTCCTGCATTGCTGCAGGGGGCGGAGCGGCGGTTGTTTGCGTGGCCGCATCGACCCCCACCGGTCGACTCACGGGAGGGGGGGCGGGGGGGCGGCGGCGGCGGCGGGAACTGGCGGCTTCTTCTTGATAGCCCGCAGCTCATCGCGCAGCTGCTGGAGCTGGCGATGCAAAACTGCGAGCTCCTCCTTCAGTGGCTTGGAAGCCGGCCATAGCATGGTCGGTGGCGGCTTCAAGGCGGCGCGGCTCGCATCCCTCGCCGGAGCGGGAAGGCGGGGCGGCCGTCGTGGCGCTTGACGCCGACGCAGGGCGTTGTGCGGCGGGCAGACGGCGTGACTCTCTGAGGTAGCCGCAGCTACGTTAGCGGCGTGTGGCCTGCCGCAGTTCGCGCAGCTGCTGGCCACCCCACGGGGCTTCGTGCAACTGCGGGTGTCGTGAGCCGCCGCGCACTTCAAGCTCGCGACGGCGTTCTTACACCTGCGCGCAGTATGCCCCAACTGCTGGCAATTGTAGCACTGCAGGCTCTTCCTGTTCTGCTGCGTTTTTGGTTTTGGTTTTTTAGGGCGCAAAACTGCTATGGTCATTAGCGCCCAGTCCGTGACTTAGGAAACAGTAAAAAACCGAAATTGAAAACCAGCAGCAATGGGAACGAAAGTCATAAAATTGGAGAAACTAAAAGCAGAAGGAAGGCTTAAAAATCCACTACAGAAAGGGGTTGGTTGTCCCCAAAAAAAAGCTTCAAATGACTGACGTCATTTCACTGGCACTAATAAACTCGAGAACGCGATCGGCCGAGCGCGTGTCATCTGCTAAAATTGACGATATATCAGGCGACGGCTGTAGACGGGAGCGTAACAGATAAAAAAAAGGGGCACTCAATTAAAAGGTGTCTTACCGTCCACAGCTGAGAGCAGTGGGGACAGAGTGGGGGAGGATCGCCGCTTAAAAGATTTTGATAGTTAAAAGACAGTGCCCTATCCAGAGTCTAGTTAAAATTACCTCCTCCCGACGACGCGTTCGGGAGGAAGAGGTCCAAGCACAAGGAAGAGCTTTCACATCCCGCAATTTATTATGGGGAAGTGTCGACCAATGTGCGTATCATAAAAGAACAACTCGACGACATAAAACGCTCCATACATTGGTGGAGGGAATCGACTGAATAGCTGGCCGAAGAAGAGAGACTGCAGCCTTGGCCGCTGTATCGGCCGCCTCATTCCCACAGATACCAGCGTGTCCTGGGAGCCAGAGGAACGCCACCGAAATGCCCCCCCATGTGGAGCAAGCACAGACAGTCCTGACAGACAGGTCACGGAGCAGGCAGACCTGGGGATGGAGCCAAGGCGGTGCTGTACCCCAAGTTGTCAAGAAAGTTTTAGGAAAGCGGAAGGAAAGAGAATGGAGCAGTTGACAGAAGCGGACTCCCGGTGGTAGTAGGGAGGAGGGGCGGCCTG
The DNA here is from genome assembly GCF_021461385.2 of Schistocerca piceifrons. Taxonomy (NCBI): domain Eukaryota; kingdom Metazoa; phylum Arthropoda; class Insecta; order Orthoptera; family Acrididae; genus Schistocerca; species Schistocerca piceifrons. Next base: position 947,192 of record NW_025729183.1, read on the forward strand.
CATACCCTACATCAAAGGAGGAGTCGAAAAAAATGTCATGGGCTGGATTAGCAGGCATGGAAGACAGATGGCTAGCATAACGACTCAGAAGGACTGCTCGCCGATTGGACCAGAGGGTGGACAGGGTAAAGAGCTTGGAGACTGAGGAGAGAGCTGAGAGAATCTGAGCAAATAACATACTGTATCCGCTGATGGCGGCGGATGTAGTGGACAGCCTGGAGAACAGCCTAAAGCTCCGCAGTATTAACCGAACACTGGTCGGGAAGCCGAAAGTGATTTGGGGTGTCGCCAACAATATAGGCACTCCCTACACCTAACGATGTTTTCGAGCCATCGGTGTAAATAAATGTGGCGTCTGTCATTTGTGCACATAGAGCAGCAAATGCCCGACGATAAACAAGTGAAGAGGTACCATCCTTGGGAAATCGACAAAGGTCACGGAGCAGGCAGACCTGGGGATGGAGCCAAGGCGGTGCTGTACCCCAAGTTGTCAAGAAAGTTTTAGGAAAGCGGAAGGAAAGAGAATGGAGCAGTTGACAGAAGCGGACTCCCGGTGGTAGTAGGGAGGAGGGGCGGCCTGCATACCCTACATCAAAGGAGGAGTCGAAAAAAATGTCATGGGCTGGATTAGCAGGCATGGAAGACAGATGGCTAGCATAACGACTCAGAAGGACTGCTCGCCGATTGGACAGCGGAGGTTCAGCAGTCTCAGCATAAAGGCTTTCCACAGGGCTGGTGTAAAAAGCTCCAGACACTAAGCGTAATCCACGGTGGTGGATAGAGTCGAGATGCCGAAGAATAGACGGCCGAGCAGAGGAGTAGACTATGCTTCCATAGTCCAATTTCGAGCGCACTACGGCGCGATAGAGGCGGAGAAGGACCACTCTGTCCGCTCCCCAGGAGGTACCATTAAGGACACGGAGGGTGTTAAGGGATTGCTGACAGCGAGCCGAAAGATAGGAAACGTGGGAGGACCAGCACAGTTTTCTGTCAAACATAAGACCCAAGAATTTAGCGACGTTTGAAAACGGAAGGTTGACAGGACCTAGATGTAAGGAGGGCGGAAGAAACTACTTACGTCGCCAAAAATTAACACAAACGGTCTTACTGGGAGAAAAACGGAAGCCGGTTTCGATGCTCCAAGAGTGGAGGCGATCGAGACATACTTGAAGACGTCGTTCAAGAAGGCTGGTCCATTGAGAGCTGTAGTAGATCGCAAAATCGTCCACAAAGAGGGAGCCCGAGACATCAGGAAGGAGACAATCCATAATTGGATTGATGGCAATGGCAAACAGTACAACACTCAGCACGGAGCCCTGGGGTACCCCGTTTTCTTGGGAGAAAGTACGGGAGAGAGTAGTGTTCACCCGAACCCTAAATGTGCGCTCTGCCATAAATTCGCGAAGAAAAAGGGGCAGCCGACCTCGAAAGCCCCAAGAGAACAGTGTGCGGAGGATGCCTGTCCTCCAACAGGTATCGTATGCTCTCTCCAGATCAAAAAATATTGCTACTGTTTGGCGTTTCCGGAGAAAATTGTTCATGATATAAGTGGAGAGAGCAACAAGATGGTCAACATGGTCAACTGCAGAACGATGCTTTCGGAATCCGCATTGGGCAGGTGTTAAAAGATTGCGAGACTCCAGCCACCAAGCTAAACGGCAATTCACCATACGCTCCAAAACCTTACATACACTACTCGTGAGAGAAATGGGGCGATAGCTAGAGGGGAGATGTTTGTCCTTTCCAGGTTTCGGAACAGGAACGATGATAGCTTCCCGCCATCGTCTGGGAAAAGTACTGTCGGTCCAAATTCGATTATAAAAGCGAAGGAGGTAACGCAGACTATGGGTTGATAAATGCAGCAATATTTGGACGTGGATACCATCTGGTCCTGGGGCGGAGGAGCGAGAAGAAGAGAATGCATGTTGGAGTTCCCGCATGGAGAAAACAGTATTGTAGCTTTCGCGATTTTGAGAGGAGAAAGCAAGAGGTCACACTTCCGCTGCACGTTTCTTCGGGAGAAACGCTGGCAGGTAATTTGAAGAGCTCGAAATCTAAGCAAAGTGCTGACCCAACGAGTTAGAAATTGCGACGGGGTCCACTAATGTGTCATGCGCGACAGTGAGCCCAGAGACCGGGGAGAAACTAGGCGCGCCTGAGAACCGTCGAAGCCGACTTCAAACTTCCGAGGAGGGAGTGAAGGTGTTAAATGAGCTAATAAAGAATTTCCAGCTTGCCTTCTTGCTATCGCGGATGACACGACGGCATCGCGCTCGGAACTGCTTATAGCGGATACAGTTGGCCAAAGTAGGATGGTGGCGGAAAACGCGGAGAGCACGTCGCCGCTCACGTATTGCATCACGGCATGCCTCGTTCCACCAAGGAACTGGGGGGCGCCGGGGCAATTCGGAGGTGTGTGGTATTGAACGTTCCGCAGCTGTAAGAATAACGTCGGTAATATGTGTGACCTCATTGTCGACGCTGGGAAAGTGACGGTCATCGAATGTCGCTAGAGACGAAAAAAGTGTCCAATCAGCTTGGGCAAACTTCCAGCGTCGCGGGCGCATGTATGGCAGTTGAGGCTGCAGTCTAAGGACACATGGAAAGTGGTCACTCGAGTGTGTATCATCAAGGGCGAACCATTCGAAGCGCCAAGCTAGCGGAACAGTACCGACCGCAAGGTCCAAATGAGATAAATTTGTTGTGGAGGCAGACTAAAATGTAGGGACCCCAGTGTTGAGGCAAACTAGATCCGCTTGGTGGAAGACGTCTAGCAATAGTGAGCCACGTGGACAAGGATGTGGAGATCCCCAAAGCGGGTGGTGGGCATTAAAGTCCCCAACCAGCAAATACGGGGGTGGAAGCTGACCAAGAAGATGAAGGAGATCAGCTCGTACCATTGGTGTGGACGATGGAATGTATACAGTACAAAGACAGAACGTGTATCCGGAAAGGGAAAGACGGACAGCGACAGCTTGGAAGGAAGTGTTTAAATGGATTGGGTGATAATGCAGAGTTTCATGGAGAAGAATCATGAGTCCTCCATGTGCTGGAGTGCCTTCAACAGAGGGGAGATCATATCGGACGGACTGAGAATGAGGGAGAACAGAGCAGTCATGGGGACGCAGCTTTGTTTCCTGAAGACAGAAGATAACCGGCGAGTAGGATCGTAAGAGGATCGACAATTCATCCCGATTGGCTCGAATACCGCGGATATTCCAGTGGATAATGGACATAGGGTGAACAGAAAATGGAGGAATGTGACCAAGGTCGCTGTCAACTCAACGACTGCTCAGAGCTTGTGACCGACAGCATGGAATGGCATTCAGTCGAAGGCAGAAGATCCTGATCCATAGGTTGGTCAGGAGCAGCTCCTGCCACCAGCGATCGGCCGGTTGACCGGCCGCCAGCAGTGCGCCTCGGCGACACAGAAGACGGCCGAGGGCGATTTCCGGCAGGTGGTGCTGTAGATGGGACACGCCTTGGGGGAGAAGGAGAGGAACTGGGTTTCTTTGTAGCCTTCTTGGAAGTATGATGTTTAGATGAAGGAGGAACTGATGGTTTGGAAGTTGCGGTATGTAAAAACTCTTCACAAGTATGCTCTTTTTTCGAAGTCTTGGAGTCTTGACTTTTGGGCTCGAGATTTAGCAGAACCGGATGAAGGGTGAGCCATAGAGTGGGCAGGCGAAAGTGGTGAGGTTGAACGGGCGATCTTTGCGCTGGCCGATCTGACGACCGTGGCACTAAAGGTGAGGTCACAAGTCTGTATGGTCGCCTCCTTTGTTGGCCGAGGAGAAGCAAGGACAGTGCTGTATTTTCCTTTCTGAGGCACGGTGGGCTGTCGACTGGCGAATAATTTTCGAGCAGCAAAGGTCGACACCTTTTCCTTCACTGTAATTTCCTGGATGAGCTTTTCGTCCTTAAAAACGGGGCAATCTCGAGAGGAAGCAGCGTGGTCACCCACACAGTTGATGCAGCAAGGGAATGGAGGTGGACAAGCACCCTCATGGGCATCCTTGCCACACGTAACACATTTGGCCAGATTGGAACAGGACTGGCTGGTGTGATTGAACCGCTGACACCGATAGCAACGCGTAGGGTTTGGGACGTATGGGCGAACAGAAATTATCTCATAGCCTGCTTTGATTTTCGATGGGAGTTGAACTTTGTCAAATGTCAAGAAGACAGTGCAGGTTGGAATGATGTTCGTGTCAACCCTTTTCATAACCCTATGAACAGCCGTTACGCCCTGGTCAGACAGGTAGTGCTGAATTTCTTCGTCAGACAATCCATCAAGGGAGCATGTAATCGACTCCATGTGAGGAATTTAAAGTACGGTGCGGTTCCACCCGGACAGGGAAGGTCTGTAGTAGTGAGGTACGCAGCAATTTTTGTGGCTGGAGGGCACTGACTGTTTCTAACAACAGGGTGCCATTCCGTAATCTGGAACAAGACTTTACAGGACCTGCAATTGCGTCGACACCTTTCTGAATAGTGAAAGGGTTGACCATGGAGAAGTCGTGACCTTCGTCAGACCGAGAAACAACAAGGAACTATGGCAACGATGGAAGAACTGTCTGTGGCTGAGACTCGGTGAACTTACGCTTGTGAGCAGACATAGTGGAAGGTGAGGAAACCATTGCGGAAGAATCCCCCATGATTACCGGCGTCTCCGATGGCGCGCTCCTCCCTTGTGGGGGCCCTCTCTGAGGGCACTCCCGCCTTAGGTGATTGTTCACACCTCAGGTCACACCTCCCGACAAACGGACGGAGGGACCAATCTGCACTTTCAAAAGGTATCAGCTCGGGTAATCCTCCCTGGGCCTGGCCGTTACCAGGGGGTACGTACGTGTCCTACCTGTCTACCCGGGGCGGGGAATTACGCGTTACCCCGTCACCGGCTACGCATGGAAGTGCGTGGGTCGGCCTTCAGACACGCACAGGGAGGAAAAAAGAGAAAGGGAAAGGAAAGAAGAGGGGTCTCAAACGCCGCAGCGGAGAAAAGGGCAAAGAGAAGAGGGAAGGAAAAGAGAAGGACAGAGGAAGGACGAAGACTTACAAGTGTAGAAGGCAAGGAATTTGTAACAGTTTCGAGCGTCCGTCTCCGAACGTAGGCACAAACCATACTCCCACAGGGGGAGAAAGGGAAGGAAAGAGCCAGAGCTGAGGGGGGGGGGACGAGAATGGGGGACGGGGAAGGATACGGAAAGGGAGGGTATGCAGCACGGAAAGGAAGGAGGGCCACATTAGCTTGGGGTCCCGTGCTCGCTACGCACGTATCCACAAAAGAGTTGCGGACCCCCTGGGGGGGTTCTGCTGCGTGTGCTTGCGCTTTGGCTGCCGTTGGCGGCCGCTGGTGATCCCCATCACATGGATGAGGGCTTCCAGTGTGGCGGCAATCTGCTTCCCAGCATGGCGTTGCGTGCGCGGTGACAGTAGCGAAGTGCGTCGCAGCGAGTCGAGCAGCCAGGGGGCGCAGAAAGCTATGCGCAGAAAGCAACGTGTTTTCTCAGTTGCGCGCATGACGTCACGGTGGAAGCAGCTGTGCCAAACAGTACACAGTTCGAATTGTGTGTGATTGTTTTTCTTGTGTTGGTTTGTGTTTGAAGGAGTATTTTGATTGAGTTCTTTCTTCTGAGGTACTCAGTCAACAGCGGAAACATTCGGAATTCGGGAGTGTTAACGGTTTTTGCTGTAATTGATATTTGATTCGGAACTGAAATAGTTAGCGATAGTGGACAGCGTAATCAACATTGTGTTCGCCAGCTCTATAGTTTATGGTTCATCCTGTGAAATTCTTATTGGAGAATCTACAAGTGAGTGAGAAAATGGTTCAAATGGCTCTGAGCACTATGGGACTTAACATCTTAGGTCATCAGTCCCCTAGAACTTAGAACTACTTAAACCTAACTAACCGAAGGACATCACACAACACCCAGCCATCACGAGGCAGAGAAAATCCCTGACCCCGCCGGGAATCGAACCCGGGAACCCGGGCGTGGGGAGCGAGAACGCTACCGCACGACCACGAGATGCGGGCAGTGAGTGAGAAAATTGATTTTTACAATGCCAGGCTGTGCTGTAACGGGCTGTTTTTCCTACAACTGGAGCACAAAGGGAACTGACGTAATGTATCACAGTTTCCCACGTAATGAAACATTACAAACATTATGGTTGTCGAAATGTTGTAGGAAAGACAGTGTAAATGTTGCGCATGTAAGAATATGTTCTCGCCATTTCGCAGAAACAGATTACTTAAGGGATTTACAGTCTGAATTGCTTAATTTGTCCCGAAAAAGAATGCTCAAGCCAAATGCAGTTCCTTCGCGCAATTTGCCGTGCAGTAGTGCGACTGTCAATGTGTCATCCGCAACAGAAGACAGAACCAAACGGTATAAGAAACGAGAACTACATAAGAAATCTCTGGAAAAGCTATCACCAAATAAGAAACATCATAATAAGAGCACATGTACAGATGACAGTTTTTTTTTCAGACACAGATGAAGTTACTTTGATGAATACCATAGCGGCTTTAGAAAGAAGGAATGCTGTTCTTACAAACAAGTGTGTGCAACTTCGAGCTCTTAAGTAAATTCATTTCAATGCGATTAAATGAATAGTTTCTGATTTATTTGAGCCGAGGTTTCGAATTTCAAGTGTGTGTGTGTGTCAGTGTGGTTGTGATCTGACATTTTACCGATGTATGAAGCATAAGCTGCGAAAGAATATAACATCCTTTTTAACTATAATATTTTAGCAGCAGTAAAGCAGTTTAGACAACTCATTTCTGGTATAAACAAAATCTTCCGCCAAAAACTTTACGTAAACGCGCATGCTGTGTCGTCTGCTTGTGAGCGCTTGCTTCCACGCTGACGTCACTAGGCCAGCCAATGGCAGAGCAGAGCGCTTACTGCCCAACCTTGTTATTTAGTAACCTTGCGAGCAGCGGAATGGGCCCGCGGCCTTTGTGCTTCTTCCGCGCAACACCTTTGTTTGGAGAAGTCTATAATAGCTTATTACTATTGTTCCTTCTAATATGTGGTGTGTCCTCGTTAGAAAAAGTCTTTTGATTGGCTATGTTGCTCAGCACTGGAGCCTTGAGATGATTCGTGGATAGGCTTGATTAGTCAAGCCACAACAGGTCTTGCCACCTGGTGGTGTGTGACCAGTGTGGCCTATGTCCGAGCTCGCGAATCAGTGGATTGCTTGCTTGCTCGGTATTGTCATAGAAGTTCTTGACGGTTTCCTTGAATCGCCTTCGAAGTGGCAGAATGTCGGCGACGACGTGTAATTCCTCCGAGGGAAAATCTCGTGGTAGGTGGAGTGCCAGCTTGAGAGACCTATTTTGGATCGTCTGCAATCGGCGTAGATTTGTCTCTGCTGTGTTGCCCCATACAACCGCTGCATATTCCAGCAGGGGGCGAATTGTAGCCTGGTACAGCGTGAGACCTAAGTGGGCAGGAAGCGTTGATGTCGCGTTTAGCACAGGGTATAGCAGACGTAGTCTGCCCAGTGCTTTCCCCCTCACCTCTTCTATATGTTGGCGCCACGTTAGACGCTTGTCTATCGTGACGCCAAGGTATTTGATACTGGCACTCCACTCTACTGGACGTCCTCGGACTAATAAGCGTGTCAGTCCCGGTGGAATGTGTCGTCTTGCGATAAGGATGGCCTGCGACTTTTCAGCATTGTAGGAGAGTCGCCATTTGGCTGCCCATTGCGTCAGGTCTTCTGTGGCCGTTTGTAGTCGCCTTTGGAGGATGGCTGCACTTCTGCTGCGGCCGTAGACTGCGGTGTCGTCCGCGTACAGAGCGAGATTGATTGGCTCTGTACGCGGCAGGTCTGCTGTGTACAACGAATAGTGTGTCAGGCCTATGACCGAGCCTTGTGGTACACACGCGAGTATTCGACGCTCCGTGGAAATTCCACTGGCAGCCCGTACGTGAAACGTCCTATCCTGCAGATAACTCTGCAGGAGACTCATGTGCGGCGTCGGAACCCCCAGCACAAAAAGTTTGTACAGGAGGCCTTCGTGCCACACGGAGTCAAAGGCGCGAGACACGTCGAGCAGAAGAGCGCCGAAGTACTCACGTCGGTCAATGGCTCCGAATGCCTCTTCCGTTAAACGCAACAGTTGGTGAACCGTCGAGTGACCCTGCCGGAAGCCGAATTGCTCATTGGGCAAGATGCCCTCGTCTTCAATGAGCTGGTGGAGGCGCTGGATGTACAGTCTCTCGAACACTTTCGACAGGGCTGGCAGTAAGCTGATGGGGCGGTAGTTCTTCGCCAAGAGGATGTCTTTCCCTGGCTTGGGAAGCGCTACCACCTCAGCGTGTTTCCAGCAGCCTGGGTAGGTGCCGGTCAGCAGTATGCGGTTGAAGACGTTTGCCAGAACATCCGCTGCTGTGTCTGGCAGCTGCATCAGAAGAATGTTGGTAACCAGGTCAGGGCCTCCTGCCTTCTTGCTGTTGAGTGCGCAAAGTTGCACGGTGACCTCGTCTGCGCTGATCGGTGTAATGTCGTGGTCCTCATCCCTCGCTGCCATGAAGACAGGGAGGCGCTCCATGACGAGCTGAATGTGGTCTGCGTCCACTGGGTTTTCGATCGGCACGAAGTTAGCGGCGAAAGCGTCTGCCAAGGCATTTGCCTTCGCATTCGGCTCGCTAACGTAGTCCGCGCCAACCTGCAAGGGTGGTATCTTCAGTGAGCGGCGCAGGAAACCTTTCACTACCCTCCAGGTGGTGCCATCTTCGATATTTAATTGCGCGATTTTGTCTGCCCACTGTTGTTGCCTGTGTGCATCCACAGCCGCTTTGATATGATGCCTCATCCTGTTTAGCGTCCTTTTACTAGCCGGATTTCGCGTCCGTATCCACTCCCGCTGCAGCCGGTTCTTGGACGTAATTTCGTCCAGAAGATGATGTGGAAGTTGGGCTTCTTACGGCTAGCAGAGTACGTGTAGTACAGAAGTCCTAGCTGAGGCGCTTCGTTAGTTAATTTAATGTACAGGTCGGTGGTCTTCACACGGATCTTATATAGTTCGTTCCCGCACACACACGCACACCGTAATTGTTTTCCCCAGCACTTTGTTCAACACAAGTTCTAGGTTACGAAACTCGTCGTTGTACTGCAGCACCACAGGTGGTGGAGCACACTGCGAGGTGGTGACTGGCGGCATTTCTTCATCGCCCTCGTCCTCCTAGAGGGCGTTGAATTGATTTGCCGTCGCCACCGGCTTTTGCGACGTCGTGGTCGCTGGTCTGGCAGTCTTTGTCGCGGCTACAAAGCCATCTGCGTCGACCGTATTAGCGCGAGTTGCACGTACCCGACCTCGCGACTTAGCGGTCTGTACTATAGTGCTGCCCTTCAGTTTCCTGAACTTGTGCACTTCACTCATACCTTCATTAGATGGAGCACGTTTGCGGGAGGTAGACGCTGCTGCTGGAGCCGCTGTTTCTTCTTCCATTGGCTCCACAGCTGCCAGTGCTGCATCTGATGAGGTGGCGGGTTGCAGCATCAAGGCCACAAGAAATTGTAGAGCATCCTTGCTGCGCTGTTGATTGGAGTCGCCTGGTGGCTGCTCCTGTTGTGTGTCGGTCGTAGCACACTAATTCCGTATCGCGCGCGAGAGTGTCGAGCGATACACTATTACGCCGGTCACTTGCGACTGCGTCGCCACTTTGAGGAGGAGTACTACCAGAGGGGCACGGTTGCACCTCTGGCGTACTCAACTCTACTCCGTTAGCGTGCAGGGACGCGGCCCTGTGCGCAGAAGCGACGCGAGTTGCATCAGCTTGCGGCGCTGCGGAGCGCTCGGCGCGTGCGTCCAACACACGCGGCATCGCTGACTCGAGAGCCGCGTGGAATGGGCCCGCGCGCCCCGTGCTGCACTTATATGCCCTCGGTGCGCGTGGTGGGGGAATTTATATAGAGATGGGGCGCCTCCACGCCCGCACCAACGTGGTGGCCAAACCAAAAGTTCTACTGTCACCTCCGTAAACATGTTAGTTGTCTAGTAAGTGGATCACAGGATGCTGGGCTGTGATGTTGTCAGTGCGTCTGGGTAAGGCTACGCAGTAACACGGTCCATCAGGTGATAGATAGTGGACGAAACGCAAGTGAGGGTAGCGATTTGAAGAGCAGAGGAAAAAAAGTGCCATGGCTCGTGACGTGGGAAAAAAACCTCTGTGACAGTGGGATGGGTAGTAAGAGCAGTAGTGGCTTACTAGCTGCGATAGTTCATGCAAGGTTGGATTTGTTAGTATAGGTATCATGCATCATTACCATGACAAGCGATGGCGATGTGTCCCAGTTGCTGCTGCTGCTGCATTCCTGGAACAATCAAGATCGTTATACAGTAGTGGGAGATCGGCCATAGGTCATCTCACTGTGTGGGGGATATGTGGATCTTGTTTGCATGCAGTGTAAGGTACGGCTTCCCTGTGTGGTGGCAGTTATTCGGCAGTGTATTCCAGCTGGATATCCAGTAATGGCGTCTTATTAACAGGGGCTCGCCTGTGCCGTTATGTTCGCGTATGCTTGGCCATAGATGTTATGTCCTTACAAGTATGTCTTTTGGTCTTTTATGTTTCCATCCATGGTTGTGGTCGTAGTTCCCCAGATTCAGAATAAACGGGTTCTGCGAATGTCTGGAGTTTCTGTATAGCCTTGTGGTGAGTTTGCGGATTACCTCCGTGAGAGTCTCAAGTCGGTATTCCCGGTGAAGGTCCGTGATGCGTGTGTATCGTGGAGCACTGCTTATGATTTTGAGTACTTTGTTTTGTATGAGCTGCAGACGGCGCAGGCGTGTAGGCGCAGCGTATCCCCAGACAGGAGCTGCGTACGTCATCAGGGGTCGGATAAGTGTCATGTACATGGACCTCGACACCCTTCTGTTCAGTGTGCTACGTCTGTTGAGCATAGGATAGAGCTGTTTGAGCCTCGCGCTAGCTCGGTTGGTCATGTGTTGTATGTGATCCCCCCAGAGTAATTTCCGGTCCATCCAGACACCAAGGTATTTGACTTTCTCACGGGAACGTATTGGACGTGCATGTAGAGTTATTGGTCTGCAGTAGCAGTGTTTGCGCAGTTGCTTCGGTCTTCTAGCGAACAGAACGGCTTCGCACTTGTCGACGTTTACGTCACGCCTACAGACTGCACTCAGAGTGGCCGAGCCTTGGTTGGAGAAATGGCGTGTTAGAGTAATGTTTGATGGTTTCCAATCTTGCGCAAGGATGACTGTGTCATCCGCGTAGATTGCCATCATTGTTGTGGTGTGTGGTTGGGAGATCGTTTATGTAGAGGTTAAACAGTATGGGCCCTAGGATGCTTCCCTGGGGTACTGCCACGTGTATACCGTGTTGTGTTGATTGTTTTCCCTGCACGTCAGTGTTGAAACTCCTGTCTGTGAGGTATGAGTGCATTAGACGCAGCAGCCCGTCAGGGAATCCCGCGTCGCTGAGTTTGCGGATGAGGCCCTTGTGCCATAGACGGTCGAAAGCCTTTTCGATGTCCAGGAACACTGCTCCTGTAGCTTTGTTTATGTTGAAGCCATGTGTTATATGTTCAACGACCCGTAGGAGTTGTGTTGTGGAGTGGTGATTCCTGAAGCCGAATTGCTCCGGTCTCAGGATGTCATCTGTTATGCAGTGCCTAGTGATGCGTTTGAGAATCACCTTCTCAACAATCTTACTGAGCGAACTCAGAAGGCTGATGGGTCGGTAATTTTGTGGGAGGCTGTGGTCTTTCCCCGGCTTCCTGAACATCAGGACCTTGGCCGTCTTCCAAAAGGCGAGGAAGTGTTGGTGTTTTAGTATGGCATTCGTTATGTGTGTTAGGTACTCAGTTGCTTTATCCGTGAACTCCTGGAAGACACGGTTTTGAATGCCATCATGACCAGGGGCTTTCCTAGCAGCGGAATGCATTATAGCCCAGGAGACTTCGGCTGTGCTAGCATGTCGAATGTCGTCGCGCGATGGTTGGGCTAGAATGCGTGTAACCTCTTGGTCAGTAGCAAGTATGAACACTGGATCTGATGGTACCAGGTTCGGTGTGAATGACGCTGCGAGTGTTCGAGCCATTAGTTCTGCTTTCTCTTCCGCCGAGTATGCAAGTCCGTCAGGCCCTTGAAGCGTTGGGGTGTATATTTTCTCCCTGGTGAAGTGTTGGGCTAGCTGCCACACGCCAGGTCGTGCGGTGTCCAGCCCTTCGAGTTTTTGATTCCACTGTTGTGTTCTATGTGTTTGTATTTTATCGTGTATGATGCCCTGTAGTCTGTTAATGTGCCGTTTGAAGTACGGACGCATGGTGCGCTGCCATTGTCTCCTGAGGCGATTCCTCATTGAGATTAGGCCCAGGATTTCCTGGGTCAGGGCCGCACTGCGTTGTTGTGAGGTGCGAACAGGTATGGTGCCTACCATTGCGTCCCGGACGGCGTTAGTGAGGGTTTCTACTGCCTCGTCAATTTGTATTGTTTCATTAATTTCGTGTATGGGTGGGATGTGGCTATCGAGCATTTCCTTGAACAATGTCCAATTCGCACGCCCGTAGTCCAACATCTTGCATTGTTCCGTGTGCTGCAGTGTTTCCTCAATGTATAGTATTACAGGTTGGTGGTTTGAGGGCAGATCGTTTTCAACGGCAACGTTGAGTGTCGCTGTAATGCCCTTGATGAGGGCCATGTCTATCACGTCTGGCCTGTGTCCCCTCTGATAGGGAATGTGTGTCAGTTCAGTCGGCGCTAGTATAATGCAGTTTCTACCTAGCGAATGTTCGTACAGTTTTTTGCCGTTGGGATTTCGTATGCGTGAATTCCATTCTGGGTGTTTTGCGTTCAGATCTCCAGCGACTATTACTCGCGGTGAAATGTTGAGTAATGTGCTGATATCGCGTGTTGAGATGCCTACAGGGCTGTTGTATACCGATATCAGTGTGGTGTAGGCTCCGTTGAACTTGACTCTGACGGCCGTAGCCTCGATTTTTTCCAGTTCAGGGAGCTCTATGTTTGTGTGCTCAATGTCTTTGTGTATGACGATTGCAGTTCCACCTGCCACGGCGTCGCTCGGTCGGTCGGTACGATAGACACAATAGCCAGGACAGTTTAATTGTTTGTGCGGTTTAAGTTTAGTCTCGCTCAGTAGCGCGACAAGGATTCCCTTGCGCTCCATGAATGCGGCAAATTCTGCCCTTTTGTTGTGGATCGAGTCTGCATTCCAGAACAGGATCCGTGATAGTGTATGCGGGTCTGCGTTATGGGCCGGGTGTGGTATATTATTCATGTAAGAGTGTGAAAGAGTGTTGTGATGGCAGTGTGTATGACAGCCCAGTATTGCCCGGGTTCGGCGCTCATGAGCTGGGTGATGAGTGTAGTGACGGCCGTCAGCACCTTGGTAAGGATTTGAACGGTCGTGTGTCGGGGGAATAGTGTTTCCAGTATTCCCCCAGGTAGTGTGTTGGTGTTGGGTGTGGCAGCCTGAGGTGCTGTTGTGGAGTTAGCAGCTGCTTGTGCGGGTATTGGTGTGTTGCTAGGAGCGGCATTTGTGCTTTGTGGCAGAGGTTGTGGCGCCTGTGTTACTTCTGTGGTGAGGGGGATGGTAGTGTGAGTTACAGTCTCGGTGTCTTGTTGACTGTTTTCCTGTGTGTTGCTGTTCCGTTGTCGCTGTGTGGCCTGTTGTGATTTCGTGTTCCCCGCCTGTGTTTGCGTGTACGTCTATTCCTCCTCTGGGCTTGGGGTTTGGGGGGTTCTTGTGTGGGTGTGTTTCCCTGTATATGGTGCGCTTCTTCGCAGCACGTGATTTCCGGGAGTGGGGTCATGTTGTTTGGGGGCATAGGTATTGGTACCGATGCTTGCTGGGTTTCAGGTGTTGCCTGTGGTGGTTGTGTGGCTGTTGCAGCGGTTGTTTCACGTGTGTGTGTAGGGCGCTGAGGTTCCACAGCCTGTGCCGTTCCGCCAGGGCGTGCAACCGTGGCAAAGATTACGCCGTTCCTTACTGGGTTCGGCGCTGGCCTTGGACGTGGTATGTCGTACAGTACCCTACGTTTGTCTTGTTTTCGCTTCAGCGCCTGTTTGCATGAGTTGCACTGTCTGAAGTTTGCCGCATGGGGCCCACTGCAGTTGGCACAGCGTCGCTGGTTTGGTTGTGTTTGTATGCAAGTTTTGGATCTGTGGTTGCCAGCTCATCCGCGGCAGCGAGTTGCCAGGCCGCAGCGGAGGGCCGAGTGGCCGAACCGCTGGCAGTTGTTGCATTGTTGGGGGACGTTGGGTGGTTCGTAAAGTTCTACACGTACATCCATCCGCAGAAAGCTCTTTATCTGCAGGATGGCGCGGGAATCAGCCGAGTCGGCTAACTCAACCATGTAGTGTGGTAACGGTGCGTGTGTACGGAATCCTGTCATCCGGGAGGCACTTTTATAGTAGAATCCCAGATAAAGGGCCGCATGTACTGTCTCGTTGGGGGTGCTGGGGTCCACTCCGTTGATCACGTACTGCTGGGTTCTCTCGTCCAGCGTTCTGTACGTGTAATGTTCGATCTTCCGATTTTTGAGGAAGGTCAGAAGATCTTTATATTCATTGTCTGTGGCAACGTACAGTGAGGCCCTATCCCCCAAGCACTTTGCATGTAATGTGCTGTTTATGTGCCTCTCCGCGAATGCAGTGTTAAGGGCACTAAGGTTCCCGTAGTTTTGTATAACAACTGGGGGGAAACCAGTCTTGTGTTGTGTGGGCACTGCTGTGGCTTTGTGTGCTTTGTTGTTGTTCGCCACAGCTGTGTTTGCGTTTTGTTTTGTGTGAATGTTGCTAGCCTGAGATGAGCTAGTGGGTGTAGGCAACAGCGCCTTTCGGTTGCCTAGCGAGTTTGGTTGCTCGCTTGTTTGTGCTGGTGTTTTTTTGGGTCTGCGTTTTGGGCCCTCCACCTGCCAGGGCTCTGTGTAGTGGTTTTCTGTATCCACATCCACCGTCACTGCCTCGGTCTCCTGAGGCTGCGGCGCCGGTGGGAGAATGGTACAGGACTGTCCAGTGAGAGGTGAGTGTAACGTGATGTTGAGTGTAGTTGTCTTGGTGGGAGAGACGTCCGCCCCGAAAAGTTCGGTGATTAGCCGGCGCGACTCGAGCTGCTTTTGCGCTTTCGCGCCAAGCTGTCGAGCGTCGCCAGCCGCTCCCTTGCCTTCGGTAGCGGGTGGGGCGCGAGTTTCGGCGGGTGCAGTCGATCCTCGCGCCTCTTGTGTTGCAGTCTTGCTGCAGGTGATAGCAGGGGAAGAGCTAGTAGCTTCCGCCATCTCGCACTTAGGATTATTTATTGGGTGGGAAGGGGGAAACGACAATTTTACTTTTCTCGAAAGGCGAGAGAAGTGTTACTTGTTCCCTATGGAAGTGGGTGGTCCCTACTTTACGCTAACATGCGCTGTTAGTGCAAGCGCGGCACCTAAAGGAGGTGCGGAAGAAGAATGGCCTGCAGCACGCGGGCTTGGTCCCGTGAAGGAGCCCTGGTACTGCCTCAGAGTCCCTAAAAGAACGTGAGAATCACGTTGGGGGCGTTGGGTAACCGGAGGCTACCGGGAGCTACGAGCCGAAGCTCTTTCGCGGCAGTCCGCGACTGGTTGCGCGGCTTTGCGTCGAAGGGGAGCAGGCTCAGTCCTTCGGCACTCGGCCGGTTGCCGCTGGGCGGCTGCGCCGGGAACGGCTGATGCGCACTCCCCGGGCGCTGCCGGGCGACTGGCTGCGGAGCGCTGGTAGCGGCCGGCTGGCGCGCGGCCGGCTGGAGGGGGTAGCGGGCGAGCTACGGCTGCTGGCGGTCGGCGGCTGCGCTGCGAGGTCCTCTCCGCTCGGCGTCCACGCGACGACTCGTGGTGGGGAGAGGTTTTTTTTTTTTTTTTTTTTTTTTTTTTTTTTTTTTTTTTTTTCATCCTCTGATGGAGGAGGGCGGGCTGTTTGAGGGCATGCTGGCGTCGTGGGGGGAGGGCGGGCCAGAGTCTATATAGGGGGGCGGCGCGTGCGCCGGGCGCGTCGCCATTCCGAGTCGTGCGCGCGAGGTGAGCGGAGGTTGTTGTTACAGCGCTCGCATGCTAAGTGTGTTACGACTGGGAAGATTTCAGATTGCCGCTCTCTCTCGAGCAGGCTTCTTTCTGGCTTGGAGCTCGTTTACTTGGTCGCTGCTAAATCAGGATTATGCCTCCGGGCTAGCCGGACGCTAGGGCGTTAGTTAGGGAATTTGGAGTAATAGGGCCCCATTCAAGTTGGGTAAACCTGCGCACTCCGAGGCAAAGGCAGATTTTCTTTACTTCTGTTAGAAGAAAAAACCTTAGTTAATAGGGCAAACCCAGCACTTCCGCCATGGAGTCCCACGGGACTCCCATGGCCGATGGGGAAACAACCCCCCAATCACTCATATCGCTACCATCCACATCATCCACATAACATGAGCAAAACCCAGAAAAGACACTCACAACACAAACATGGTACCGGCTACCAACTCAGTATCAGGAAAGCGAAAGGCTACCAATGAAAACCAGTCGATGACTCGGTCCTCCAGCAACAAAATGAAAACTCAGGACAAAACAGAAGACATCACTCCTAACACTGAAGTTGAAAACGACGAACGAATGGAGTACGAAGTTCCCGTCTCCAACAAATTTGAAGCCCTTCCCGACAACGACGAGGGTAACTCCCGCGCAGGCGAAAAGCAACAATCCACACAGACAAAGCCTTTGCGCATCCCGCCAATCGTAGTCAAGGACACTTCCCACTACATGGACATAGTAAAAGCACTCCGAAACAAACTCAAAGGGGATCTCAAAACCAAAAGTCAAAGTGACAATCACTTACCAATTTTCACACCCAGATGACTTCCTAGTCTTCAAGGAATATCTGAAAGAAAATAATGTACAATACCACACTCACGACATGCACGTCTTCAAACCATTGAAGGTAGTAATTAAACGACTGTTACCAACCATGGAGCCCGAAGTCATCCAAGAGGCCCTCCTAGACCATAACTTACCAGTCACTTAAGTCGCACACGACATCAATTGATGAAAATACTCAGAAAAAAGCAACGCTACGCCACGCCACATCCAGGTCACACTCGAGAATACTGAAGAGGCAAAGCGAATATACGATCTTAAGGCCATGTTCCACATGCAGGTGACAGTCGAAACCTACAGAGCCCCACAGGGCCTAACCCAATGTCCGCTGTTTCCGCAAAATTACAGGCCAATCTCACTGTTAATCTTCTTAGGAAAGATATTAGAAAAACTAATCCAAGCAGAACTAAAGAAATTCCTCAAGGACAACAGTATAATCTCGCAGAACAATTCGGATTCCGCGAACAACATAGCACAATCCATCAGGTGACCAGACTTGTCGAACATATATGTCAAGCCAGAAACGTAAGACACAGCACTGGAGCGGTCCTGCTCGACATAGAAAAGGCGTTCGACAGAGTTTGGCACTATGGACTCATCTTCAAACTTCATCAACACAACTGCCCAACCCACCTCATCCACACAATAGCATCATTCCTCCGCAACAGGACGTTCTATGTTCACGTCTCATAAGCGTCTAGCAACACCAGACCATTAGAGGCTGGGGTGCCACAAGGATCAGTCCTGGGGCCAATTCTCTACTCAATTTATACAAACGATATCCCAAAACAGCTAGGAGGACAACTATCCCTATTTGCAGATGATACCGCAGTATACCGCAGCAGTTCAAATCTCCAGTACATAGTCAGAAAAATAGAGCAGCATCTCCAAACCATCCAGCAATGGGCAAACAAATGGAAAATCACAATCAATGCTGAGAAGACTCAGGCCACACTTTTTACTTATAAAATAATTCCACCCAATCTCCACATCAGATTCAACGACAAGAACCTACCATGGGCAGACTCAGTAAAATATCTCGGCATCAAACTGGAAAAAAGAATGACATTTCGTGACCACATTACAGACATATGCAAAAAGGCCATGGGAACGATCTTCAGACTTTACCCAATCATAAAAGGTAACAGAATTGACATGAAAGCAAAAAAGAAAATTTTCAGAACCATCATTGCACCAGCAATCTCCTACGGCTCTCAAACAGCGAGGAGGAAGAAGAACAGACCAGCAGTGTAAGACAAGGTCGTGCTCCACCGCCAATAGTGTTGGAGTACGATAAAGACTACCGCAGTCTGCTAATCACACTGAACGCAGTGCTCGGAAGAAACAATTATCGTGTGTGTGTGTGTGTGTGTGTGTGTGTGTGTGTGTGTGTGTGTGTGTGTGTGGCGATTCAGTGTATAAAGTGCGTGTGCAGACAACCGAACTGTACAACAAGCTACACAACACTGAAAGAAGCCAAGGACTGCGATTCTATAACTTTGCAGCCACCAGGAAGCGTCCTTCCAAGGTCGTATTCAAGAAACTACACATGAAATACTCTTCCGACCACATTAAAGAAGACCTCGAGGAGCTAGGTTACATTGTTCACTCTGTCGTGAAAATGAGGGACCCGAAAACAAATTGTCGCGGCCCTCTAGTGCTAATCACAGTGGACAACACGGAGAAAACCCATGAGTTATACACCTTAAAAATGCTAGGCGCGTGTGAAATCACCGTCGAGAACTTACGCAGTAGCGGAGGACATGCGCAGTGCTTCAGGTGCCTTCAGGCAGGACACGTGGAACGACACTGCGGTATGATTGCATACGATGTGCGGAGCCTCATGCCACGAATGCGTGTGACAAGGCCGGCGAACCGTACAAAGACTTTCCGGCGAAGTGTAAGCTGTGTGGTGGACCGCATGTTGCTACATATCGCGGCTGCCCACGGCACAAGGAGTTTCAAGCCCGTCTCCGCACAGCACAGGCGAAAAACAAAGTGACTGTTTCGGCGGGACCGGAAGCCGCCATTTTGTCGACAGCAGCAATGGCGGACAGCACGCCGACCGCCATGACGGAAGCGGCCGCTGCTGCACTACACAAGCCGACCGCCACGACGCCGTCGGCAGCTTGAGTGCCTATGAGCCCTGGCGTCGATGGAGCAGCGCATGTTCGCGATGGAGAAGTTCTTGTCAGTAGTCGTGAACATGATCGGCGAGTTCCCAGCCAAGATGACGGCCGCACTACAGCAGGCAATCCAGTTGAACTCATCCCAGCAACATGGCCCGACAAATTAAAGTGTGCCTATGGAGCGCCCGCGGCCTCCGCGAACAGGCCGCCGAATTTTGCGAACTCTTGAGACGCGAAAACATAGACGTCTGCCTCCTAACGGAAACTTTCCTCAAGCCAGGCGTCAGAGTAGGCGTTGCAAACTACACCTGCCACCGCAACGATCGGCTCACAAGAGGTGGGGGCACGGCAATTTACATTCGCCGCTCCCTCAAACACCACCAGGTCCACATTCCGCCGCTGGAGGCCATCGAAGCAACAGTCGTAGCTGTCGAGACCGCGCACCGCAAACTCACCCTCGGTGCTATCTACAAGCCGCCGAAGAAACAACTGGTACAAGACCTAAATAAGTTGCTATCGCTCCCAGGCAGACTCCTGCTTGGAGGCGAGTACTACTCCAAAAACCAAGTATGGCACTCGAGGGTGACAACTCCGAACGGAAGACACCTCCAACGACTCGTCGAGCGGCACAGCGCCGTTGTTGTCGCACCCCACGAGCCTCCAATTTTTCCGTCGAGAGGCGCGCCAGACATTATCGACGTCATGATAAACAAAGGCGTCCGACAAAATATCACCGCCAGTACAAGGACCTTATTAAACTCGGACCATGCACCGGTGATCTTCGAAATAGAATCTGAGCTAGCACCTCAAACACGGCGTGGACTACACCTGTGCGGCATAAACTGGGAGCGTTTCCGTGAAAACATCGTGGACGCACTGGAACGACTCCCAAGCACGGCCGAACACGGAGCAAGTGCCGCCTTAGAAGATCTGACACGCAGCTTAGTGGACGCTGTGACGGAAGCAACACCGGCCAGGCGAGAAGCAGACCAGCAGAGCTTCGAGCTGAATAGATTGCCACGACACCTGGAAGAAGCGATCAGCGCGAAAAACAGACTCGCCAGGGAATGGCAAAGAACGCGCAATCCGGCCATTAAACGGACGGTCAACAGGATGCGCCGCGAAATCAAAGCCGCGGCCGAAGAGCACCGGATCCAGGAGTGGGCGGCGAGAATTTCTTCATTAAACATCGAAGATGGTTCGGCCTGGCAGACAGTCAAGTGCTTTCTCCGCCGGACGATGAAAATCCCACCCCTCCAAGTCGGCGACGACTTCGTTAGCGAGCCAAACGCGAAGGCCAATGCCCTAGCCGACGCGTTCGCCGCTAACTTTACGCCGGTCAACGACCCCATCGACGCAGCACACGTACAACTCGTCAGGGAACGCCTACCGCGTTTCCTTAGAGAAAGGGACCCCGAGGAAAACATCACTCCCATTGCTCCCAACCAGGTGAAAGTAGCGCTGCGCCAACTTCAGGGCCGCAAAGCCGCCGGCCACGACCGCATCACTAACGCCCTCCTGAAGCAACTCCCGGACATGGCTGTCGAGAAAATCACGGAAATCTTCAACGAGGTGCTGAAGTCTGAAGAGTTCCCGAGCGCCCGGAAGCATGCCGAAGTCGTTGCGCTGCCCAAGCCCGGCAAGGACATCCGGCTGGCGAAAAACTACAGACCCATAAGCCTGCTGCCGACGCTCTCAAAACTCATCGAAAAACTGTATCTGACACGGCTGCTACGCCACGTCAATGCAGAGGGGCTCCTACCAGACGAACAACTTGGGTTCAGGAGTGAGCACTCGACGGCTCAACAAGTGTTACGACTTGCGGAAGAGGCATTCGGAGACGTTGACCGACGCAAGTACTTCGGCGCTCTTATGCTCGACGTGTCACGCGCCTTTGACTCAGTGTGGCACGATGGCCTCCTGTATAAGTTAGTTACACCGGGGGTTCCGTATCACATCTGAGTCTCCTGCAGAGCTATCTACAGGACAGGACGTTTCACCTTAGGGCAGACAGTGGAATTTCCACGGAGCGCCGGATACTCGCGGGTGTACCACAAGGCTCGGTCGTCGACCCGATCCTCTATTCGCTGTACACGTCGGACCTTCCACGAGTAGAACCTGTCAAAAGGCTCTCTACGGCGAAGATACCGCCGCAGCAACCAAGTCCACACCCTGCAGCGGCGTCTACAGACGGCAACAACAGCCCTCGAGGAGCGGGCCACAACATGGCGCCTGGCCTACAACCCAAAAGAGCCAGGCACTAATCGTCGTGCTGCGCCCAGTTCCTCAAGGCGCGCCGCAGCTGACAGTCCGTGGAACGGCAGTGCCGTGGAGCAACAGCGCCAAATATCTTGGCGTCATGTTCGACAGTCGTCTCACGTGGCGCCAACACACAAAAGAGGTGAGGAGAAAGGCACTGGGACGGCTACGCCTCCTATACCCAGTCATCAACCCCACCTCAACCTTACAAGAAGAGCTAGGTTTCACGCTCTATAAGGCAACCGTCAGGCCGCTGTTTGACTACGCAGCGGTCGTATGGGGCAACGCAGCTGAGACTAACATCCGCCGTCTTCAAAGAGTGTAAAATAGAGCCTTGAGGGCGGTACTACACATCCCGCCGGACTTCAACACGGAGGAACTCCACGTCATCGCGGACGTCCCTAACACTCCGATAGCGGTTCCAGAGAGCTGCGCTAACTTTTTATGAAGAGACTGCGAACTTGCGCAACCCATTGGTGCGAGAACTCTGCCAACGACCACACTGGCGCGCAACACTGCGCTGGCCAGACTTACTTCGCCATCAGCAAGATTGAGCCGAACTAAAGACTTTCTCAAAACAGTGTTGAATGTGCAGAACAGGATATAGACAATAAATAAAGACTTCCCTAGATGTAAGATATAGACGTTAGAAGGAACAGCGCCAATGGCGCTACAGACTTCTGTAACAGCATGGAGACGCAGAGCACTGCGTCCCACGACATTGCACATATTGCCAGGCGCGTAGTAGCGAAGTTGTCGTGTTAGGGAGAGGACGCAGACTGCGCCCTAGGCGCAAGACTCAAGTTTCACACGGAATTTGCAGTCTCCCCTCCACAACGGCCAAAGGGCGGTCACGTGATTCCACCTCCATGAGGCGGGGCGTACTGCCAGTGCTCCTGGTTTTACTTGAGTGTACTATGTTGAGCACACCATCGCAGGTGTTCCTGTCTGTGATGCAGCGTCAAGGGTAACGTCGTCGAACTGTTAGTGCAGATGGTTGTACTAACTTGTATAGGCGTTTACTAAACTTCGAAAATGTATTGTTGAAGGGCAGTGGCAAGAATTCGTGCTTCAAAGCCCACATTCTTTTGGGCTAGTTGCTTTGTTAAATGTAATCTGTCCAGAAGAAATTAGTTATTAAAGCGCACTTCCGAATTTCGCTATTTGAATTTCACGAAGTGTCCACCAATATTTTTCGTTTCTTTAAATAAATATAAGTGTGTACTAGAAACATACTTCTGTGCAATGTTATTCAAAAGAACAAGTTTCAGAAACTAATAACACACACATTTTGGATATGCAATAGATACATAAGGTAATTCATAATAATGGCAACAGAGTTTGTCATGGCAGCAAATATATGTGGTTATTGCACAATGCTTTAAAACCATTCAGCAGTTTGCTGAGGACGACTGTATGGAAAATATTGACAGTTTAATAATTATTGTATCCTATTTGAGCAGCAAATGGACAAAATGTTGGAAACTTATTCTTCAGCCGACTGTAAAACTCCGAAAAGTCATATCCCATGTATTGCCAAACTATGCAATAAATGTTATATCAGCCTAAGACATGGATATATTATGAACATAATGTTTGAAGTATGCAGAATAAAATCTCACAAGAACAACAGCAGACAGCAACTTTAATAAAGAAACGAACAATGAACTGTTTGCATCTGCTAAATGGTTATGTACAAAGAAATAGCCAACTCTTAACAGCACGTTAAAGTGGAAATTTCACGAACTTAAGCGTTTTTAATTGCCGTACACGAAATTAAAGCCGACTCCTTCGGCAATTTTGTCACAGACATTTTATTTTGATCAATAAAAACATCACAGTAGAAACTCATGTTCGCTACAACCGAAAGTTAATAAGAAAAATATTTATTTTGAGAAACAAAATGGAAAAAGAGTGCAAACTTTTGTTAAGTCACTTAATCTCCTAGGCTCTTTTTGGGCTGTACGTTTTTAAACAACTCTTAGTAAAAACCTGAAAAGAATCTGTGCAATCTGGCTGTAGTGCACTTTGCTGGTTTTGCTTACGGACACAAAGCAGGCGAAAGTGTTTGTTTTCTGGCGGAAAAGGTAACATAGTACACTCAAGTAAAACCAGGAGCACTGGCAGTCACACCCCGCCTCGTGGAGGTGGAATCACGTGACCGGCGTGTGGCCGTTGTGGAGGGGAGACTGCAAATTCCGTGTGAAACTTGAGTCTTGCTGCTGCCGGCCGCTCTCCGCTGCCAGTCGCCGCAGTACTGCGGGAGGGTGCGCACTGATCCGCTGCCGCCCCCCCGGTAGCTCCTGGTCCGTCAGACCCAATGCGTTAACTCGAGAAAAGCAAATTGTCCACGTGTTAGCTCTGGCTACACACTCGGAAAAGCGAAATTGTGGAAGTTAGGACGAATGTAGGATATAGGCGAGACATCTGGACAGCCAGAGTTAGGATATGTTAGATAGGGAATCTGGCGAGCCAGGGCCCTGACTGCGGTCAGACGAGCCCGCGTTCGTCGAGGCAAAGGCGCAGAATAGGGTGCAGGCCTATTTCCCCGCGATCAGGTACAGTTAGGTGAGCAATCCCCCCTTTCATCCAGCTACATGTCTCTACACTAACGACATGTCTTCCAAAACCAAGAAACTCAAAGCCAAGGGCGCAAAACCTCCGGCGCCAACCACCCAAGCCGAAATCATCGGCGATACCAACGTCCGCCCTAATGGAAGGGACGAAGCCGATGACTATGCAGCCCCACCCATTCTTTCACCCATACCGGGTGTAAGAAGAGCATCTTACGTAGAAGTTGCCAGCAGTGGCACATCCCTCTCACTGGAAGACATGCCTCCATTGTCTCCCATGAGAAATCCAACCGCACCCCCACAATCAGAGAACTTTAATAACAGCCCACTTACACCACCCAGGTCAAAACCATCTCCAACCGCCAGCAAGGATCCCACTAGCGTAATGCTCTACGATCTCCCAAAAGGCACCTCCAGAAACAAAGTAGCCTCCGAGATGAAAAAGACGGCTCTGGGTGGTGAAAAAACCGACGTCATCATGACGAGAAAAGGCGAGGCAATTATAAAAAGTCCTCGCGCGGACCTAAAGGAATACCTGGAGCAAAGATTCCTGATAAACAATTTCCCAGGGGCCCACTTAAAACTTCTGCCTCCACGCAGACAGAGCCAACCTAGACCACCCAGGGAACCAAGGTCCCCAATTCTAACTGTTGTCATCAAAAACGTCGAAGACGATGTCTCTGGGGCTGAGGAGCTGAAACATCACGGCGACCAGAGCCATCACGGCGACCAGAGCCATTACGGCGACCAGAGCCATCACGGCGACCAGAGCCATCACGGCGACCAGAGCCATCACGGCGACCAGAGCCATCACGGCGACCAGAGCCATCACGGCGACCAGAGCCATCACGGCGACCAGAGCCATCACGGCGACCAGAGCCATCACGGCGACCAGAGCCATCACGGCGACCAGAGCCATCACGGCGACCAGAGCCATCGGCCGAAGCGACAACAAACCCACAATTATGATCCGTGTGTTCACACACGATCAATACACCCATGACGATCTGCTCCTCCACAACTTCCGCTTCAACTACTACGTATACACGGTTGAACCATCAAGGCCAAGAGCAGCTCAACCGACCCAATGCACTCGCTGTTACGAGTTTGACAACAGCACGAACGCCTGCAAGAAACCACCTAAATGCAGTAAATGCGCTGGTCCCCACCTAGCTAAAGATTGCAGAGCGGAGGAAACTAAATGTGCCAACTGTGGGGACAATCACCCCTCAGTCTCCCACTCATGCCCCCACAGCCAAAGCAGCCTCTGTCCCTTGAAACTGAGCCGATCAAATGGGTAGATGCCCCCAAAATAGAAGAGCCAGTGACCAACGGCCCAGAAACCTCTGGTGGAGAACCAATCCATGTGGAGGATGTGGTGTGAGCGATAACAACTGCTCTCCACAATATCCTCCCAGATAGACAGGAGATCATTAACGAAAGCCATGGCCACAGTCACTGAACAATTCTTTGGCAGAAAAGTGGTCGTAAAACAAGTCGCATATACTCTTCACCAAAATCAACCGAAATGCGACGGCCCTAGCCGCCCCCCTCCCCCCCCAAGCCTAGGATCGGTTCAACAAGATGGCGACTAGCACAAGATCCGCACCAGCCACTGTGGCTCTCGTGAATGCCTGTGGGTTTAACAGGAAGCAACCCCTAATACAAAGCCTGGTTGACGAAGAAATGGTGGATATATTAGGAATCACAGAGGTCAGAGCAGGCCGGCAGATCCAACAGTTAAAGAACACGATCTGCCACAGATCGCAGCAAACCGATCCGAGAGAGAAAACAAACTGGGGAACATTCGCCAGCATCCTGCACGAAAAACTCCCAATCGCAAACATCAGCTCAGCGGCCGAATTAGACAACTACAATGAGCAAATAGTCGCAGCATACGAACTGCCATCGAAGAAGCCGTCCCCACCAGAACAATTCGTAATAGAACGGAGACAATTCCACAAAACATCCTCTCCACAATAAAACTAAAAAGACAATTATTAAGATAATACAAGAGGACAGGCGACCTCACCTTAAAAACGGAGTGGAATAGACTGGACACCACAGTCAAAGAGAATCTAAAACGATGGAGGGCGGAATGCTGGCAAAAGGAATGCAACAAGCTCAACCCCAGGGAACCGGCTAAATTTTGGAAGACCTTTAAACAAATAACAGGAGCTCCTGGTAACAACTCTCCCAGTGTTGCTCTCGTCACCCCACAAGGCATCACAGCTGACTGCCACCAAAAAGCGCAAGTGTTTAGTGAGGTCCTAAAAGAAATCCACAGTCACCCCACTGACCCTCTATTTGATGATACATTCGCAAAAGAAATCGAAGAAGGTCTGGAGGACTTACTCAACACCCAGACAGCCCTCACACAGGAACAGGCAAATCTTCTGGCGCCAATTACCGAAGAGGAAATTGCACTAGCCCTCTTATCTGGCAAACAAAATACTGCACCTGGCAGGGACAAAATTAGCAGAAAAATGCTCTCGGCCACGCCTCACCACATGCTCCTTCCACCTCTAAGCCGCCTTGACAATGCTGCACTCTGTCTAGGGATAATGCCAAAATAATGGAAAAACGCAAACAATATCATGATACACAAGCCTGGAAAGCCGATTAATAAACTTACTTCATATCGCCCAATCTCGCTTCTGCCAGTGATAGGTAATACATTTGAATCTATTTTAAATAACAGGACGCACAAATTCATCAACAAATTAAAGATCCTCCCTCCAGAACAAGCCGGCTTTAGACAGGACCATTCAACCGTGGACCCCATCATTAGACTAATCAGCACATCAGAAGCCCTAAACAGAGGTGACTGCGTATTGGTACTGTTCCTAAGACATCGCGCGAGCTTTCGATAAAGTGTGGCAATGCGGGTTGGCATATAAAATGGCCAAGCAAAACTTTCCACCTCACTTCGTACGCCTCATTTTCGCCATAATGACCAATAGAACAGCAACAGTATCGGTCGGAAACCAACTCTCCAAAAAATTCACTCCTGTTGCTGGAGTAGCGCAAGGCGCTGTCCTCTCACCCACGCTCTACAGCTCATGTACCGCCGACATCCCTCGCCCCATCAAGTAGAAAGAACACTTCGCCCTCTATGCGGACGACACTGCCTACTGGTGCACGGCGCACTCGGTAGAGGAAGCGAAGAATGTAATAGCATCCGACACACCCCAGCTAGAACAGTGGATGGCCAAATGCCGCATTAAACCTAATCCAACAAAGAGCCAGCTGCTACTTTTCAGACACCGTAACCTGACGCAAAGTTCCAGACTAAAACAAGACGACCTCCACATAACCCTATGGCAAAAGAGAGTCAACCCTGTCCAGAACGTAAAATACCTAGGGATGACTACTTTATCATGGAAGCACCACACAGAAAACGTCATCAGCAAATGTAAGCAAAGAATGAACCTCGTAAAGTTAATCAGCTCAAAATTCGGGGGCGCCAGCCCAAATGCAGTGCTACACACCTACAGAACATTTGTCCGACCTATCCTAGAGTACGGTGCCTGCCTGTGGACAGCCTCCATGGCGCAGTATGAAACAATTTCCGCATTTGACCGCCGCAACTTGAGACTAGCGGGAAAGCTGCACTATACAACCACCAATGACCTAGTCTATGCGGGCACCAACACCCGCCCTATATTAGACAAGATCACTCCTGAGGTAGCCAATTACGGCCGGAACAGAGTGAGAATGGATGGGATAATGAAAGACGTAATATGCAACCCAATTCACGAATATAGGATCACCCTATTTAGATACTCTTACCAGCCCCCCCCCCCCCCCGACTTCATTGCCCATGCAATACAACGAACATACCCGAACAACAAGGAACTCATAGAAAAAATTAGAAAAAGAAGAGTGCAGTGAATACAGTGAAGTGAAGTGGCCCATTATCTCCCTCCAACTCTCTCCAACCACCCAAGTGAAGTAAAGTGAAAAGCGACGACCCTCCACAAACCCTCGAACTCATTAAGTTAGGAACAGAATCTACCAATTAAGCTATTAGTCAGTCACACTCTAAATTAGAGCAGTAAGATAGGCATTATAAATAACTCTAGAACAAAAACTCTAAATAGAGTTGAAGCAATTTACCACTAGAACATTATTTAAGGTAAAAACCTAGCGTAATAAACTCTCACAATTCAACAGACGACAATCCAGTGCCATCCCGACTGGGGTTTTCGTGGTTTCTCCCAGTTGTAAGGCGAATGGAGGGATGTGGAATTCCACCACTTAAACATAAGAAAATTTGACTACAAAATGGCATGAGCCAACACAAACATAATATCCAAGTGGGCAGGTTTCCCCAATGAAACTAATAAACAGTGTCCCAACAGCATCAAACACCCCCAGGCTGAGAAGGACCCGAGTCCTCAGCAGCCGCCACTACCCGAAAGGGTATGGCAATCCTTTAAAAAAAAAAATATTATTACCGCCGCAGCTTCCGAAGCGTGCAGAAGTCGAGAGAGAGCGGCAGCCGCCTGAGAAGAAGACAGAAGACGAAGAAGGAGAAGGAGAAGGAATTGGCAGAGAAGACTGCCCGAACGAAGCGACACCACAACGAGCCGCGATGCCAGAAGCAAGTGAAGCAGAGTTGTCGTGTCACAGAGCCGAGTGGAGGGTCTGAATCAGAGGCTGAGACGGTTCTGCGACCGTGTGGGCTGCAGATTCCTCGACTTGCGCCATAGGGTGGTGGGGTTCCGCTGGATAGGTCAGGAGTCCACTACACACAACAAGCGGCTACACGGGTAGCAGGGGTTGTGTGGCGTGGGTTGGGCGGTTTTCTAGGTTAGATGGCCTTGGGCAAGTACAGAAAGGGCAACAGCCACAACGGGTGCAGGGCAAAGTCAGGACATGCGGAGACCAAGCAGCAATCGGTATTGTAATTGAAAACTGTCGAAGCTGCGTTGGTAAAGTACTGGAACTTCAAGCGCTGATAGAAAGCACCGAAGCTGAAATCGTTATAGGTACAGAAAGCTGGCTTAAGCCAGAGATAAATTCTGCCGAAATTTTTACAAAGGTACAGACAGTGTTTAGAAAGGATAGATTGCATGCAACCGGTGGTGGAGTGTTCGTCGCTGTTAGTAGTAGTTTATCCTGCAGTGAAGTAGAAGTGGATAGTTCCTGTGAATTATTATGGGTGGAGGTTACACTCAACAACCGAACTAGGTTAATAATTGGCTCCTTTTACCGACCTCCCGACTCAGCAGCATTAGTGGCAGAACAACTGAGAGAAAAGTTGGAATACATTTCACATAAATTTTCTCAGCATGTTATAGTCTTAGGTGGAGATTTCAATTTACCAGATATAGACTGGGACACTCAGATGTTTAGGACGGGTGGTAGGGACAGAGCATCGAGTGACATTATACTGAGTGCACTATCCGAAAATTACCTTGAGCAATTAAACAGAGAACCGACTCGTGGAGATAACATCTTGGACCTACTGATAACAAACAGACCTGAACTTTTCGACTCTGTATGTACAGAACAGGGAATCAGTGATCATAAGGCCATTGCAGCATCGCTGAATATGGAAGTTAATAGGAATATAACAAAAGGGAGGAAGGTTTATCTGTTTAGCAAGAGTAATAGAAGGCAGATTTCAGACTACCTAACAGATCAAAACGAAAATTTCTGTTCCGACACTGACAATGTTGAGTGTTTATGGAAAAAGTTCAAGGCAATCGTAAAACGCGTTTTAGACAGGTACGTGCCGAGTAAAACTGTGAGGGACGGGAAAAACCCACCGTGGTACAACAACAAAGTTAGGAAACTACTGCAAAAGCAAAGAGAGCTTCACTCCAAGTTTAAACGCATCCAAAACCTCTCAGACAAACAGAAGCTAAACGATGTCAAAGTTAGCGTAAGGAGGGCTATGGGTGAAGCGTTCAGTGAATTCGAAAGTAAAATTCTATGTACAGACTTGGCAGAAAATCCTAGGAAATTCTGGTCTTACGTTAAATCAGTAAGTGGCTCCAAACAGCATATCCAGACACTCCGGGATGATGATGGCATTGAAACAGAGGATGACACGCGTAAAGCTGAAATACTAAACATCTTTTTCCAAAGCTGTTTCACAGAGGAAGACCGCACTGCAGTTCCTTCTCTAAATCCTCGCACAAACGAAAAAATGGCTGACATCGAAATAAGTGTCCAAGGAATAGAAAAGCAACTGGAATCACTCAATAGAGGAAAGTCCACTGGACCTGACGGGATACCAATTCGATTCTACACAGAGTACGCGAAAGAACTTGCCCCCCTTCTAACAGCCGTGTACCGCAAGTCTCTAGAGGAACGGAGGGTTCCAAATGATTGGGAAAGAGCACAGGTAGTCCCAGTCTTCAAGAAGGGTCGTCGAGCAGATGCGCAAAACTATAGACCTATATCTCTGAGTCGATCTCTTGTAGAATTTTAGAACATGTTTTTTGCTCGAGTATCATGTCGTTTTTGGAAACCCAGAATCTACTATGTAGGAATCAACATGGATTCCGGAAACAGCGATCGTGTGAGACCCAACTCGCTTTATTTGTTCATGAGACCCAGAAAATATTAGATACAGGCTCCCAGGTAGATGCTATTTTTCTTGACTTCTGGAAGGCGTTCGATACAGTTCCGCACTGTCGCCTGATAAACAAAGTAAGAGCCTATGGAATATCTGACCAGCTGTGTGGCTGGATTGAAGAGTTTTTAGCAAACAGAACACAGCATGTTGTTATCAATGGAGAGACGTCTACAGACGTTAAAGTAACCTCTGGGGTTCCACAGGGGAGTGTTATGGGACCATTGCTTTTCACAATATATATAAATGACCTAGTAGATAGTGTCGGAAGTCCCATGCGGCTTTTCGTGGATGATGCTGTAGTATACAGAGAAGTTGCAGCATTAGAAAATTGTAGCAAAATGCAGGAAGATCTACGGCGGATAGGCACTTGGTGCAGGGAGTGGCAACTGTCCCTTAACATAGACAAATGTAATGTATTGCGAATACATAGAAAGAAGGATCCTTTATTGTATGATTATATGATAGCAGAACAAACACTGGTAGCAGTTACTTCTGTAAAATATCTGGGAGTATGTGTGCGGAATGATTTGAAGTGGAATGATCATATAAAATTAATTGTTGGTATGGCAGGTACCAGGTTGAGATTCATTGGGAGAGTGCTTAGAAAATGTAGTCCATCAACAAAGGAGGTGGCTTACAAAACACTCGTTCAACCTATACTTGAATATTGCTCATCAGTGTGGGATCCGTACCAGATCGGTTTGACGGAGGAGATAGAGAAGATCCAAAGAAGAGCGGCGCGTTTCGTCACAGGGTTATTTGGTAACCATGATAGCGTTACGGAGATGTTTAGCGAACTCAAGTGGCAGACTCTGCGAGAGAGGTGCTCTGCATCGTGGTGTAGCTTGCTGTCCAGGTTTCGAGAGGGTGCGTTTCTGGATGAGGTATCGAATATATTGCTTCCCCCTACTTATACCTCCTGAGGAGATCACGAATGTAAGATTAGAGGGATTAGAGCGTGCACGGAGACTTTCAGACAGTCGTTCTTCCCGCGAACCATACGCGACTGGAACAGGAAAGGGAGGTAATGACAGTGGCACGTAAAGTGCCCTCCGCCACACACCGTTGGGTGGCTTGCGGAGTATAGATGTAGATCTAGAACCCAAGCAAACCGATCATGGCAGAAGCAGGCAGAAGAGCCCCACAACTAAACTTCCTATACGTAAACGCAAATGGATTAAAAAACAAAAAGGCCATAGTCAACTACACACTTCACCAAAACAAAATTCAGATAATGGGGGTAGCAGAGACCTGGACAAAGAAAAATAACAAAATAGAATTCCCAGGATATAACTGCCATATAAAACACAGGGCAGACGATAGCGGCAGATGTGAAGGTGGAGTGGCCATATACACAGACAAGAAATTTCCAGCCACAGAACTAAGCTTGCCACAACAACACCAGGATCTAGAAGTAATAGTAATACAAGTACCAATCAGGGGAAGGAAAAACTAACAGTGGCGCGCCTCTACACCCCCCCCCCCCCCCCCGGCACCCCATCCCAACAGACTCCAACAGACTTCTTTCGATACCGACAGACTTTCCGAAAAGTAATCATAATGGCGGAAGCTAGCGCAAGACACAGAAATTTAGGAGATACCACCGAAAATAACAACGGACAACTCTTATTCGGTCTACTGACAACCGAACCGTGGAGCAGACTTCCAATCATCAGCCGACGTATATAGGATACGCAGGCCACTCCACTCCAGACCACATCATATACAGCCCATGCTTACAAGAAGCCATAATACACCATGAAATAGGCCCAACAATAACAAGCGACCACCTGCCAATACTGTTCACAACCACCGCAGCCCCCCCCCCCCCCCACCACCTCCAAGACCCGAAACACAAACGATCAGAAACTACATAGCAGCAGACGGAGGGGCACCAGCAAAAAATACGGAATGAACTATCTGACCCAATAACGATTACAAACAACCAGGACCTAAAAACGGTCACTAGCAAAATAGCATCGACAATCCAAACCGCAATCGAAGAAAACATCCCCAAAAAAGTAATACAAAGATGGAAGCCCACAATCCCACAGACATCACTAGCACTCATAAGAGAAAAGAAAAGGGTGTACAGGGAAATCCAAAGAACCGATAACCCCACACTGAAACCAATCTGGAACAGACTAAACGCAAGGATAAAACGAACAATATCCAAATACAGGCAAGAAAAATGGACTGAGACATGCAAAGAACTAGACTACAGGGACGGTAGCAAATTTTGGCACAGGTTTAAAACACTCACAGGCCAGAAACAGCCCAACGCACCATGCCCGTTAATCGACAACGAGCCAACCACTGATGCCAGGAAAATAGTGCAGGAGTTCAAAAACAATCTAGAAGTAATACATTCATGTCCACAAGACCCGAGATTCGACGAAAACCATCGACTAGCGACGGAACAGACCATACACGGAATACTAAACGCACCCACAATAGACGGGGAGGAAGAAGAAAAGTTCACATCACAAATCACCGAAAACTAAGTAATAGAAGCAATAATGACAGGCAGGGACTCGGCACCGGGAGAAGACGGAATTCGCAGATTACACCTCAGGAAAGCCCCCATAGGAACAGTAGCACCAATACTAACAAAGGTATTTAACTACTGTTTCACCTGGGAAACGACACCAGAGGCATGGAAGAAAGGGAAAAATCATCATGATACCCAAAGCAAACAAGCCAAAAACAAATGCCAACTCATACAGGCCTATCACACTACTTAACATAATAGGAAAAACGTATGAAAGAATAATAAAGGATCGAATCAGCAAATACGTGGAAAACAAGAACATAATACCCACCACACAAGCGGGATTCCGCAAAAACCACTCCACAAATGATCCGCTCATGAGGCTATCCACCGATGTCACACAGGGGTTTGACACCAGCCAATGCACCCTGGCCATATTTTGAGACATCGAACGAGCCTTCGATAAAATATGGCACAGCGGCCTGCTAACCGATCTAGGAATCCCCACAAAAATGGTCAGGGTAATAAAGGGACAAATAACTGAAAGGCAATGTCGGGTACGTGTAGGAAACGAAACGTCGGACTACTTCACACCACAGGCTGGCGTACCGCAGGGAGCCATCATATACTCAATAGGCTAAGGAAAAGGCAGGGACTCATCAGGCAGGTACAAGGACGATTCGAAGGTTGTAGCACACACACAGCAACACACATTTATAAAACGTTTATAAAACCACTACTAGAGTATGAGGCCCCAGCACTAGGAGGAATGACAGCAACAACAGCCAACAAAATGTACACGACAGAAAGATGACTCCTACGGAGCTTCCTCAAATTGCAAAACACCACACCAAGCACCGAAGTATACAGAACAGCCAAGACCACGCCGCTGCAAACACGCTTAGCCAAACTAAGAGCGAAATACGGTAAAAAAAAATACTACAGAACCGTCCCGACTTAGAACACATCATAACCAACAAAACAACAAAACCAAAATATAAATACATTCATCCAAACAGGACAGTGGCACAAAATACTACCAAAACATTCCCTGAACTAGCGCCAACAATGGCGCCCCTCATCGAAGGCGAAGAAACACCACCACACCTAGATGAGAGACAAGACCAAGAATAGAACTGCAGACGCAGCCAACAAGATCACAGCAAACAGGAAGAAGACGAAAACTCTCCAACTTAGCATTATATTCAATTAAATAAATAACAACCCCCAAAATTGTAAGAAAATAAAGTCAACAAAATAAATGTGTAATCCTAAGGCTGGATAGAGCAAAAAGATGCTGTCTAGCAGCCCGCCCTATCCCCCTCAGGGAAGGGAATGAAAAGATTAAAAAAAAATAAAAGAAGCACCAGTGCCCATTCCGAGCTGCGATGTCAAGTACGACTGATGCGTGTTTTGGAGCTGAGGGTGTGGCGGATCGCCGCCTGGCGAAGCTAGCTTCGTCAGCGGCCCCATCCGGCCCCCCACCAATGACAACATGGCCTATTCAACTGGATTCTGAGAGGGCTCACCCCCTTGGACTCTCGACCTTCGCCTGAGAGTGCTGCCTCTTCCGCTGGCGGCTTGCCGCCGTCGACGTCCTCTCCTGCTGACACTTCTGTACCCTCACGCCGCTGCCGCCGACAATGCAGACGACACCATGCAGATCGAGCAGGAGTCCCGCAAGACGAAGCCCGTTGCGGCCTCTTCCGACTCCGAAGCCGCCCCCACCGCCGCTGCACGGGGCAAGAAGCAGAAGGCAGCATCTGACGCGGATAGATTCACCGTCCCCCGGAAGACGGTGCCCCGCCACCGCATTACCGCGCCGCCGACTGTCCCGGTGCAAAACCAGTTTGCGCCTATTTCCGACGGCGCGGCAGACACTTCTCCCCCCTTCCCAGCCCTCCCACCCCAAACCTCCTCCGCCCCTCCCATTCTGGTAGAATATTCTGAACCCTACACCAATCTCTGTAACCTCCTCACCCGTATCACTGAATCAGACTTCCGCGTGAAGCAGGCTGGCGAGAGGACCTCTATTGCCTTTACATCCAATCCCCCTCCGAGCTAGCTAAGGTCCTCCATGTCTTTGGTGCCCAGAACATCGGCTGCTCCACCTCCCCACAGAGGTCGAGGCAGCTCCGGGTTGTCGTTCGCGGCCTCCCTTTCAAATACGCTTCCCCTCAATATTACCCCTGCCGTCATCTCCAGTGTCGTCTCCCCCCGCACCAAACTCCCCATCCCCCTTTACTTAGTATCAGCTGACGACACACCGGCAAATAGAGTCCTTCTGTCTCTAACCACCATCGACCATTGTTTGGTCACCATGGAAAAACCCCGTTCCCGGCGCCTCATCCTCATTTGCTTCTGGTGACAGGGCCTGGCACACTATGCGAGTGATTGCACTCGAGTGATGTGCTGTGTCAAGGGTGCCGGTGGCCATGAATCCACCTCCTGTTCAAAACCTCGCGATGTCCCCCCACCGGTGCTCACTGTGGTTGCGCCCACACGTGCAACTACCAGGGCTGTCTCAAAATTAAGGAGTTTCGCGCCGCTCCACGGCCCCTTCCACTGTGGAGCGCCACGGGGTTGGTTCTGGAGGTCCACCTGTATGGTCCATTCCACCCGGCCAATTTTCCCTCCCAATCCCCATCTCTTGAAATCTTCCCACACCTCCCCACCCCCTCTCCTCGCCGCCCCCATTCCCCCTCCTGACCACCTCCACCCCTGCATCTACCGCCAGCAAGCCTCATTCACCCCAGCTCCCCCCAGCCCTCTCCCCTCCTTCCCCATGCCCATCCTGGTCCTTACCCCCACTCTCCCCCCTCCTCCCCCGTCCCCACAGTCTTTGGAGATCTATCTCCAGTGTCGTGGACGTTTTGACCTCTGCGATCACTGGGGCCCTTGATGCCCTCCTCCATTCCATTCCATTCCCAAACAAATTGTAGCCGCCCTTTCCCACTCCCTCTCCCCCATCACCGCCACCCTCCGTCATGGCTGTTAGACTTCATGGCCTCACCGTCCTCGTCTGGAATGCCAATGGCATCCACCACCAACAAGGGGAATTTCGGCAGTTTCTTCTTGATGAAGGGGTAAATATCTGCCTCCTTACCGAATCCCATCTTAAGCCGCGGGGTCAGTGTCCGGGTCCCCAACTTCTGCTGCTACCGGACCGATTGGCCCACCGCATTCGATGGCACCGCTGTGTATGTACGCGCCTCCCTCCGCCACCACCCCATCACCCTCCCTGCCCTTGCCACCCTTGAGGCCACCGGCGTCGTCGTGCACACTGTGCGAGGTCCTATAAGCTTTGTGGCCCTCTACCGTCGGCCCCTCAGCCTACTCCATGCCCCTGACTTCGCCACGGTCATGTTTTTAGGCGGCGACCTCTTCATTGGGGGCAACTGCAATGCTAAGCATACTGCCTGGCACAGCCGCCTCACGAACACCCATGGCCGTCGCCTCCTTCGCATGGTCGAAGCGCACACTATCCGCGTCGTCAGCCCATTCGACCCCACCATCTTCCCTTATCGTGGCCCTCCAGATGTCCTTGACATCGCCCTTGTGAATGGTCTGCCCCTCCCTACCGCCGCCGCCGCTCGTGCCGCCCTTGCCTCTCATCACGTCCCCGTCATTTACTCCATCGACCTTGTAGCCACCCCGTGCTTCCTTGAACTTAGGGGCATCAACTGGGACTCCTATTGGCGACGCGACAAGGCAGCTCTGCCCAATATCCCCGACGCCGCCAGGGTGGGGGCTGACCTCACCCTCGCCCAATTCACGGATGCCGCCATAGCTGCTGCTGTTGCTGCTGCTGCCACCCCTCCCCATCCCCCTACCTGCCATCCCACTTGCGCCCGCTACCCCCGGCAATCCATGCCCCCATCACTGATAAGAACTGGGCCATCCATGAACAGCAACGCACGCGCGACCCTGCCACCAAGTGCCGCATGAACCGCACGCAACGCAAGATACGGGCCGCTATTCAAGCCCATCGCAACGAAGTCAGGGAGACAAAGCTCTCCGCCCTCAACCTCCGTGATGCGTCTGCCTGGCGCCTGGTCTCCCAGTTCCTCCATAAGCGTCCCCGTATTCCCCCACCTCCTGGTCGATGCCATGGCTGTGTGCGATCCTGACGCTAAGGCCAACGCCTTCGCTGATGCTTTTGCGCACAGCTTTACGCCAGTCGATGATCCCATTGACCCCGCCCATGCCCGCATGGTCACCACCCAAGTCCACCAGTTCCTCGGCACTCATGACCCTGAGGACCTCATCACCCACGTCACGGATGAGCAAGTCGCCCGGGAGCTTCAGTACCTCCATCCTCGGAAAACTGGCAGCCCCGACACAATGACCAAGCAGCTTCTCAAACAGCTTCCCCCGCCCTCCATTCCCGTCATACCTCCGCTTTCAATTCCATCCTCTCCACCGGGCAATTCCCTTCCACTTGGAAAGATGCGGAGGTGATCGCCATCCCTAAACCTGGGAAAGACCCTTCCAGTTATCGTCCCATTAGCCTCCTTCCCGCCCCCTCCAAGCTGTTTGAGTGGCTGTATCTAAGGCGAGTCCTTGTCTATTTCGCACAGGAGCACGTGCTCCCCGACGTTTAATTTGGCTTCTGCCGTGGCCATGCCACCACGCACCAGCTCCTTTGCCTCATCGAGGAGGCACTGGACGCCATCGAGCGTCGGGAGTACTTCGGGGCCTTCTTCCTCGACGTCTCCTGGGCCTTCGACTCGGTCTGGCATGAGGGTCTGCTTTATAAGCTCTTTGACCACGGGTTCTCCACCTCCCATGTCCGTCTCATTGCCACCTACCTTGAAGGCCGCACTTTCCATGTCTGGATCCCAGGAGGTACCTCCACCAGGAGGCGAATCAGGGCAGGTGTTCCGCAGGGGAGTGTGCTCGGCCCTGTCCTCTACAGCCTTTTCACGGCCGACACGCCCACTGTTCTGCGGGTTCATCTCACTCTGTATGCCGATGATACAGCAGTCTATACTCGCTCCCGGAGCAAGGCCCTCCTCCGTCTTAAGCTTCAATCTGCCATTGACGCTCTCGTGGAGTATGCCACAAAATAGCACCTCGCCTTAACCCTGTCAAATCACAGGCCATCATGTGTCGGCGCTGGTGGCCCATCAATTACCCCCCATCACTGTCGTCGGTACCCCTGCCCCGTGGGCAGGGACTGCCAAATATCTGGGGGTCACCCTGGACAGGGCTGTCACCTGGCGTCCCCAAATTGAGGACATACGGTGCAAGGCCTTGGATTGATGAACGGATAGAGCAGACCGAGGCGCCCCGACTTCCTCCCTTCCCCAGCATCTTGGCGTCGTCCTCTACATGTCCCTGATCCGCCCCATCCTCAAATATGCTTTGGTTGTGTGGGGCAATGCCGTCCCTACACATCTCCACCGTCTCCAGACGGTGCAGAACCATGCTCTCCGGCTTGCCCTCCACCTCCCGTACCATTTCCCCACCTGCGAACTTCACTTGCTTGCTACTATCCCTCTCCTTCACGATCGTGTATGCTCCTCTGCCGTTTCCTTTTACCACCACTCCCGCCAATCTGCCAATCCTCTCATCCTTTCCCTTGGCACCCGCCTCCATCGCCAGGCCACCACCCGATGGCCTGACCTCCTTGCCCACTGATCCCTATTCGCCCCTTCTCCCCTCCCCTCCTCGCTCCCCATGTTCCCTTAGTTTCTTTCTCCCCCCCCTCCCTGCCGGCTGCTCCACGCCTCTTCCACGTTCTCTCGTCCTTTCCCTCCTTGTTCTAGTCCTCCACTCCCTCCATAGACTCTCCCCCCCAGGACCACTCCCCTCCCCCTTATTTGGTTCTCCCTGTGGTCTTTGGGTATTAGTAAAAAAAATGCATACGCACACCGTCATGCCATTCCATACCGCCACGACTCCACTCACCACACCGCCACGAGGAAGGCGAAGTGCTAGAACTTCCTACTCACGTCGAGGGTCCACCCTCGCCTGTGCAGCGTCAGTGCACCAGTGCCCATTCAAGCCGTGGCAGCCTGAGTGAGCAGGTCGT
Source organism: Schistocerca piceifrons (assembly GCF_021461385.2). Taxonomy (NCBI): domain Eukaryota; kingdom Metazoa; phylum Arthropoda; class Insecta; order Orthoptera; family Acrididae; genus Schistocerca; species Schistocerca piceifrons. The sequence continues at coordinate 986,133 of NW_025729183.1, forward strand.
TGTAGCAGAGCGCTGAGGGGGTCGCCAGCCACCGTTAGCCCCCACCACCGGACAAAGGCAGCAGCGGCCAGCAGACGAGTCGAAGCATCCAGCCAAAGGAGATAGGCCGGGAAGCAACGACAGCTGTTGCCGCTAAAACAGTAGCATCCAGAAAAGCAAGAGTCGTGGACTTCAAAAAAAGCAGAAGTGTCGAATACTGTTTCGCCATGGCAGCGAAACGAATATAAGGCCATAAAGCCACTGCTCCATCCACCACATAATACAGCACGAACGACTAGAAACCACCTTCACAACAGCAATAGATGAGGCAATCCCACAAAAGACCATAGGGACCTGGAGGCTCACCATTCCGGCGTAGGCGCTAGCGATCCTAAGGCGGAAAAGGCAACTGCAGCACGAAGTTAGACGTACCAATATCCCAGACTTAAGACGGCAGTGGAACTGACTAAACGCACAAGCGAAACGTATAATCTCCCAGCACAAACAAAAAGAATGGGACGACACCTGCCGCCAAGTCAACTACAAAGAAGGCAGAAAGTTCTGGAACAAATTCAAGACGGTGACTGGACAAAAGAAACCCCACAACCAGACACTAATAGTAGACAATGAACCAATCACAGACCCTAAAACACAAGCAGACATTCCAGAAGGGCCTCCAAATCATCCACTCCCTGACCTACTAACAAGTCCAACAGCAGAAACGGAAGACACCTCCGAACTGACCAAACCTACAACAGACACTGAAATCACCAATGCAATACGGACCAGACGAAACTCAGCCCCAATACAGAACATCATCATACGTATCCACCTGCAGAACGCTGCCCCCCCCTCCCCCCCGCCCCCCCGCCTTACCCCAATCCTCTCCCTGATGTTCAACTACTGCCTAACGACAGGAACAATCCTGACTGCGTGGAAGACAAGCAAGACCATAATGATCCCCAAACCCGACAAACCACGAACGGACCCCCCTCTCCTACCGACCTATCTCACTACTGGACTTATGAACGTATACTGACCGACAGACTGCGAAAATATGTGGACAGCAAACAACTACTCCCCTACTCCAAGCCGGCTTCCGCACCAACCACTCCACCACAGACCCACTTCTCAAACTGACATGTGACATCACCCGGGGCTTCAACACATCGCACTGTACACTAGCCATATTCCTGGACATCGAGCGCGCCTTCGACTGTCTATAGCACAATGGGCTCCTGTTCAAATTGCTCAAACTCGGCCTTCCACCGAAATTCGTACGCCTCATAAAAACATAAATCACTGGTCGACACAGCAGAGTACATGCGCAAGACGCCACCTCCGAAAGATTCACCCCAGAGGCAGGAGTCCCGCAAGTTGCAATATCATCCCCGCTACTATACACACGCGACATACCGACCCCAACAGACCAACACGAAAAAATCGCACTATATGCAGATAACACTGCATATTAGTGCACAGGACTCAGAACTGACGTAATACAAAGAAAAGCTGCAAAATATCTGACCAAACTAGAGACATGGATGACCAAATGCAGAATTCGACCTAACCCGACCAAAACACAACTAGTCCTATTCCAACACCGCAGCCTGACGAGAAAACAACAGCAGAAACAAGAAGACATAACACTCCGACTATGGAACGAGCCCCTACAACTGACTGACAATGCGAGATACCTCGGTGTCTCCCTAGACATTCTCGTTGGACCACCCCGCGTGCTGTAGGAAACTTCTCTTCTTTTGCGCTGACTGTGGCGCCGCGCATTGCACTAAGCGCTGTAGCTCGTAGGGACCCCCCACTTGCCTAGGGTCAATGAATAGGGAACCAAACACCGTGGACCCCAGATGTTCACCCCCTCCCCCCACTCCGTCGCCCTCTGACTACATGGCAGACCGCAACGAATTCTACATTGCCATTACAGATGCAGCAGAACAGCTCCCGGTTTGAACAGGGGCTGTATCCGAACCTGCATACCACATCCTTCACAGACGATGCACCAGCAGAAGATCCCACTCTGGTCCTTGCACCGGAGCCCATGGACCAAGAGAGGATGTGCCTTAAGAGCAACACAGGCGATGGCTCAGACGAAGAGCCTCACGCCGCAGACAAAAGACTCTGCAACGAACAGCCCCCCCTGAACAGGGCTTCACTTACCTGAGGAAGACAGCCAGAGCTGCCACCATCACACCAGTGGCTGCCCCAGTAGCCACAAACAACTCTCTCCCTGCTCGCCCCCAAACCTGCCAACGCGGTAGAGGCAGCAACGGAAAGCGTCCGCACCACGCAGGGTGCCAGAAAGGCGTGTGTCTATGATGAGTGCTATGATGGCCCCTATATGGAACTGTATGAAGCTCTGGAAGCCAGTTCGAAGTCCGCACTGCAGCGAAAAACACCCTGAAAATTACCACGAGGAACGCTGAGGACTATGTGAAAGTCTTGCGCGAGATAAAGGCTAGGAACCTCCCCTTCCATACACACTCGTCTGGCAACGAGAAACCAATTAGGTTAGTGATTAGAAGACTACCATATCAATACACAACAGGTAAACTCAGAAGAGCCCTGAATAACCTAGGGTTCACACCTCAATCAGTGACAAAAATGAGGTCACCCAAGACTAAAAGACCCATGCCACTGTTCGATGTCGTCCTCCCTAACGACGCAAAACACAAAGCAATATGGAACGTGAAGCATATCACGGCCATAGAGGTCACCATAGAGGACCCCAAAACACGATGCCCACCAGCCCAGCGCTACCGCTGCCTGCAGCCAGGGCATGTAGCAAGATCCTGCGACAGGCCCGCCAAGTGCGCAGGCGATCACCCCACCAGTGACTGCCCCAAACCTGGGACAGAGGAAGCCGAGTGCTTCAACTGTGGCGAGAAACACCCGCGGCCAGCTATGGCGGTTGTATAGAACTCGAGGAAGCACTAAGCCGCCAACGCACCAACACACAGGCCAGATCGAAATGGTGCAAAAAAGGGCAGCTCGTTTTGTATTATCACGTAACAGGGGAGGGAGTGGCAGATATGATACGCGAGTTGGGATGGAAGTCATTAAAGCAAAGACGTTTTTCGTCGCGGCGAGATCTATTTACGAAATTTCAGTCACCAACTTTCTCTTCCGAATGCGAAAATATTTTGTTGAGCCCAACCTACATAGGTATCAATGATCATCAAAATAAAATAAGAGAAATCAGAGCTCGAACAGAAAGGTTTAGGTGTTCGTTTTTCCCGCGCGCTGTTCGGGAGTAGAATGGTAGAGAGATAGTATGATTGTGGTCCGATGAACCCTGTGCCAAGCACTTAAATGTGAATTGCAGAGTAATCATGTCGATGTAGATCGTACGCCGCAGCAACTGCGAGACCGTGCAGACAACCACAAAAAACAACAGGGACCATCACTTACAAGGCTCACAGAGGGGTAACCCACAGCACCAGAATGAACCAACACACTTGACAAGACAGGAACCCCCTCGACCGGCCCCACGACGCAGAAACTCCACCCAAACCGCAGACACACTGCAAGGGAGAACCGCGCCCACAGGTCAACCGGAAGAAACACAGGCAGGACAAACACAAGTGGAACAACTGACACCCGCCACCACAAAGCGAAGTCACCAACATGTTAGTGGCAATGCGAGATGCAGTTGCCACCCTCAAACAACTAGCACAAGCCCTGCCGCAAGAAATCACAGCGGCTATCCGAGCGGCCGTCAAGGCACCCACCACGCGAACCACAACAGAATAGAATGGCAGTCAGACAACGTGGAATAAGCATATGCGTATGGAACGCAAACGGACTCTGCCTAAAGGCAGGTGAATTTAGAATGTTCCTCAATGAAGAAGGAATGGACGTGTGCTTAGTCTCAGAAACACACTTGCAACCAGGAATCACAGTTGGCGTCCCAAACTATAACTGCTACAGGGCACATCGCCCTACAGCTGGCGGTTGCACCGCAGTATATCTGCGACGCTTACTGAAACACCACCCACTACAGCTGCCCACAAGAACAACAAACCTGGAAGCTAATGGTGTGCCACAGACACATCGCAAGGCCGCATTCAATGCATTGCGGCCTACCATCCGCCTACAGGCAATATAGACACCACAGACATCGACAACCTTCTGACCCTTAGAGGTAATGTATTCATCGGCGGCGATATGAACGCCAAGCACATGAACTGGAATTCGCGGGTAACCACCATAAGCGGCAGAAGGCTGCTCTGCTCCGCCGAGAAACACGACGCCATAGTTCTAGGTCCCACAATATACCCACAAAGAGGCCGTCCAGATGTCCTGGACATCGCCATTATCAAAGGTGTCCCCCTAACAATAGGCGTAACCACAAGAAATGCACTGGCATCAGACCATATCGCGGTCATATACCACATCGACCCCCCCCCCCCCCACAACCTCGTGGAATCAACATTAGGGGATCAGATGGGAGCAGTATCCGGAACAACTAGAAGCAGACCTTGAAAACTCTCCAGACCCCGACACGGTAGGAGTAGAAGAGACCCTGCGATACCTTACAGAAAAAGCAGTAGACGCTGCAGTTGCAGTCATCCCGGCCAGAAGACAAGCCAACGATACCTCCTACCAGCTCTCTCTCCATATAAAAGAGGCAATAACAGAGAAAAACAGAGTCCTCAGGGAATGTCAACGAACGGGAAACCCCGCCACCAAATGCCTGCTCAACAAGCTGGAGAGGCAGATTAAAGCAGCAGCAGAGGAAAACAGGAATCAGGTTTGGGCTGACAAGATAGCCAATATCCGAACAGAAGATGGGTCAGCTTGGAGACTAACCAAAAGGCTCATGGGCAGCTCCCAAAGGATTCCACCACTACAGGTCGGGAATGACATATTGTGCGAACCCGACGCCAAAGCTAACGCCCTAGCAGACATTTTTCAGGCAAATTTCACCCCCATAAATGATCCCAGTGACCCTGCACACATTGGCATGGTAAACACCCACCCCCCGCTATTCCTGAACAGACATGACGAAAATGACAGGATAGAAGAGATACCACAGAAGAGGTCGACTGCCAGATGGCTCAACTGAACCACAAAAAGGCAGGAGGCCCGGACCAACTCACAAACCACATGATCAAAAAGATGCCACCAATAGCTGCCACCCACCTTTACCAAAGCCTTCAACAACATACTGCACACTGGGATATACCCACGCACCTGGAAACACGCAACCATCATCCCGATACCAAAGCCAGGGAAGGACACAAGGCAACCCAACAGCTACAGACCTATAAGCCTCCTCCAAGCGATCTCCAAAGTGTTTGAACGTATCTACTTAAAGAAACTACTCCAACACGTCCAGACCGAATAGTTACTACCAGACGAACAATTTGGCTTCCGCCAAGAACACTCAACGACCCAACAACTGCTAAGATTAGTAGAAGAGGCACTAGAAGCCACAGAGTGGAGAGAATATCTGGGAGCGGTCTTCTTAGGTGTCTCCCGAGCCTATGACTGTGTGGCACAAACTACTGTACAGGGGGATCCTCGTGTCACATGTGAGCTTAATACAGTCCTACCTGCGAGGACGAACGTTCACGGTAAGAAAACCAGGCAGCGAATTGACAAGGCAGCGAATCGACAAGGCAGCGAATCGACAAGGCAGCGAATCGACAAGACAGCGAATCGACAAGACAGCGAATCGACAAGACAGCGAATCGACAAGACAGCGAATCGACAAGACAGCGAATCGGCAAGACAGCGAATCGACAAGACAGCGAATCGACAAGACAGCGAATCGACAAGACAGCGAATCGACAAGACAGCGAATCGACAAGACAGCAAATCGACAAGAAGCCCGATACAGGTAGGGGTGTCCCAGGGAAGCGTACTGGGCCCCATTCTGTACATACTGTATGGAAGCCACCTCCCCTCGACACCAAGAGTGAAATCTGCTTTATATGGAGACGACACAGCCCTGTACACAAAAAGCAGGACCCCAGGTACGTCAGACATCGCCTGCAGAACGCCATCAACGACCTAACAGACTGGGGCACAAAGTGGCATCTGTCGTTCAACAGAGCAAAAACCCAAGTGTCAGTAATCTGCAGAAAGAAATTCCCAGCCGAACTGGAACCTATCACAGTCGGAGGAACCCTAGTCACATGGGGCAGTACTGCAAGATACCTAGCGGTCACCCTGGACAGACGGCCTACCTGGAAGCAACACGTCAAGGAACTGCACGGGAAGGCAAAGGGACACTCCGCACGTTATACCCCATCCTGAACCCCACCTCCACTCTCCCCGAAGATCTTGGGATCACCATATAAATAATGCTCGTAAGACCACTGCTCGAATATGCAGCAGTAGTCTGGGGTAATGCTGCCAACCTACACATTGACAGCCTGCAGAGGGTACAGAACTGTGCCCTGAAAACAGCCCTCCACCTCCCCATACCGTTTCCAACAGAGGAAGTCCACCTCCTGGCTGGAGCGCCCAGACTACGGGAAAGGTACCGCCAACTGGTCGACGCCTTCTATGAAAAGGCAGGGCAATCCAACAACAGACTAATCTCAGCCCTGGGACACAGGGAACACCGCTCGCAGCACACGCGCTGGCCGGACTTGCTCCGAACAGAGCAACCGTGAAACCCAAACCCTACTCCTGCATGAAAGCAAGCACGAATGGACACAAGTACGAATGAATGAACAAAAGAACCCCTGGAGCATGAATGGACGAGTGAATGTGTTAAAAAACTGTTGCAGCCAAACAGCACCAGAAGAAACACCCAACAAACAAGAAGAAGTACCGCAAGAAAACCAACCTTCCTTCTTAGGAAGAAACATGCAATCATTCCCTCCCTTGCAAATTGCTCCCCAGCAACTCTCAAATCCAGAAGTTACACCCTTCCCGCTAGAAGAAGATCATCCCTCCACGAATTACTCCCTTCCTAGCTCCCTAACTCCTGGTGTGTGAATGGATGAGTAAATGTGAAAAAAATCCGCTAGAAAAAAAAAAAAGGTATCAAAGAGAAGAAACCCACAAATAGATGTTAGGTTACCGTACTTTTGAGATAAGTCTGCAGGTGAAGCTCCACGAGCTAGTACTGCCACGCCACCAGAGGAAAGAAGCAGCCCTCTGAGACCAAGATGCCGTGCGCGCCGCTACATTCGAGGGGGTGGACCGATAGTGAGCGGACCCTATACTGCCGCGCGCTGCTGGGAAATCCTCTGGGAGCGCTACACTAGTCGTAGCATAGCAAAATTCATCGTGTGCGTTGTGTGTGCACAACACAGGCAAAATTGTCGTGTGTGGGTGCGCACGCTTCGCGATTGCGCAGCAAATTTATTGTGGGTGGACTCTTACATGGTCCCTTTGTCGTGCAGTTGCTGCCGGTCTACTGGCAGCGCGGTGGCGGCGAGGGCCGTGGCTTTCTAGTTCACCGGTCGTCTGATAGCCTCAGACGTGAACCGTTCAGACACTGCTGCAGGCCATCCTCCCTGCTCCTCCCAGGGTAGGGAAATTCCCGTGGTGCTACCCGGTTACCCGCGCGTAGTCAATGGTAGGGCAGGCGCTGTTCGGGGAGACCTAACGCTGCCAACAAACGAACAACCAGTGCCCCTGAGCAGTGCATGTCAGGCTTCAAGTGCCGCTGACACAGACATCTCGGGTAAGCCCAAAGCCTCAGTCCGCTGCGGCACCCAGTCACTGGGTACCCGCGGATAACCAAACTCAGCCATAACAAGAACTAAAACACGAGTTCAAGACGCGGACGTGATGCCAGCGCCTAAGCGTCCGGTCCCAAGCCGGCTCGCTGAGCAACCAGAACAAACAGCCAGTGATGACATGGAAGTAGGGGGGGAACTGTCGTCGCGAACATCCCGACCTCAAACAGCTTCGCACCAACCGCTACCAACGGTGCGGAAAAGGGCAAAGCACGGCCCACCCATCCCTCGACCTCAGGCGCGCAGGCACAACCGAGGCCGAAATGGGAAAAGGTGCCCCCAATCTTTGCTACAATTGTAAATGGCACCATGAAAGGCATAAAGGAGGTCGGCCCACACCTAAAAGGAGGACTAAACACTTCATGGAGGGGGTCCTCTGTCAAATTCCAAGCATCAACCCTGCCAGATTACAGATCTCTCACAGATTACTTCACCCAGAAAAAGATTCCCTTTCACTCATACCCAATCAACGAGAAAAACACATACAAGGCAGTGATCAAAGGTCTCTCCAGAGACACCGATCCCACAGAAATAAAGGAGCTTCTCATCGAGTGTCACTTCCAGGTTATTGAGGTCAAGCAGGAGACCAAGGCGTCTGACCCGAGCAACCCGGGAGAAGAGCGCAAGAAGAGAGTTTCGTTCAAAGTCATTCTGTACCCAGACGAAAGAGATAGAGAGCTCTTCATGAACTGTAAGGTTACGATAGAAAAGACAGCCTGAAGGCCCTGTTCAGTGCCAACAGCTGTATCACTCAGCAGAAGAATGCCATCACCCACCGAAGTGCATCAAGTGTGCCAGCCCACACTTGACTAACACCGGCAAAAAGAGCCGTGCAACCGCGGCAAAATGCATCCTATGTGGGGGCGATCATCCGGCCAACTACAGCCGATGCCCCACACGGATACAACTGATGTCTACCCGCCCCCCCTCGGTCGGCAAATGGTGCCGCCCAGTCGCGAGGCGCTTCCGCCTCTACGGCACCGTAGCCCACACCTGCGGCCAACGCGCAGGCAGCCAGCTCTGCCTCCGCCAGCAGCCGCAGAGCGACTGCGCCGGGCCGAGAAGCCTTTCCCTCGCTTCCCCCATCACACGCCCCGACGGCTGCTGCCAGCAAACGTTAAAACCTGCGAAGATCCCAGCGAGGATCCCCCCCACTCTACCTCACTGCGACACTCACCCCGCACTCAGCTCGCCCACCCCATCCCCATACCTCGCTCACGAACGGGACCTCACCCCACCCCCTATAGTTCCCTCACAACAGAAGACCGGAAACAGTACCTGCATTTGCGGTTTGGAGCCCGGGTGGTGTTGCTGCAGTAGCTGTTTTTGTTAGTGCGGAGTGCGCGTGGTATTTTTTTGTGCGTCTTTTTTTAATCATTGTGATTACAGTGTAGTGTTTCTGTTACTAAAATGAGTGCTTTTAAATGCGAAGTGTGTGGGCAAGTGTATAATTACAGAAAGAATCTCAGTCAGCATGTTTGCAAAAACCATCAACAAGAGCTGCCTGTTGCCACTACAACTACTGTAGCTTCTTATCAGTACTATGTGTGTGACAAAATTTTTTCTCTTAAAAATAATTTGTATCGCCACCAAAGAAATATTCATGGTTTGCAGGAAGGGGGGTTGTTCTTCAAGTGTACATTGTGCCCATTTCAAAGTAGTTCAAAACGGGGTTGGATAGATCATTTACAAACTGCTCATCAAATTCAACTTAATTCCGAAGATCTGCAGTTCTCAAATGAAGACGAGTTTTCCAAGTGGAAAGAAGACACTGAATGCACGACACATTCAAAGTTTATTAAAACGCATGGGTCTACTAGCTCTACACATTATTATGGCTGCCATCGGTCAGGTAACTTTATCTCCAAAGGTAAAGGCACAAGACATCTTAAATTGACAGGCAGCAACAAATTGAATGGAAAGTGCCCTGCAGAGATGAAAGTAACTGAACACGAAGGTGGAACATACCAAGTGCATTGTGTGTTGACCCACATTGGTCACAAACAAGATTTAATGCACCTGCCCCTGAGTCAAAAAGACTGGGAAACCATAGCAACAGATATTGCAATGGGACTTCCGTATGACAAAGTTCTAGATAACGTACGGACAAGTTTGCAGGATTCGGATTTGCAGAGAATCCATTTGACTACTAAGCAAGACTTATATATCATTGCAGCAAGCTATAACCTCTCCTCCAAGTCGGTCAGACATAAAAATGATGCAATCAGTGTCGAAGCTTGGGTAAAAGAAATGAACAAAAGTGAGAATCTGTCTGTGTTATTCTATAAACCACAAGACTCGACTAGTGAACATCAAGAACTGAGGAGTGAGGAGTGAGGATTTTGTATTAGAGATAATGAACAGAGCACAACGCGAAATGTTATGAAAATATGGAGAAGACTGTATCTGTATTGATGGAACCCATGGGCTTAACGGGTATGATTTCGAAGTGACCACTCTCTTAGTACTGGATGATCTCAGGCAAGGATTCCCATGAGCATTTCTAATTTTGAACAGGAAGGATGCCGACGTTTTAAGCATATTTTTGCAGTACGTAAAATCACAGGTTGGACCAATTTGCCCCAATGTACTCATGTCCGATTTCGCAGTCATACAGTATTGCATGGAACAGGACAATGGGTGCTCCTAAGATGAGACACTATTTTACCTGGCATGTGGACAGAGCATGGAAAACTAATATCAAGGGGAAAATTTCAGATCTGGATAAAAGAAATGAGGTGTATCGGCTCATTAAATCAGTGTCAATGCTGAGAAAGGTAAGTATGTTTCAGTAATCACTGCAAAAAGCACTGCAGAAGCTCAGTAGTGACCCTGACATCAGAATTTGCTTCATACTTCAAGACACACTATGAGGGAAATGTGGAGTGTTGGGCCTACTGTCACAGAATGTATGCCGGTCTCAATACCAACATGCATGTGGAGAGTATGCATAGGACGTTAAAGGAAATACAGATGCACAGATGCAAGACACATGAAACGACTGGACAAAGGCATATCTACACTAATGTCCCTAGTTACAGCCAAGATGTTTGACTGGCTTATAGCAAATGTAAAATGGAAGGTTACAAGGAAAGTTCAGGACATTCGTAATAAGCACAAAACTAGTTTGTTAATGGACAAGGACCTCGTCACTGAGGTAGATGGTGGTTGGGAAGTGCCATCCACATCATCTTCAGAGGTGTACATTGTTAAAGATAACAGAGTCAACTGTGAGTGCAAATTAAAATGTAGTGACTGCAATGTGTGCATACATAGGTATTACTGTACATGTATGGATTACAGTATTAGATTCAATATGTGTAAGCACATTCACATTGTTTGCCGAGATGACAGTGTCGGTGAAAATCCCCTGCAAAGTTCAGAGGTACTGGGTACTGATGTTGATGCCACCAGTGAGAGAGCAGCAATATTAGCTGAAGTAAACACAAAATACATTTCAAAAACACCGAAATCATTGTTAGAAGGAGGACAGAAGCTTATTTCATGCTTTCCAATATTTTCAGAGGAATGACGGAGACTGAACAGCAGTTGGTCAGAAAAACTGTGTTATCCTTAAAGGAAAATGTAGGAGCTGTTCGAGCCCGAAATGGTTATTTCAGAGAAACAGATAAGGGCCAGAAAAGAAAGCCAATGCCGCAGAGGAGGCTGTTTTCTTCCAAGAAGAAAACAGCACGTAATATTTCTCTGTCTGTTCCAAATGCTGAAGAAAGATGTGAAATAGTATAATCACTTCTGAATGAGGGTATGTATCAATTTTCAACTTACTGAGTAGGTGTGTGTGTGTGTTTTTAACCTTGGCAGAGTAAAATGTAATTCATGGTTAATATAGGAATTTGTGTTCAGTACCTGCCAACTTTGTGTGAATTATAATTTGAAATTTATATGCAGAGCTCGACACGAATCATGATGTTCCTGCGGGGCATAGTCGTGCCATGCCAGATGTACAGCACAGCGAAACAAGTGAAACTTGATGGGATCCATCATTCCAAATATGTGTGATACTACTCTAATGTCACATTAAGTAAAATTTAGAATTTTGCTGTTCAGTAGCAATGCAGTGTTTGGATTCTGATGTGAGAAGCCTTCCGCCACCACACGCCACGATGGTCGTCGCCATTTGCCCGCAGCTGAAACGGTTGCATTCGCTGCCTCCGCCGCCAAAGCCACTAAGTTTTCGCCGCTGCAAGTCGTGTCCTCAGAATTGAAAACAAAAGTGTCGTGTAGCAGCGGTGAAAAGCACTTGGGCTTCCGAGAGGAACCAGGGGCGCAACAGCTGTTGATTTCGCCAAAACTCTACAGAGTCAAGGCGCAACTGCCACTTTTCAGCATTTCTTACTCCTCTTCCGGTTCTCCTATTTGTTCTCGAGGAATAATAAATAGGAGCCCTAGGGACCTGTTAGGGAATTAATGAGCCAGGGGCCCATTCGCATTGGATCAGCCCGCGTTCACAGAGCTTAGCCTGCCTCTTCTGTTGTCTTTCATACAGGGCCACAGAAGAAGAAGAAGAAGAAGAAGAAGAAGAAGAAGGAGGAGGAGGAGAATGGGAGGAAGTAGGGCCCCCACAACCCCCGTCCATCACGATGGACGCTCCGTCACCCGCCAACGAAGTGTCGGCGGAATACACCACGGATAGGATGCTGACCATGAATGCCGTAACAGACAGTGGCGAAATAGTGACTGTGGTCACTGTTGGGAGCTTGAAACGCGACTGCAGCTTCAAAGATTTATGCACGGAATGTACTCTAACCTACGCATCCTTTCTCCCCCCCGATAATACCACACGCCCCGACGTCCGCATCTTCACGCAGCTGGACCATCGCAGATTGGGAAGATTGAAGCATCGCCCAAGAGCAGCAGGGAGAGGAAGAGCTACAAAAAACACTGCGCCAGACGCAGACGGCTGGAGGAAGCCCAAGAAGACGGCGCGGGCACGCCGACCCATTACCCCAGCAGTCGAGGTGCAGAACACCTTCCAACAGCTGCCAAATGACGCAACTCAGCCTGACGACAGCCCCAGCCCCTACCCCCACCCAAAGCCAAGACACCTACGCCGATCATTTGCTTCGAAGAAGCATACAAAACGCTCCTCGAAGTAATCAGGAATGTAGCCAATGATCCCTTCCAATTTAAGCCTGCTGGAGAAGACCTATACACGCTACACACAAGGTCAATGTCCGACTTTCTCAAACGAAAATTGGGGCTACTACACCTATGCCATTGACCACGAGAAGCCTATCATTCTAGTTATGAGAGGTCTCCCATATAAATTTAGCATGCAAGAGTTGCTTGCACTCAAAATTGTCCTTAGCTCAGTAACCAAGATAAAATCCCCCAAAACAGGCAAAGGGACTCCGTTGTTCATGATCATTGCCCCAGACACAGCAGACAATGGCCAACTCCACTACGTCACAAACATTGCCAACATGAGAGTTACAATGGAGAAGCCATGTCGCAAGTGCGGCCCGCAACTATGCTTCAGATGCCGGAGGCTGGACCATGTAACCAGACACTGCATAATGAAAGCTAAATGTGTTAAATGTGCTGAAGATCACCCCAGCGATAAATGTCTGAAACCGAATGGAGATGTGCCAAAATGCGCCAGATGTTCAGAGGCACACCCTGGCAGCTATATGGACTGCAAGGTGATAAAAAACCGTGTGGCTAGACAACGGACCGCATCAACAGCACGACCAGGCACCACTCTCGGCTCGGTCATCCCCAGACGAGGAAAAGCCCAAGCAGCAACAAGCACCCAGGGCCAAGGAGTGCGACAATAACAAACCAAGTCCATCCTAAGTCTTCCCACATCAGGCGCCCCCAGTACAACGAAGGAAGATGCCAACTCCCCCCCCCCCCCTCCAAACCCAGCCCCCCCCCCCCCCAAAAAAAAAACAGGTTGCAGTTGACTGAAATGATGACGCCTCTTCTGGAAGCTGTGACCACCGTTGTATCAGCAGCAATGGAAAAAATTGCCAAGTCTATCCCACAACAAATAGCTGCGGCAATTCAAGCCGCCCTCGTGGCAACACCATCAGCTAACAACAAACAAAAACATGGCTATTAGACAACACGGGTTGACCGTCTGCATATGGAATGCCAATGGCATAAGAAGGCAAATTTCGCCACTTCTTACAGGAAGGAGGAGTTTACGTGTGTCTAGTCGTTGACACACACCTGAAAGCAGGGGTAAATGTCAAGGCACCTAATGACAACTGCTTCAGGATGGACAGACTGACGGCTGGAGGAAATACTGCAGTTTACATCTGTAAGTTTCTCCGACACCACCCAATACAGCTATGCCCACTCATCATAACAGAAGCAACAGGGGTAGCAATAGAGACATCAAGAGGCGACATCCAATTTGTGGCAGTATGCAGGCCACCAGGAGGCACCCTCGAGGAGGCAGAATTTGATGCACTACTTGCAATGAGAGGGAACACCTTCCTAGGAGGAGATTTTAATGCCAAAAACATATTTGAGTAACAGAACTACAAACAATAGCGGGTGACGACTCCTACGTACGGCTGACAGATATAATGCCATAGTTATTGGACCACACGATCCCATCAGTATCCCAGCTAGAGGGCGCCACGATGTGCTCGACATGGCAGTCATCAAAAGTGTACCACAAGCCGTAAGTGCCAACACACGAAAAGTTCTGTCGTCGGACCACCTGTCCGTTGTCATTGACGCAGACCTAGATGGAGTCCACGCACCCGCAAAGAGGGGAATAAACACACGTGGAATAAACTGGCAAACCTACCGCCAGAACTTGGATGAAGAACTAGCCACACATCCAGACCCCACAGAAGCTGGGGCTGATGCCACTCGGCTGCACTTTACATCAAAAGCATCAGACGCCGCAACTGCAGCGACCCCACGCACACAACAACAGTGGAGAGACCACTCGAGGCAACTGCCAGCCACAATCCTGGCCATGATCGCGGAGAAGAAACGTCTTAATCGTCAGTGATTGAATACCAGACAGCCGGCCATCAAAAGAACGGTCAAGAGGCTACAAAGGCAAATAAAAGCTGAGATAGAAGCCCACAGATATCAGGAATGGGAGGAGAAAGTCGCCTAACTAGACACAAGCGACCAATCGGTATGGAAACTAAGAAAGAGCCTGCTGCAAAAAGGACACAGAATACCACCACTAGTAGTAAGTAAACAATGAACTCATCTGCGAACCCTACGCCAAGGCAAATGCCCTGGCAGACGTATTCGCCGAAAACTTCAAACCAGTCGAGGATCCGTTGACACTGCCCACATACAGCTAGTAGAAGAGCGGCTACCAAGGTTCCTACTACAACAACAACAACAACAAGAACTAGATGATGCCCTAGGACCTATCACAGTCGAGGAGATAGATCATGAAATTCAAGCCCTCAACCCAATACAGGCCGGTGGTCCAGATCTAGTAACAAAGAAGCTAATTCAACAAATGCCACCAACAGCAATCATTCTACTTGCTGCAGCATTCAACACCATCCTGACCTCTGCCCAGTACCCCTTAGCATGGAAACACGCTGAGATTATAGAAATATCAAAACCGGAAAAAGACCCCAGGTCGCCAAACAGCTACTGCCCGATAAGGCTTCTGCCAAGGGTCTCAAAAATATCCGAGCAGATCTACGCTGAAAGGCTTCTCCGATATATAGGAGCTGAGCGGATGCTGCCAGAAGAACAGTTTGGCTTTCGACATGGGCACGCCACCACACAGCAAATGCTGAGGGTCATCGAAGAGACCCTGGACGCCATCGAGCGCTAGGAGTACTTCGCTGCAGTACTACTGGACGTATCACACGTGTTCCACTATGTTAGGCACAAGGACCTCCTGTACAAATTACTCATACCGGGGGTGCCAGTGTCATACGTCCTGTTGATCCAGAGCTACCTGAGTGGGCACACCTTCCACGTGAGGGCACAGGACGGCATATCTGGAGTACGAAGAATACAAGGTGGAGTACCACAGGGCAGTGTACTCGGCCCCCTGCACTACATCATGTACACTGCGGACCTCCCGACGGCAAACAGAATACAGTTCGGCCTATATGCCGACGATACTGGTGCGTACTCAAGGAGCAGAAGCGCAAACCATCTACAAGATCGACTGCAGGGAGCCTGAGACTCCAGAACAGAATGTGCAAAGAAATGACACCTGTCCTTTAACCCAAACGCGACCCAGGCCATAGCTATATGCCGTCAAGGACTACCAGCCGGGTACTGACAAATAACGATCAGAGGCACACAGGTACCATGGACAAAAAACAGCCAAATACCTCGGATTAACCCTGCACAAAAGCCTCGCATGGAAACCCCCACATCGAGGCAATACATTCAAAAGCACTGGGTAGGCTCAGACAACTCTACCCAGTAATGAACCTGACATCGTCCCTACCCCCACGACTGGGGATAGTGCTGTACCTCACCCTGGTGAGACTCGTCCTCGAGTATGGCGCGGTCGTGTGGGCGAATGCAGCCCACACCCACACCAGGCGACTTCAAAGCGTGCAAGACCGCGCCCTCAGGCGAGCTCTACACCTGCCACTGGAATTGCCGACAGCCGAACTGCATCACCTCGCGGGTGTCCTATGAGAAGTCGCAGAACTCACAGAACACCCTAATACGAAATCTAGAAAGCAGAATACACAGACTGGCCGCTACAAGACGGCCAGACCTGCTGAGGAACTGAAGGAGACAGCACCCATAACTCAGTCAATTAAGTAGCAAATAAGTCAGTAAAATCAAGCGATTTTTTAATTTAGTGTTCTCTTCAGAGTGCTCACAAACAACCTGTATCATCTTGAAATTGTAAACAAATACCTAGATAGCAAATAGGTAGATACAACAATCCCTTGTCAACACTGTAAGCCTCGGCAAAACTGACACATAGTGCTGATGTGACCATATAGATCAAGTATCTTAAGGGGTGTAGAACGCTTGCAGCTGGCAGTGGGTGGTTTACACTCGCAATTGTCCGCTGAGAGAACGCATCTCTACCTGGACTAGAATCTTTTGTCAACCGAGATGTCATCGCCTACAAAACCTGGCACTGTGAAATCGACCCGAAGACGCAAAGTAGACCTTGTTTTGTTTATGGTAATATGCCTTTTACTCTGTATACCCGTTCATGTAGAAAAGTTTCTAATGATGAGAAAATACATGTATGGATGCAAGGACTTTGTGTAGTTGCTGAGAATGTAACTGTAACTGGTGTATCCTCGCCAGCGAATGAAGCCGGAACTACTCAAAAATTGTTCACCTGGAATGTTGGCAGAATGTCATGTCTCTAGTTGGATGCAAAAAGATATTTTTGAGGAATGGTTCGACAAATTCATTGAATTTTCTAAAGCAACCAAAGAGAAACCCATGCTGTTATTGTTGGAAGGACAGTCAACCCTTATGCAGAGCCTGACTATAACTGATAGAGCAACCCACTGTACACACAGGTGTCAGCCTCTACATGTTTCATTCATGAAGCCTCTCAGCACGCACTAAGGTCAAGAGCTAACCAACTGGCTAAGACCAAATCCTGGTAAAGTTGTTACCATGTTTCCATGTTTCAGATTGCACTGCCATAAACGATTTAAAAAAAAAATAAAATAAAAAGATTTTGCCCTTTCGAACCAAATATCTTCCCAGATTCAGTGTTTGAAGCTTCTCTCAGTACAGACTTTTACAAAAACATGTGTTTCGTTAGGTCTCATAAAAGCATAGAAATGGAGAAAAAGAAGGCATTTGACAGGCGCCGTCTAATTGGACGTCCTCAAGACTATGAGAAAGTACTGCGAGAATTGTCAGAAGAAGAATGACAAGAATTGTCACATTCATGTGAATCTGAGTCAGAAGAGGAAGTTATTAAAGAAAGCCACAGCAGTGACTCCGAACAATCAACAGAGGAAACAGATGACCACCTGGTTGAAGTGGGGAGACAACGAACAGAGGATTGCCGATTTTACGTAGGAAAAGATAAAGAAACTACTTGGATAAGTAAACCACTTCCTTCTCCTAAAACCAAGGCCTACAACATCCTAAAAGTTTTGCCAGGTCCAAAAGCAAGTGCTGAAATTACGGAAAAAGAAATTGATGCATTTTACCTATTTCTTACTGATGGGGTGATTATTTTTCCTTAGGTTAAAAATGTGAAACTAAATGCTCCCACTCTTGGAAGTATGAAAGCTGCGCCCACCGAAGGGTTAATACAGTGAATTAGTTAGGATGCTACAGAGTTTCATCCCGTTATTTAAGTTGTGAATTAATATATTGTAGGGTGATTTTAATAATCAGCATGTGGGTAATGTTTATGAAGGGTCCAAGTAACATGCGGGTTCGATCTTTTAGTCCAGGGAATGCCACGTGCCTTACATAAATTAGCCTCTCTTATTAGCGTTGTGAGTAGCAAGAGCAATATTCCATTCTTGGACAGTTTCTCTTAGTGAAGCTATACGTGCGGCTTCACCGCAGGAACAGACCCTAGTGGGCAGTTTGCTTAAGGAACCCTCTTAGCGTTCGAGTCTGAAAGAAGCTGGGCTGCGAGGTAAAGTACCGCGTTGTGCAGAAGGGACAGAGGCTGCGGTGGACCGAATTCTGACCGCTCTGCGGAAATCCGTTGTCTTGGAGGTGAGCGAAAGGGGGCCCGCTAAGCGATGTGTAGCGGCTGGTTAGTGTGCAGAGACTTGTAACTTGTTGCACCGTACTAATCGTGATGCGTGAAATAAAATCCGGTGTGCAGTAAATGTATGACACTAGCAGACAAGTGTGAATGAATGTGAATACATAGAGTCCCCATCCATTACCTGAGCAAATTATCTGTTGGCTTATAATTGTAAAGGCACCCGGAGATTGACATTATTATCGAGATGTTAAATGTTGCAATCAGTAAAATAAATTAATGTTTAATTAATTGGTTTGCTATTATTCCAAACAAAATAGAATCCCGTATTTATAATGAGAATTAAAATCAGAAGTAATTATCAGAGAAATGGAGAATGATAAATAAGCTAGAAGCATTAGAAGGACAAACCTTTTATTAACCCTGCACATGACCAGGAATCTTTGTACTTGTTCCATTAACAAAGAAACGGACCTTCCCCATAACGGGAGCCTTTCAAATATGTACAGGAACCTTTCAATGCATCGATGGAAGAGTCCAAACGTTATTATTACATTTAATGATGTAGATTTGGTCCAGCAAGATAATATTAAGTACTTAGGAAGAGCGTTTGACAAACAACTGATCTTTAAGCAGCATATCACTCAAATCTGTAAAAATGGCTCACAATCTTATCTAAATCATATCATCTACTGAAAGGGAATGGGTTAACAATTCGCTCTAAACTTAAGATGTACATGAAGATAGTCTTACCAGCCATTTTATATCGGTCATATCTCTGATTCCTCTGACTGGCAACCAAAGCACCCTGTTATCAGAGTCGTGTGCAATCTCACGAACTTCTCATCACTGATATCAAACAAAAATCCGAATCATTCTTCAGCAAAGGCGCAACCTCCCAATACACCCAATACGTCACCCCAGAGCACAACACCACCAAATTCCCAGAAATGACGATCACACGCCAATTCCACCTCTAAACAATCAACACTACTACAATTACACAACAAAATAATGCTACAACGCCATCAAACCATCAGTTTCGTTTCCCAAAAGTATCAGACAGAAGGCAGGAGCTAAAGTAACTCGTGGTCCTTTAAAACCACAGGGGTCTCAGAACCCATCCGACAACCTCACGCCAAACCCCAAGGTAGCAAATATGTGTTGGCGTGAGGGTGAAGGCTACGACTTACGTCTGTGGACTGCAAATTGTGGAGCCATTCGGGTGAACTCTGCTAACTTCGGTTCGGCTGACTTCAGGTCTGCTCCACTCGTAGCCCTTCTGGTGGCAGACTGTGAAAGCTTGACAGTTTACACGTGACAGTTGACAGTCGCTGTTACTTTCGGCTGAGTCGTGTGTGTATTGTTCGTTACTTCGCTTGTTTTTGTTGTTGTTACCGTGTTGTTGTTATTGTGTGGTCCGGTTCTCATTAGAAATATGGAGCAATACAATTGCAATTTGTGCACTGCAACTTCTAGCAACAATAGAAACTTATATCGCCACATCCGCTGCAAGCACCCGGTTGCTGTTGGTGAAAAATTTTCGTGTGTTTTGTGTGGGTATTCCATTCCCAGAGCAGAAGCGCCATGAGAATGCTGTACATAAAAACAGAACGCAAAAATATAGTACTGTGTGCTTTATGTGACTTTGGCAACTCAAATAGAAACGTAATGCTTCAACATTATTCATTCCACCATGATCTAGTTATCCGCGAAGAAAATCATGAATTTTGTGATCAAAGTAAATTTTATGAATGGAAACGTGAATTAGAAAAAGATACTGTGAGTGAACTTGTATATGCAAGAGGACAATGTAATAAAAGTGCAGATGGAAGCAGTAAGTTATATTTTAAGTGCCACCGTGATGGAAATTAAAAACCCCGTGAAAGAAATAAGCGTCACTTAAAACTAATGGGCAGTAATAAAATTGGTGGTCACTGCCCATCTAGAATAGATGTGACACTTTGTGCATCAGGTCAAGTGAAAGTTATATTTTGTAGCAGACATGTGGGTCATCAGGAGGAGATGGGCCAGTTGAGGGTTTCGAAATTTGAAAGAGAGGAAATAGCAAAGAAAATTGCTATGGAAATTCTGTTTGATAACATTCTCGACTCCCTTATACACTCCTGGAAATTGAAATACGAACACTGTGAATTCATTGTCCCAGGAAGGGGAAACTTTATTGACACATTCCTGGGGTCAGATACATCACATGATCACACTGACAGAACCACAGGCACATAGACACAGGCAACAGAGCATGCACAATGTCGGCACTAGTACAGTGTATATCCAGCTTTCGCAGCAATGCAGGCTGCTATTCTCCCATGGAGACGATCGTAGAGATGCTGGATGTAGTCCTGTGGAACGGCTTGCCATGCCATTTCCACCTGGCGCCTCAGTTGGACCAGCGTTCGTGCTGGACGTGCAGACCGCGTGAGACGCCGCTTCATCCAGTCCCAAACATGCTCAATGGGGGACAGATCCGGAGATCTTGCTGGCCAGGGTAGTTGACTTACACCTTCTAGAGCACGTTGGGTGGCACGGGATACATGCGGACGTGCATTGTCCTGTTGGAACAGCAAGTTCCCTTGCCGGTCTAGGAATGGTAGAACGATGGGTTCGATGACAGTTTGGATGTACCGTGCACTATTCAGTGTCCCCTCGACGATCACCAGTGGTGTACGGCCAGTGTAGGAGATCGCTCCCCACACCATGATGCCGGGTGTTGGCCCTGTGTGCCTCGGTCGTATGCAGTCCTGATTGTGGCGCTCACCTGCACGGCGCCAAACATCCATACGACCATCATTGGCACCAAGGCAGAAGCGACTCTCATCGCTGAAGACGACACGTCTCCATTCGTCCCTCCATTCACGCCTGTCGCGACACCACTGGAGGCGGGCTGCACGATGTTGGGGCGAGTGGAAGACGGCCTAACGGTGTGCGGGACCGTGGCCCAGCTTCATGGAGACGGTTGCGAATGGTCCTCGCCGATACCCCAGGAGCAACAGTGTCCCTAATTTGCTGGGAAGTGGCGGTGCAGTCCCCTACGGCACTGCGTAGGATCCTACGGTCTTGGCGTGCATCCGTGCGTCGCTGAGGTCTGGTCCCAGGTCGACGGGCACGTGCACCTTCCGCCGACCACTGGCGACAACATCGATGTACTGTGGAGACCTCACGCCCCACGTGTTGAGCAATTCGGCGGTACGTCCACCCGGCCTCCCGCATGCCCACTATACGCCCCCGCTCAAAGTCCGTCAACTGCACATACGGTTCACGTCCACGCTGTCGCGGCATGCTACCAGTGTTAAAGACTGCGATGGAGCTCAGTATGCCACGGCAAACTGGCTGACACTGACGGCGGCGGTGCACAAATGCTGCGCAGCTAGCGCCATTCGACGGCCAACACCGCAGTTCCTGGTGTGTCCGCTGTGCCGTGCGTGTGATCATTGCTTGTACAGCCCTCTCGCAGTGTCCGGAGCAAGTATGGTGGGTCCGACACACCGGTGTCAATGTGTTCTTTTTTCCATTTCCAGGAGTGTATATCCTATTCAAGATAGTGGTTTGCAGCATCATAACTTGCTGTTCAGAAAAGATATCCACAATGTAGCACAAAGTTACAACCTGAAGTCTGAGGCTATAATACATAAAAACGATTGTACTAGTGTGGAATCGTGGGTGAGGGAGATGCAGGAGACAGGATCTGTTGTGCAGTACTACAAACCACAAGGTGTTGTATCACAAGAATACAACCTGCAAAATGAAGATTTCATTTTAATAATAATGAACGAAGCGCAAAAATATATGTTGGTGAGATTTGGAGGTAACTGTGTTTGTATGGACAGCACCCATGGTTCAAATGACTATGGGTTCAAATTGACAACGTTATTGGTGTTAGACGAATTATGGCAGGGATTTCCATGTTCGTTCATGTTTTCTAACAGAGGAGATCTTCCAGTAGTGGAAGTTTTTTTAAGTGCCATAAGAAACACACTGCAAGTCCCAGTACATACAAATTTGTTGATGTCTGACATGGCATATGTATTTTTCAATGCTTAGTGCAAAATAATGACTCCACCTAAGCAAAGATTATTCTGTTCATGAAATGTTGACAGAGCGTGGAGAAAAAATCTGTGTAGGGTAAAGGGACACGAAAATCAAGTGCAAGTGTATAAACTAATTAGAACATTAATGGATCACAACAACCGAGGAAGTTTTCAGGGAATTTTAGAAGAGGCTATACACTACATGAAAACAACCGGACCTTTCCAAATTTGGGATATATTTTAAGAAAACCTACAAGGCCACAGCTACAAATTGGGCATATTGTTACCGACAGCACAACACTGCAAACACCAACATGCATTTAGAAAGAATGCATGGTGTAATCAAACACACATATTTGAAGGGAAAGAAGCCCAAGCGACTGGATGTGGCTATCCACACACTTATGCGCTACTTGCGAGACAAGTTGGGTGATAGGTTGATCCATTTGAATAAAGGAAAACTGACGACCAAATTATGAACCATAAGGCAACGACATCTATCATCAGAGCAGTTGAAACCTGAAAATGTTATTTGTGGAGATAGAGAGTGGGCAGTAGTATCAGCAAACACTGAGGAGACATACATCGTAAAAAAATTGCAAGGCAGTCTATGCAAATGTGAGCTATGGTGCTCTGACTGCAAAGCTTGTATTCATGAATACACCTGTAGTTGAGTTGATTCAGCTATCACATTCAATGTGTGCGAACATATTCACTTAGTTTGCACATTTGCAGCTGAAAAAGCTGATAGCGAACCTGAGTCCTCGGACACTGACTTATTGTCTGTGAGCCAGGTAGTGGCGATAATCAGGACGTCATAATAAAGGAGCTGCAAAACCCTGTCACATCGAGACACTTTAAAAGCCTGGAACACAAGTGAGAAAAGCTTTTGCAACAGAGGGAATGAGCAGTGACTGATATACACTTTGCAGGAGGGGTCTTGAGCCACAGTTCTTGAGTGAATGTTTAGAACCCTATTATTCTGGAATTGCTTTATTGATTTATTGTTCCATTTTCATCTACAGCTGCACAATGTGCAAGAGATATTTGGATTTTTATGTTAATATTAACAGTTTTACATATAATATATCTTTGTACATAATAAAACACATTAATATATTAATAAATGATGAATACTTAAATAAATGTTGTTACGCTATATACAGAGAGAGAAAATACAAACGTTCTTCTGAATGAGACTACATTTGGTTAACATAGAAAAATTTATTTTGTAGGTATTCATTTACTGTGTAAAAGCAGTGATCAACCAAGTACGACTTCAATTCAGATTTAAAGTTACCAATGTTTTGTTACGTGTTTAATGGTATCTGGTAAGGCATTGTATAGATTGATACTAAGATGGATAAGACCATTTTGAAATAATGGTGTGTTGGCGCTTTGAACATGTACATCCAATTTTTGTCTTATCATAGCTCTGTACTGTGTGATTTTGAGTGATGAGTGGTCTTTTTGTATGTAAGTTTTCCTTTAAATGCATTATATTTTCAAGTATATATATGCAAGGAAGTGGCATGATCATCCTTTTTTGAAACAATGGTTTGCACGATTTGCGATTATCTACCCCTTCCATTATTCTTATAATTTATTTTTTTTAATTTTGAATGTTTTGATGGCACCTCCAGAATTTCCCCAGAACACAATCCTGTACCGCACGTGAGAGTCCACAACTGCATAATATATGCACTGAAGAGTGTTGTAGCTGGTACAATTTTTTAATGTATGTAACACAAAACAAGAAGTACTTAATTTTTTGTTCATTTGCTTAATATGTGCTTTCCATTTCAAGTTGTCCTATAGATGAAGGACAAGAAATTTGGTACAGGCTGTTTTGGCAATTGTCTGTCTATATAGCTCTAGATTGGGTGATATCAGATTTTTTGTTAGTGCTGTGTGTATGTACATAGCTACAGTTTTTGCAATGTTTACTATTAACTCACTGTCATCAAAGTAACATGTTAGCCTGTCAGTGGCTTCTATTATGTTTTTTACAAGAACACGTAAAACGTATTTTTTTAATTGACTGGTGTACTGATGTTTCTCATATTTTGGAGATGAGGAGCAAGATCAATTACTTTCTTAGCCTCTCCATTTCCGATTGATTAAATACGTAGCAAAAGGTGGGTAATTCTTCATTCTATTATATATACCGATACATATCTGCAAATTTTTACAGCACTCTTGGAGGATTTTTAAAGAGACACTCCATACATAAATGGAGTGGGGGGGGGGGGGGGGGGGGGGGAAATCTAATAATCAGCACAGAGGGCATAACCTCTGTCATACACTTCAGAACGAAAATCAGCTGAGAAGCTACTGAGTATAGATTTGTTTTATCTACATGGCCACACTACTGATTATATTTTAAGATCATTCTCCTTGAATATAATTGTAGATTCAAACCAAATTTCATCAAAGTGGTAACTGATAAAATTTTAATAGAAATCTGAACAATCTGATACAGAATGTCGTATGTGCAATTTAAATTGCATATCTGAGGCAATTAAGATTACAAATCTTATCAAAGAAAGATACTGTCTTCTACTTCACCATGGTTCTAACCACATAAAAATTGTGCTTTACATTTTAAAGCCTTTATCAGTAGCAGCGATGATTTTCATTTGCATTTGCATTTGGCAATCAGAGCGCACAGGCAATTAATGTTGTGAACTCGCACTGTTACACTGAAGTACTTGTAAATTTCTGTAAACACAGTTTGCACTTAACTAACAATTTCTTAACACGAAATATCTTTAGTGAGTAAATTTCCTATGTCACTACTACTAAAATTATAGAAACAGATCGCCCAATTTTTAAAATATTTCGAGTACCAACAAGTAATGTGTAGATCTCACTCTAATAATAGGCTCATTACACTAATTACCTTATTTCATAAAGCCTGCCAGCTGTTTCTGACTCTTCAGTCCACTGCAACCTATTAATAAATAATTACCTCAGGTTTATGAAACAGCAATGTCGAAAAGGCTGCCTTCGAATCAAGTTTTAAATTTAGGACATTTCGAGAAAAGCCCAGCATCCCGTGATCCACCTATTAGATAGCTAACATGTTGACTGAGGTGAGAGTAGAACTTTTGGTTTGGTCACCATGTGGGTGCGGGCGTGGAGGGGCACCATCTTTTTTTTTTATTTTTAGAAAAAAAATCCTTCCTCAGCAATAGGCAATTCTTCGTGGCAATGAATAACTGCAATAGCCACTTCAGACCAGTAGCTGCAGGGGTACCCCAAGGTTCCGTCATGGGCCTGACACTGTACTACTTGTGCACCAACGGCATCCCACATCAGACGGTTGGGGGGAGTGGGGAGGGGGGGAGGGGGATGGCAGCTAACTATTCGCTATTCACCGACGACACACGCCAATCTTCAGCAGCAGCGCCGACCTGATGTACATTGTTGCAAGGAAACTGGAGGAGCACCTGCCGCCGTTGGATAAGCAGCTGAGCAGCAAGTCGTATACTCCTAGCTCACTCATTTGTTACATAGTTTAATTCTTAATTTCTTTGCGTGTTTTTGGTACTTGCATTGTTTAATTCATAAATTTCGGGCGTATTATAGTATTTGAGAGTTGTAGCATCGCGTTTTAGTACCTGAATAGTGTAAATTTGCGTAGTCGTTTGTCTACTGTTTTTGTTTTGAACGGCCAGTGTCGGTTGGTCACAGTCAGTGTGCTCCCTACCGCCGTTGGATAAGCAGCTGAGCATCAAGTCGTATACTCCTAGCTCACTCATTTCTTACATAGTTTAATTCTTAATTTCTTTGCGTGTTTTTGGTACTTGCATTGTTTAATTCATAAATTTCGGGCGTATTATAGTATTTGAGAGTGTAGCATCGCGTTTTAGTACCTGAATAGTGTAATTTCGCTTAGTCTCCTTCCGCCGCCGAGCAGTGTCAGCAGTACGCAAGTAGCAGCATTACTGCATTTACTAGGCAATCTTGTATTTTAATAACCATTTAAATTTTGTCGATTTGTTTGCGCTCTCTGTAGATTAGTTCAGACGTTCTTTGCAAAACAGTTTTTAGCATGGATAGGGACTGCAACTGCTGTGTTCGGATGCAGGCTGAGTTGGCATCCCTTCGCTCCCAGCTTCAGGCAGTGTTGGCTTCGGTCACACAGCTTGAGGCTGTTGCCAATGGGCATCACTGTGGGGGTCCGGATGGGGGTTTGTCGGGGACGGCCAGCTCGTCCCACGCATCCCCTGATCGGACTATGACTGTGGTTGCCCGGGATACTGCCTGCATTGAGGCTGATCCCTCACTTGTGGTAGAGTGGGAGGTCGTTTCAAGGTGTGGCAGGGGGCGAAAGACATTCCGGAGGGCTGAACGGAAAGCCTCTCCAGTTTGTCTGACGAACCGGTTTCAGGCTCTGTCTCAGGCTGATACTGATCTTCGGCCTGACATGGCTGCTTGTCCTGTTCCAGAGGTTGCCCCTCAGTCTGCAAGATCCGGGCAGTTGCAGAGGGTGGGCTTACTGGTAGTTGGGAGCTCCAACGTCAGGCGCGTAATGGGGCCCCTTAGGGAAATGGCAGCAAGAGAGGGGAAGAAAACAAATGTGCACTCTGTGTGCATACCGGGGGGAGTCATTCCAGATGTGGAAAGGGTCCTTCCGGATGCCATGAAGGGTACAGGATGCACCCATCTGCAGGTGGTCGCTCATGTCGGCACCAATGATGTGTGTCGCTATGGATCGGAGGAAATCCTCTCTGGCTTCCGGCGGCTATCTGATTTGGTGAAGACTGCCAGTCTCGCTAGCGGGATGAAAGCAGAGATCACCATCTGCAGCATCGTCGACAGGACTGACTGCGGACCTTTGGTACAGAGCCGAGTGGAGGGTCTGAATCAGAGGCTGAGACGGTTCTGCGACCGTGTGGGCTGCAGATTCCTCGACTTGCACCATAGGGTGGTGGGGTTTCGGGTTCCGCTGGATAGGTCAGGAGTCCACTACACGCAACAAGCGGCTACACGGGTAGCAGGGGTTGTGTGGCGTGGGCTGGGCGGTTTTTTAGGTTAGATGGCCCTGGGCAAGTACAGAAAGGGCAACAGCCTCAACGGGTGCGGGGCAAAGTCAGGACATGCGGGGACCAAGCAGCAATCAGTATTGTAATTGTCAACTGTCGAAGCTGCGTTGGTAAAGTACTGGAACTTCAAGCGCTGATAGAAAGCACCGAAGCTGAAATCGTTATAGGTACAGAAAGCTGGCTTAAGCCAGAGATAAATTCTGCCGAAATTTTTACAAAGGTACAGACAGTGTTTAGAAAGGATAGATTGCATGCAACCGGTGGTGGAGTGTTTGTCGCTGTTAGTAGTAGTTTATCCTGTAGTGAAGTAGAAGTGGATAGTTCCTGTGAATTATTATGGGTGGAGGTTACACTAAACAACCGAACTAGGTTAATAATTGGCTCCTTTTACCGACCTCCCGACTCAGCAGCATTAGTGGCAGAACAACTGAGAGAAAATTTGGAATACATTTCACATAAATTTTCTCAGCATGTTATAGTCTTAGGTGGAGATTTCAATTTACCAGATATAGACTGGGACACTCAGATGTTTAGGACGGGTGGTAGGGACAGAGCATCGAGTGACATTATACTGAGTGCACTATCCTAAAATTACCTCGAGCAATTAAACAGAGAACCGACTCGTGGAGATAACATCTTGGACCTACTGATAACAAACAGACCCGAACTTTTCGACTCTGTATGTACAGAACAGGGAATCAGTGATCATAAGGCCGTTGCAGCATCGCTGAATATGGAAGTTAATAGGAATATAACAAAAGGGAGGAAGGTTTATCTGTTTAGCAAGAGTAATAGAAGGCAGATTTCAGACTACCTAACAGATCAAAACGAAAATTTCTGTTCCGACACTGACAATGTTGAGTGTTTATGGAAAAAGTTCAAGGCAATCATAAAATGCGTTTTAGACAGGTACGTGCCGAGTAAAACTGTGAGGGACGGGAAAAACCCACCGTGGTACAACAACAAAGTTAGGAAACTAGTGCGAAAGCAAAGAGAGCTCCACTCCAAGTGTAAACGCAGCCAAAACCTCTCAGACAAACAGAAGCTAAACGATGTCAAAGTTAGCGTAAGGAGGGCTATGCGTGAAGCGTTCATTGAATTCGAAAGTAAAATTCTATGTACCGACTTGACAGAAAATCCTAGGAAATTCTGGTCTTACGTTAAATCAGTAAGTGGCTCCAAACAGCATATCCAGACACTACGGGATGATGATGGCATTGAAACAGAGGATGACACACGTAAAGCTGAAATACTAAACACCTTTTTCCAAAGCTGTTTCACAGAGGAAGACCGCACTGCAGTTCCTTCTCTAAATCCTCGCACAAACGAAAAAATGGCTGACATCGAAATAAGTGTCCAAGGAATAGAAAAGCAACTGGAATCACTCAATAGAGGAAAGTCCACTGGACCTGACGGGATACCAATTCGATTCTACACAGAGTACGCGAAACAACTTGCCCCCCTTCTAACAGCCGTGTACCGCAAGTCTCTAGAGGAACGGAAGGTTCCAAATGATTGGAAAAGAGCACAGGTAGTCCCAGTCTTCAAGAAGGGTCGTCGAGCAGATGCGCAAAACTATAGACCTATATCTCTGACGTCGATCTCTTGTAGAATTTTAGAACATGTTTTTTGCTCGCGTATCATGTCATTTCTGGAAACCCAGAATCTACTATGTAGGAATCAACATGGATTCCGGAAACAGCGATCGTGTGAGACCCAACTCGCCTTATTTGTTCATGAGACCCAGAAAATATTAGATACAGGCTCCCAGGTAGATGCTATTTTTCTTGACTTCCGGAAGGCGTTCGATACAGTTCCGCACTGTCGCCTGATAAACAAAGTAAGAGCCTACGGAATATCAGACCAGCTGTGTGGCTGGATTGAAGAGTTTTTAGCAAACAGAACACAGCATGTTGTTATCAATGGAGAGACGTCTACAGACGTTAAAGTAACCTCTGGCGTGCCACAGGGGAGTATTATGGGACCATTGCTTTTCACAATATATATAAAGGACTTAGTAGATAGTGTCGGAAGTTCCATGCGGCTTTTCGCGGATGATGCTGTAGTATACAGAGAAGTTGCAGCATTAGAAAATTGTAGCGAAATGCAGGAAGATCTGCAGCGGATAGGCACTTGGTGCAGGGAGTGGCAACTGACCCTTAACATAGACAAATGTAATGTATTGCGAATACATAGAAAGAAGGATCCTTTATTGTATGATTATATGATAGCGGAACAAACACTGGTAGCAGTTACGTCTGTAAAATATCTGGGAGTATACGTGCGGAACGATTTGAAGTGGAATGATCATATAAAATCAATTGTTGGTAAGGCGGGTACCAGGTTGAGATTCACTGGGAGAGTGCTTAGAAAATGTAGTCCATCAACAAAGGAGGTGGCTTACAAAACACTCGTTCGACCTATACTTGAGTATTGCTCATCAGTGTGGGATCCGTACCAGGTCGGGTTGACGGAGGAGATAGAGAAGATGCAAAGAAGAGCGGCGCGTTTCGTCACAGGGTTATTTGGTAACCGTGATAGCGTTAAGGAGATGTTTAATAAACTCAAGTGGCAGACTCTGCAAGAGAGGCGCTCTGCATCACGGTGTAGCTTGCTCGCCAGGTTTCGAGAGGGTGCGTTTCTGGATGAGGTATCGAATATATTGCTTCCCCCTACTTATACCTCCCGAGGAGATCACGAATGTAAAATGAGAGAGATTAGAGCGCGCATGGAGGCTTTCAGACAGTCGTTCTTCCCGCGAACCATACGCGACTGGAACAGGAAAGGGAGGTAATGACAGTGGCACGTAAAGTGCCCTCCGCCACACACCGTTGGGTGGCTTGCGGAGTATCAATGTAGATGTAGATGTAGATGAAATCCACATCTGGGTACTCCGATGAAAAATAACCATATATTCCGACAAAACACAGGCCATAATGTCCACTTACAAAAGTATCCCAGACGAAGCATCACTATCAACGGAACAGCGATACCCTGGAGAACCAAAGTCAAATATCTGGGCATTGTACTCGGCTCAAGACTGACATTTCAAAAGCACGTCGAACAAATCTGTAACCGTGGCCAAGGCCTCATTTACCGGCTCCACCTGCTTATCGAAGGAAACAGACTACAGATAAAGACCAAACTCTGTCTATTTAAAACATTGGTTTAACTTGTAATCACTTACGGGTCAGAAATATGGGCCATCAGTGTAGACACACACATGAAAAAAGTGCAAGTTATACAAAAACGATTCCTCAGAATAGCTGCAGACACGTCCCGTTTCCTAACGAACACAGACATGTACACAGCACACAACATCACGAACGTAACACAAACCGTCCAACAACAAGCACAAACCTCTTACACCACAACACAATCCTCCTCCTCTGCCCTTATCCAATCACTTGGCAATATCCCTCCATAACCCAGAACCAAATTTCCAGGATGATCACCGATCAAAATTTCAACCTCTAACACTACACCTCATCCATCAAGTCACCACCTTCCAACAAGTTCGCATCCATCACGCAGAAAACCAAACTTCAGACACAAGGAAACTGTCTCCTTGTCACGGGTCTCTGTACATAAAGGGGTCAAGTACCCGTCAGACACTCCAGTCGGCCAACTTTCATTCGATTAGCAGAGCTACTGGCGCACTGAGCGGACGCACTGCGCAGCTCGCGAGCTCCCGTTCTGCAGCCTTGGGGGTGTCCTCTCCACTCTAGGTAGGCCTACTCTCCTCCGGGAGTTGGAGTGTAGGTCACAAAATTGTCGTGTTCGTCATGCAAAACAGTTGTGTCTGCACGTGACAGATGCGTATATCGTGACCACAGTGTTACCGTTTGCCTGTTTACTGACGAGCGCGAAGGCTTTAGTCCGGATTTGTGCAACTGCGGAGCTGTACTTGGCGCTTCACTTGCCGAGCGCATTTCTTTTTTTGGCGCCACGGGGCATCCTCTATGCTCCTCCACAGGGTATTAGAGAATTTGCAGGCTAGGGCCCGTTGCGCGGCACAGATACCCCGTGTCTGCTAAGGCGTAGTAATCGGCTCTGGTGCCGATACCTGCCGCTTAGTTGCGGAAATGAGAAGCAAACACCATTCAATGTCCCATGGCGGCACCAGAAACTGATTGATGATAGTATAGCTTCATCGAATCTTTCGAGGGAATCCTCATCTCTCGCCAGAGAACCCGCAGCCAATGTGGGGCTGCACAAACAGCGGCTAACACATACAAGGTTCGACTGCAGTCTGTGCAGGAAGAGACGGACGCTGGGAGCTCAGAGTTCTGGAGAACAAAACCTCGTTACTGACGATGACAGGAGGAAGTCAGATAATGGCGGGGAAAACGAACAACAGGAGCAGATCGTAGTTAATGCACCAACTGCAAACTCATTCTCTGTGCTGGAAAATGAGGACACAGGGGTGAGAGGGTGAAATGCAACCAGTTAGGCGTAAGAGGAAGGAGCAGGTACCGCGAATCATCGCCTGCATTGCAAGGAGAAGCTCGGTATTCCTCGAGGAGTTGCAAGCGGGGATAAAGGGGAAAGAGTTAACGGAGGAAGGGTTCGTAGTATTTTTGATCCATCAATTCCCAAAACCCACCTCGACATAAGAGGAGAATCACAGCCGCAAGAAGGAGCCCAGCTTCTTGGCAGTGCTAGAAAACAATGAGGAGGCGCAAAGGGTATTTAAACTGCGATACCTACTAATCTTCCGGATAACAATACGGTGGTACAACAAGACTGAAGGTGCCAGCCAGTGCCATACATGCCAGAAGTTTAACCACTCTAGTAACAACTAACTTACGACCGAGATGTGTTAAATGTGCAGCACCTCACCTCATGAAGCTATGGAAACAGCAGAGTGGCAACCCCAGTCTGTATCAACTGTGAGGGCTCCCATCCGACTAACTACCGCAGCTGTGAAGTGTTACAAAATCAGCAGCAGCAGAAAACTGCTCCTACAACAATTGCCGCAGGGAATTTTAAACACTTTAATTTCCAGATCGCTCATTGGTCAGGAGTCACCCCACCCAATGGTTAGGCCGGAAGGAACGAGTGGGGACTCTGGAATGGACGGATGGCAGATTGGTAATGGCTGAGCAGAACTGCTCACAAAGAGGAGATAGGAATGAAATACTTAAGGCAATTATCATTCACCACAAGTGAATATCTTCTTTTTCAGCTCACATTAGAAATATTTTTAGTAAATTTTAGACGGGCGAAAATCTGTGTAGGCTGGTAGAACTTGTGCGTGTGAGAAATTTGGGTTGGTAACTTGGCACATTAAGTTTCATTAAACAGTTCGTATTTAAATAAAAGTTTGTTGCTATTACTTTAATAGGTGTAAAGAATTCGTGTGACGAACATGGGTATTTTTATCACCTTGCACATACGACATGGGGCAGATGAAGAAGATGAACTGTGTGGTTCGAAAAGTGCTTGGTAGGGGAGACCGGGGACAAAATAACAGGGTATGAAAGTAACATCCCTCCCCTACCTTCGCATGTAGTTCCGAAAATCACGTGATTCAAACAATGTATTCCCTTCTTGTTTTCCAATTGCCTACCAATTGTTGGCCAGTATTGGAGAGTGTTTACTGTGGCGCAATAAAACGTTTTTTCAGAGTTTCACGTAAGTTTTCTCAATTTTCTTAGTTTTGTGATAACGGTGGCATTGCGCTGTAAACGTAAGTCTACTGTAATAATTTAACTATGTGAAACTTTCAGTGTTACGCCACCATTATCAACTTTTTCATTGCTTGTATAGATTGTGTCTAAAATATCAATTAAACAGAAAAGCGTGGTCAGGGACAAAAGAAACATTACTACTGGGGACGAAAGTAACAGTGTTTCTTCCATCCCCGTTACTGAAAAAGTATTATTAGCTGCAGGTCCCCTTTTTTTCGTTAGCGAACAGTAAATTAGGTATGACTCTGTTATGAGTAGCAGTGTCTTGCTGAACAAACTCGTTATTATTGAACAGACACGTTATTTACTTAGTTATTTAGTTACAGGGAATTATGCCATAAACAGGGGTTAGAATGACTACAAGAGGACTAACTCCTACTACTGCATATCAAACTGCGGCAGATGATGCTGCAAATTTTAATACAAGTATTAGAGAAGCAGCAAAGAAACACAATGTATGCCGTGTGACATTGAATCGGTACATTAAAAAGAAAGAGAAACGTATGAGTGATAGCAGCACACCAATGCCTCGTGCTGGATATCGAAGTGTAAGACGAGTTATTTGATGAACAAGAAAAAATTCTAACTGAATATGTGATTAAAGCGTCGGAGATATTTTACGGGCTTTGCCCTAAGGATATCCGTAAATTATCTCACGAACTGGCAACGACAAACAATATACCAATTCCATCAACATGGGTGGACGATCAAACTGCAGGTCGAGAGTGGTTTTCTGCATTCATGAAGAGGAATCCCCAGTTGTCTATTCGGTCGCCTCAACGCACAATTCTTGCTCGAGCAACGAGCTTTAATCCAACAAATGTGAATGCCTTTTTAAACAACCTGGCTACCGTTATGGAGAGATATAAGTTAGAGCACATGGACATCTGGAATATGGACGAGACAGGTGTCACTACTGTTCAGAAAGCAAGCAGGATTGTTGCTAAACGGGAAATAAAGCAGGTAGGAGCTATCACGTCGGTTGAAAGAGGCACTCTTGTCACTGTTGCTATTGCCATCAACACTCAGGGAAACAGTACACCACCTCTCTTTGTATTCCCTCGCTTGAGGTATCGTGACCATTTCATTCGAGACGGTCCTATTGGTTGCATTGGAGCAGGAAATGCGAGTGGCTGGATGAAAAAGGAAGAATTTTTGTTATTCTTGCACCAATTCGTAAAATTTCCTAAACCAACTCCTGAGCACAAATGTTTACCGCTCCTCGTCAATCAAGAATCTCATATCCATCAGAAGCCTGAATTTTTGCAAAAGCAAGGGGATTTTTATGCTGCTATTCCCATCGCACTGTACACATAAGATGCACTCTCTAGACCGTTCAGTTTATGGTCCAGTTAAAAAGATGGTGAATACTTTTGCCGACATCTGGATCAAGAGCGATCCAGGAAAGACCATGTCAATATATGACGCCCCTTCAATTGTAAGGGAAGCACTTCCACTTGCTGTAACTCCCAAAAACACTGCAGCAGGGTTTCACTGCAAAGGCTTAGTACCATTTAACAGGAATGCGTTCAGTGAAATCGATTTTGCACCATCTTCTGTCACTGATTGCCCAGCACAAGCTTCCAATTATGGAAAGCAAACTATGTCCTTAGCAGAATCATTAGCGATTTCTAGTGGCCCATCTGAAGCTGGGAGAGCATCTAATCCTGATCCAGTAGCAATATGCGAGACAACACTTTCAAATGTCACAGCCTGTTATGCAGGACCTAGTGGTTTACCATCACCATGTTTAGTTCGTGCAGCCTTTTCACCCGAAGGTGTTCGTCCGTTACCAAAAGCAGGACCAAGGCAAGAAACAAGAAAAGAAAGTGGAGAACAAGACTAGGGCTCTTCTCAAGGACGCGCATTCACCATAGGGTGTCGCCAAGAAATTGACACCTCAAGGACCTGTACCGCCAAGACTTTATGGACTTCCTAAAGTCCA
The DNA here is from genome assembly GCF_021461385.2 of Schistocerca piceifrons. NCBI lineage: Eukaryota > Metazoa > Arthropoda > Insecta > Orthoptera > Acrididae > Schistocerca > Schistocerca piceifrons. Next base: position 1,021,201 of record NW_025729183.1, read on the forward strand.
CAAAGAAGGGGTGCCGTTGCACCCAATTGTCAGCAACATCAGGGCACCGACATATTTGCTGGCCTAATACCTGGCAGAACTGTTAAGCCCTTAGTGGGTAAATGCCCTCATCACGTTCGGAATTCTATGGATTTCGTAAAACGTCTCGAGAACTTCAAGCTGAATGACTCAGACATCCTGGTGAGTTTTGACGTTGTCTCGTTATTCACCAGGGTGCCTCTTCGTGTGTCAGTTGAGCTCATTGCACAGAAATTTGAAGAGAAGACAACCGACCTTTTCAGGCACGTTCTGACCTCCACGTATTTTCTGTTTAATGGAGAATACTATGAGCAAACAGAAGGAGTCGCAATGGGGAGCCCACTTTTGCCTGGAGTCGTGAATTTCTATATGGAGTATTTCGATGAGGAAGCTCTGGCGTCATCCAAATGGAAACCTACTTGTTTTCTATGTTATGTTGATGACACGTTCGTGATGTGGCCCCACGGAAGGGACAAGCTCCTAGACTTCCTTACACATCTGAACTCCATACATCCGAACATCAAATTCACTAGAGACCGGAGCAGAAGGAAGTTTACCATTCCTGGAAGTCATGGTCAAAAGAAGAGCGGATGGCACCCTAGGCCATGGGATATAAAGAAAGAAAACGCACATCGACCTGTATTTGCATGCAAATAGCTTCCACCACCCTTCGCAGAGGAATGGGGTACTAAAACCACCGGTGCACAGGGCGCGCACCATCTCGGACGCAGAGAGTCTGCCCCATGACATGGAACACCTCAAAACTGTATTTCGGAAAAACGGGTACTCGGAATGGCAGATCAGACGCGCTCTCCGCCCCACCTCTACAGTACAGCGTGTGGAGATGGACGAAGTCATGGAGGAAGAGGTAGCCACCGCCTATATACCGTATACTGGCGCACTATCGGGGAAAATAGGACGAATACTGAGGAAACACCGAATGGGAACCGTCTTTTGCCCATCCAATAAAACACGAGCGTTACTGGGAGGTGTCAAAGACGTTCTCGGTTTGCGGTAGGCCGGCATATGCCAGATTCCCTGTGAGTGTGGGAAGACCTACATTGGACAGACAGTGCGCACCATCGAAGATCGTTGCCGAGAACATCAGAGGCACATTCGACTTATGTACCCCAACAAGTCGGCAGTCGCAGAGCACTGTTTGTCCGAAAATCACGAAATGGACTACCAACATACCAGGGTCTTGGCACAGACATCTAAATACTGGTACAGCGTCGTTAGAGAGGCTATCGAAATTCGTACCAGGGACAGACTCGTCAACAGAGATTGCAGCTATAACCTCAGCAAGGCATGGGAACTACCACTGAGTCTAATTAAAAAGAGATTCAGCAAAGAAAACAAACGAGTGACCAGGGCGGACGAGGCAGTTACATTAACGCCACCACAGACGCCGACACCAGCCTCTCGGCGAACGCAGACGCACGGTCGCGGACCGCGGAGAGAACGCCTCGCGGGGGAAGGGGGTTTGGGACAGCCGCCCGCCCTCAGGAGCTCATTCGGAGTTTGCATGCCGTGCCAGCAGGACCACGTTACTCAGGCGCAGGGTGCGGCGGATCGCTGCCCGGCAGGACTGGCCGGGCGACCGAGTCAGCCCCATCGGCGGCCCCATCCGGTTCCCCACGTACGACGACCCAGGCATTCGACACGGACGACGGCGCAGAATGCCCGCTCACAGCAGAGCAGGTGTTTAAAGAGCGCAAAATGCAGAAATGAGCCACTGAAGGCCAAGGGGAAGCGAGCCCAGTGCTGCTCCTGCCGAGGTCTTGACCACGTGGTGTGCTACTGCTCAATGCCGGCCCGATGTGTGAAGTGCGCCGACTCCCACCAGAGTCGGGACTGCACGAAGAAACACGAGTAGGCGCCCAAGATCTGCAACTGTAGCGAGCTACATGTGGCGAATTACAGAGGCTGCGCTGCCTTCAGACGCCGCCCACGCCAACGAGGACGTGCAGCACCTGCACGAAAGATGCAACCAGGCACCAGTTTCGCCTCTGTGATCAAGGGGGAGTCGGTCTACGCCCCCAGGGGGCGGCAAGTGGCCTTCCCACCGCTACGACACGAGGACTCGGCCGAGCCCTCGCCAGTCACTGCGGCGCCTAACCAGGCAGCCGCCACCCAGGATGACCACTGCCACGGAGGACGGCAAACGCAACCCCCCACCATTGCCACGCCTCAGGCTGCCAACCGTGCGGCTCCGCGAATGTACGTTGCTGCAATGCCGCGGCCCGCCGCCCACGCACCCGCAACTGCGGCGGCACCCGGGCCAATGCCAGGACCAGAGGCTGCAGACCTGGGAGCACTGGTGAGCTCTCTCTCTGCCCTGCTCCAGCAACTGCCGGTGCTCGTCACTGCCGTAACGGGTGCCCTCCAGGCCAATGCTGTCGCCACGAAGCTGCACCATGGATAACGCCCTTATCCACGGACTGACCATCTGTGGCTTCAATGCCAACAGCCTGTTCCACCAACAGGGTAAGTTTCGCCAGTTCATGCAGGACGAGGCCATCGACCTGTGTTTGGTTTGCGAAACTCACCTTAAGCCAGGAGTTCACAGTTTGCTACCGGAACGACAGGCCGAAGGTGGGCGGGGGCACCGCCCTCTACGTCCGCGCCTCACTCAAGCACCACCAGGTGCAACTCCCGGACCTGGTCACCCGGAAGCTAACGGGGTGAATGTCACCACGGCTGCGGGGCAGAACCTTTGTGGCTGCGTACAGGCCACCCCGAGGGCACCTCCAGGAGGCGGATGTCGAAGCGCTACTGACGTTTGGGGGGGGGGGGGGGCCTTCATTGCGGGTGACTTCAATGCGAAGCACCTGGAATGGAACTCCTTCCTCACGAAGGTCAGTGGCCGCCAACTTCTTCGCACTGCCCAGAGGAACGGAGCCCTGGCCATGGGCCCACAGGAACATACCACCTTTCCGGCCAGGGGATGGTCAGACGTGCTCGATGTCACTGTCATCAAAGGCATCGGGCACCACACGACCGCTACCACGCGGTGTGCGATGTCGTCGGACCACCTGCCAGTGATTTACGAAATCGACATCGCTGGAGCCACTCTCCCGCCACGTCGACATATCGGCACCTGGATCGAGACCAGTTTCAAGACAATGTCCTGGCATCACTGGCGGACTCACCTGACCCCGCAGCGGTGGGGGCGGATGCCGCCCTTCAGTTCTTCACGCGTCAGCTGCTTGCAGCAGCTGATGCGGCCTCCCCTCCCCCTCCACAGGGGACCAGGGACTTCTCCCGAAACCTGCCGCCTCCCCTCTGGGACGCAATACGGGAGAAGAACCACCTATTCCAGGAGTGGCAGCTCACATGCCAACCCGTGACAAAACGGCGCCTCAACCGCATGTGGAGAGACCTCAAAGTGGCAGTTGAGGCCCACGGGAACAGCGTTTGGTCAAGCATCGTCGCCTCCCTGAACCCCGAGGATGGCAACACGTGACAGACAGTGAAGTCCTTTCTGCGCAGAAGGTAGCGCATTCTGCCTCTTCTCATCGGACAGAACGTCGTCTGCAGCCCTGACGGCAAAGCAGGCGCCCTGGCGGACCACTTCGAGCTGTCATTCACCCTGGTGGATGACAACATAGAAGAAGAACACCTCCACTGGGTTGAAGAGCAGCTCCCTGTGTTCCTGGAAGTCAGGGACGACGGCGACGAAATCGACCCCATCTCCAATGAGGAGGTGGCCGCGCAGATAATGGCGCTCAACACCAGGAAGGCTGGCAGTGCTGATGGGGTCACCAACCATTTTCTGAAGAACCTGCCGGCGGGAGCTCACCCGTTCCTGGCGGGTATCTTCAATCAGGTCCTTCGCTCTGGGGTCTACCCCTCTGTATGGAAACATGCAGAGGTGGTGGCAATCCAAAAAGTGAACAAGGACCCGCCAACTACAGATCCATCAGCTTGCTGCCGGCACTCTCCAAGGTGTTTGAGCGCCTGTACACCAGACGCCTGCTCCGCCACCTGACAGCGGAGGGCATTATACCAGACGAACAGTTTGGTTTCAGAAGGGGCCATTCCACCGTCCACCAGCTGATGCACCTGGTAGAAGAGGCCATGCGCGCCCTGGAGACTTGGGAATACCTCGGGGCGGTGTTCCTTGATGTCTCCAGGGCATTCAACTCCGTGTGGCACGACGGCCTCGTGTACAAACTTTTTTTGCACGAGATACCAACTGTAATGGATCTGGGAAATGTTATTTTTTTACCGTATTTGTCGATACCGAATTGTAAATGTTTTCTTATATTTTTTGTCAGAATTTATTATAATTTGTCTTATTATATGTTAATTTACTTCTGTTTTTGAGAGTAAAAGCATATTGATTACTATTAGAAAATGTATCGAAGAATAGCAAAGAGATTGATTACAAGATGAAAACTTGTGAATTGTGTAAAATATCTTTGACGTTGGAGTCGTCTTTGACTATAGTCAGTCGGCAGCTAACTCTTGGTGTGTGTTGACGGAAGAACAATGTGAAGGTCGCAGTCATAAATAATTTTGAATTATGTTACTATTATTTTTGTATTAACTAAAAAGAAGAAACTACATTTGAAGAAACTGTATTTCAAACACCAAAATGAGAGAAACACGTTGAACCACGTCATATCTGCAGCTGACATAGATGCATTGTGGAATCATACTTAGACAACTGAAGCCAAGACTAATATCGTCTTGCAAACGTCTAATGGAAGAGGTACTGTCACGAAATATGGCAAATTTAAGTAAATAAAAAATAGTGACCATATTTTCAACTTGTGTCTTAGCCGGGAAGCCATATTTCACAACGTAGCATGGTGTCCTCCTCCGTTCGTACCTAGCCGAGCGGTCCTATGTCAGGCTGGACGATGGGGCATCCACGCATCGGCCCATCCGTGCTGGGGTGCCGCAGGGGTCCATCCTTGGGCCCCTGCTGTACTCCCAATACACCGCCGACGCTCCGCACTTGGCGCCAGTGAAGTTGGTGCTATATGCCGACGACACTGCGCTGTTCGTGCGGAGCATGAGGGTGGTCGAGATGCGCCGTCTTCTCCAACGAGGCTGCGAGGCCCTTGGTGCCTGGTCGACGAAGTGGCGCCTCAAACAAAACGCGGCGAAGAGCCAGGCGGTGGTGTTCACGAGAAGACCACTGCCTCCCTATCTTCCGCCAGTCACCATCATGGGCAGCCCCGTCCCGTGGAGCAAGACTGGCCGCTACCTGGGTGTCACGTTGGACCACAAACTGACATGGAAGCCGCACATAGAGAACGTCAGGGGCGGAGCAACAGGGCGCCTACGCGTTCTGTATCCTCTGCTCAAACCATCGTCTACGCTGCCTCCTCACCACGGCATCACGCTGTACCTGGCGCTGGAATACGTGGCCGTGGTGTGGGGCAACTCAGCTGAAACACACACCTGCCAGCTGCAGAGGGTGCAGAACAGGGCGCTCAAGCTCGCTCTGCGCCTGCCGAGGTTATACTCTACCGCTCGGCTGCACGAACAGAAAGGAATCCCCCCTCCTCTGCGACCGCTTCTAGCAGGCGGCGCGAGACGTCTCCGAGCGGGCCGAACGGTCCGAAAACTGGCTCATCAGGGGTTTGGGCCACCCTGCACACCACACGCCAACTACGCATTGACCTGACCTGTTGCGGAAGTGAGACTTCCGCAACAGAGCCAGGACATCGCTGCCAGAAACAAGAGACCAATTCGAAAAGAGAGCATGTCCTTCCACACCAAAAGGGTTCTGCAGGAATAGCAATAAATTGCTTAGCCTCCTCCTTCACGGGTCACGGCAGACCCGTAAGGAAAAAAGAGTGAGTGAGTGCCCTCAGGAGCTCAGTTCGTCAGCTAGTTAAATTCGATCTTGAATTTCTAGGAGTAATTTCGGAATTTTGAGCAATAGGAGATTGCAGAGGATAACGTTATTTTTATGTAAAAGTAAATTCGCGAATGGAAGAAATACCAGTAACACGTGGGAATAATGTATCAGAAGACAAACTTTTGAATGTGGGAAACTTTGAAAAATAAACCACGAGAATTAGAGGATCGACTATGCGTATGGAAACTAAGTACAGTGTAGAATAAAAGTGTGATATTGTGTAACTTTTGGATGGGAAGAATGAAGCACGTTGTTGTAAAATTTCATGTCGTGCAGATGGGAGGCTGGAGAAGGAGGGGGGGCGGGGGGGGGGGGGGAGGGTCTATCGGAGTGAGATGCCTCAAGCTGGCATTTCCGCCGGCTCTTAACAGATCGCGACACCAACCTGCACTGCAATCGCTAGCTGTAGTATGCGGCGAAGGCAGCTCCGTGTATCGCTGTGGTAATTGTTTCTCCGCTTTAGAAGCAACAAATACACGGTAAGAGCTAAAAACTGACGCCTTCTGAATAGTGCACAGCTATTTTCAAGAGCGTACGAGTGTCTGAACAATGCAGTAGAGCCAAATGCTGCCTATGTTGGGTGTAGAAGATACTTTGTAGTTTAAGTTGCCACTCAACGGCCATGTTGTGCCAGTCATGGTAAGTGGCATCTCACGCCGATCCTCGGGAGACGCCACTGTTTTCTCGGGGTAAGATGCCGAATCGTATCCCTCAGGTAGAACGTATGTTAGAACATCAAAAAGGGGTCAGTGGTCTTAAGAAACCCTATAAATGGCGATGGAACATGTAAGGACTGGTGGAATGAATTGTTTTAGAGCTTCCCAAAAATATGGGATCCCATACAGAACTCTGAAACAACGTCCGGTGAAGAAAGATGAAAGGAAGCATGGCATGGGCCCACAAAGTAAGCAGTATTACAGTCCTTTCTGAAACGTAACCCACAGCTAGCTATGAAGCAGCTACAAGGTCTTCAAGAGCCAGAGATCTTCACTGTAGCCTCACAATATATATACTCACTTATGAAATCTGTTATTAACAATCTGAACAAATTCGAAAGTAATAGCAGTGTACATGGCTACAACACTAGGAGAAAGGATGATCTTCACTACTCAAGGTTAAATCTACCTTTGGCTCAGAAGGGGGTAAATTATGCTGCCACGAAAGTCTTTGGTCAATTACCTAATAGCATCAAAAGTCTGACAGATAGCCATATAGCATTTACAGGGAAATTAAAATAATTTCTTAATGGCAACTCCTTCTACTCATTAGATGAATATTTGGATATAGTAAGTGGGCAATTTCCCCAACCCCCACAAAAAAATTAAAAATATTAAGTGTCATGTACTATTTTGTGTAATGTAATATCTTGTATAGACACCTTTTATAAATCTGACACGTTCCACATCATTACGAAGTGTCGTATTCATGATCTATGGAACAAGTACTAATCTAATCAATCTCTCTATTAACAGGGTTATGGGAATGAATAGAGAAGCTATTGCAGCATATTTCTCCTTAGTTTTGGATGTCTTAACAGCAAATTCTTTACTGGATAAGCCTGGCCGCCTGTACAACATGGACGAAACTGGGTTTCAGATGAGTACTAGGCCAGACAAAGTGGTAACAGAGAAAGGTTCTCCTTTGTATCAAGTAACTTCCCAAGAAAAAGGGGAAACCATACCGGTAATCACTTGCTGCAATGCTGAAGGCAACTTCATTCCTCCAGTGAGTATTTTAAAAGGTAAAAGAAAGCAGTCTGAATGGGAGGATGGACTTCCAAGTGGTTCGATTGTATTTATGAGTGAGAGATCAGGGTATGTCAACTCTGATATATTCATGGGTTGGGTGAAAGACCACTTTATTCCCTGAAAACAACAAGGGGGGAAAAATTGGCTCTGAGCACTATGGGACTTAACATCTGAGGTCATCAGTCCCCTAGAACTTAGAACTGCTTAAACCTAACTAACCTAAGGACATCACACACATCCATGCCCGAGGCAGGTTTTGAACCTGCGACCGTAGCGGTCACGCGGTTCCAGACTGAAGCGTCTAGAACTGCTCGGCCACACAGGCCGGCACAACAAGGAAAACTAGTTCTGCTTCTTGATGGGCACACCTCACATTCTACTGATCCAGATATGGTTGATCTTGCAACAGAAAATGATGTGATTATGATTTGTTTACCTCTGCATTCAACACACTACCCTCAGCCTCTTGACAGGTGTGTTTTCAAATCACTGAAACAAGCTTTTTACAGGACAATGTAAAACTGGACATTGTGTCATCCTGGACGTAAAGTCCCAAGAACACAGTTCCCAGTCTTCCTCAGCGAAGCCTGGAAGACAGCTGCAGTTCCATCCCATGATCAATCTAGATTTGAAGCTTGTGGCTTGTACCCATACAACCCGAAAAGAATTCCAGAGGAGGCATTTCAAATTTCTGATCTGGTTGCTGCTGTAGCGGCAAACAAGAATGAAGGATATAACACCAACTGTAGAGGATGTGCTTAGGTTTTTCTCCCACAGAAGTGCAATAGAAGACTTGAAGTATAGGTTGATAATGAGCTGATCCCAGGAACATTGTCCGAAGAAATTACTCCTATGCCCATCTTGGATCCATTACCATCTAAGCGCAGAAAGAAAACCGCTGAAGTCCTCACAGAAGGGAGTCGAAAAGAAGCAGCAAGAGCTAGGTCACAGTGAATTAAAAGCAAAAAGTCAACTCCAGATCGGTCTAAGTTTAGCAAACCAACTCAGCAAATGACAGTGATTATTGTGCTGCGTGTGCCAAGAATTACTATGATAAAATGGACCACAAGTGGATTGGATTCAGTGTGTCATTTGCAATAAATGGTTACATGAAACCTGTGCAGAGGAATAAAACATGTGCAATAACTGTGCAAATGAATTCTGATTTCATTTGGATGCTTTCTTGTCATTTGCTTACTCTTAAATGGATTTATATATTTGTTAAAACAACAGCTGTAATCTTTCCCGAGGACATGCAGCTTTACTGCATGATTAAATGATGATCGTGTCCTCTTGGGTACAGCATTCCGGAGGTAAAATAGTCCCCCATTCGGATCTTCGGGCGGGGACTACTCAAGAGGACGTCATTATCAGGAGAAAGAAAACTGGCGTTCTACGGATTGGGGCATGGAATGTCAGATCCCTTAATCGGGTAGGTAGGTTAGAAAATTTAAGAGGGGAAATGGATAGGTTAAAGTTAGATATAGTGGGAATTAGAGAAGTTCGGTGGCCGGAGGAAAAAGACTTTTGGCCAGGAGAATATAGGGTTACACATACAAAATCAAATAGGTGTAATGCAGGAGTAGGTTTTTAGAAAAAAAGAGTGCAGGTAAGTTACAACAAACAGCATAGTGAACGCATTATTGTTGAGAGGTGGCATGAGCCCCCCCTCTCATATTTCTATCTTACTCCGAGTAATTCGATTTTCCTCTCTAATTGCAGGTGGTGAAAAGTTGCTATTCGTTCACATCTGGACTTCCCACGCAGCGTCTCTCGTCACCTGGGTGGTCTGGTGACAGACGAGTTCTGCTGAGCTGGAAAGGGTTAAGCCAAAGGGTGTGAGGGAGCCCAGTGGATGCTTTCCAGTCGCCGACATTGTAATAAGAGTGGGAGCGACACGCCCGGATGGGCCGTAAGAGGCGGCTGGGCTAGAGATTCCGTTACTTCGCAGAAACTTGGTGAAAACTGTTTCTGGCGGGCTACCAGCGAGGCGTGGGAATGACTTGTGTTCCCAGGCAGTCTTGGCGGGCAAATTCCTGTTTTTTCTGCAAAATCGTAACTGTGATTGGCTTGCTCAGGGCATAGCTCCGTGACGTAGCAAAATCGGCGCAGAAATTGGCGCTAAGAATCTGCATTGGTGGAATGGTAGTGCTTCGGCTATAGAGCGGAATTTTCTGCCGGTTTTCGAGTTGCTGATTGGAACGTTTAACCACAGCCAGTCGTGGGGGCAGGAATTTTCTGTGTTCGGTTTGTACGGGTGCTCTAGGTAGTCGGCTCTCGCCTTTCGGTCGGGGTAGGTTACAAGACTGAGCTCTCGCTGCTCTTGACAGTCTGCCTTCCGTTGGCTGTCTAATATACTTTCATTTAATTGTAACTGTTTGACAAAGTTGCTGAAGTTTAGACTTCAACGTAACTTTCCGAGTACAGTTGACAATTGAGCGTTCTGCATACAAGCGGCCTATGTTGTCTGTCTTGAGCAGTTTTGGCTAAAGTTGACTGTATCGGAGTTACTGTGTGATTTTGCTTGTTAAAATCAATCACTGTACCATCAGTGATTGTGTGGCGAGCCTTCGTCGTCTCCCTCAGAGGCACATTTGTATTGATAGGAAGTCTTTAGTCTGGAACAACCAGACCAGGATTATTTGTTTCGGGCTATACTCGCGACATCATCATCACCACGACGGGACGTCTAAGCAACCAGCCATCGCTTCCGGTACGCCAGATCGTGACCTTGCAGTTAAGAAGACAGCTTGGTAATGTATGGCCGCAGAACCGGCAGATTAAGGAATTTGCTCTGTGATAATCACAGCTCAGCAGAGCGCACCTGTTCCCGTCTTTTATTACGTGGTTCTGTCTTGGATGTTCATTCCCTAAGTTCTCACTACTGTAGCAGCAATTAATGTTGGGTTGGCTGGGTGTTTCTCTTAAGATATGAGTTGCAAGGAATTGGCTCAACATACCACTTGGTCATAAATGTCACAATCTAGTTTATGGACAACCTCACCTTCACAGCATTTATTTGAGTATCGAATTTGATGTATTGTAAATGTTTCATATGTTTTGTTTACTATTTTGAGTGTAGTCATAACAAATCAAATTGTTATTTTGGACAGAACTTTCATTCTGTTAATCGGTACAGCAACCCTTTCATTTCTCACTATGTTAATGAAAATGTCCATAATTTCTATCCAATTAAATTATTGCAGGTGCCAAACTCTTTTCTACTCCACTTGCAGGGTCGATTACAGTCAGTTCGTGTTACTTCTTAACCCATGTGCAACAGCAAAAGTAGGAGTTGGAAAAGGGGGGAGGGGGGGGGCCTTAGAGCATCATTTACGTATGCAGATTCTAGATGAATTTAGTGTTAAATACACTGCTAGCCCCGGCACCTCGCATTGTGGCCAAGATAGACACGAAGCCCACGCCTACTACAGTAGTACAAGTTTATATGTCAAATAGCTCTGCAGATGATGATGAAATGTATGATGAGAAAAGAAATTATTCAGGTAGTGAAGGGAGACAAAAATTTAACAGTCATGGGTGACTGGAATTCGATAGTAGGAAAAGGGAGAGAAGGAAACGTAGTAGGTGAATATGGATTGGGGGTAAGAAATGAAAGAGGAAGCCATCTGGTAGAATCTTGCACAGAGCATAACTTAATCATAGCTAATACTTGGTTCAAGAGTTACAAAAGAAGGTTGTATACATGGAAGAATCCTGGAGATACTAGAAGGTATCAGATAGATTATATAATGGTAAGACAGAGATTTAGGAACTAGGTTTTAAATTGTAAGACATTTCCAGGAGCAGATGTGGACTCTGACCACAATCTATTGGTTATGAACTGTAAATTCAAACTGAAGAAACTGCAAAAAGGTGGGAATTTAAGGAGATGGGACCTGGATAAACTGACTAAACCAGAGGTTGTACAGAGTTTCAGGGAGATCATATGGGAAAAATTGACAGGAATGGGGGAAAGAAATACAGTAGAAAAAGAATGGGTAGCTCTGAGGGATGAAGTAGTGAAGGCAGCAGAGGATCAAGTAGGTAAAAAGACTAGGGCTGGTAGAAATCCTTGGGTAACAGAAGAAATATTGAATTTAATTGATCAAAGGATAAAATATAAAAATGCAGTAAATGAAGCAGGCAAATAAGAATACAAACATCTCAAAAATGTGATCAACAGGAAGTGCAAAATTGCTAAGCAGTGATGGCTAGAGGACAAATGTAAGGATGTAGAGGCTTATCTGACTAGGGGTAAGAGAGATACTGCCTACAGGAAAATTAAAGAGACCTTTCGAGAAAGGAGAACCACTTGCATGAATATCAAGAGCTCAGATGGAATCCCAGTTCTAAGCAAAGAAGGGAAAACAGAAAGGTGGAAGGAGTTTATAGAGGGTCTATACAAGGGCGATGTACTTGAGGACAATATTATGGAAATGGAAGAGGATGTAGATGAAGATGAAATGGGAGATACGATACTGCGTGAAGAGTTTGACAGAGCACTGAAAGACCTGAGTCGAAACAAGGCTCCGGGAGTAGACAACATTCCATTAGAACTACTGACGGCCTTGGGAGAGCCAGTCCTGACAAAACTCTACTATCTGGTGAGGAAGATATACGAGACAGGCGAAATACCCTCAGACTTCAAAAAGATTATAATAATTCCAATCCCAAAGAAAGCAGGTGTTGACAGATGTGAAAATTACAGAACTATCAGTTTAATAAGTCACAGCTGCAAAATACTAAGGCGAATTCTTTACAGACGAATGGAAAAACTGGTAGAAGCCAACCTCGGGGAAGATCAGTTTGGATTCCGTAGAAATGCTGGAACACACGAGGCAATACTGACCTTACGACTTACCTTAGAAGAAAGATTAAGGAAAGGCAAAACTACATTTCTAGCATTTGTAGATTTAGAGAAAGCTTTTGACAATGTTGACTGGAATACTCTCTTGCAAATTCTATAGGTGGCAGGGGTAAAATACAGGGAGCGAAGGGCTATTTACAATTTGTACAGAAACCAGATGGCAGTTATAAGAATCGAGGGGCATGAAAGGGAAGCAGTGGTTGCGAAGGGAGTGAGACAGGGTTATAGCCTATCCCCAATGTTATTCAATCTGTATATTGAGCAAGCAGTAAAGGAAACAAAAGAAAAATTCGGAGTATGTATTAAAATCCATGGAGAAGAAATAAAAACTTTGAGGTTCGCCGATGACATTGTAATTCTGTCGGAGGCAGCAAAGGACTTGGAAGAGCAGTTGAATGAAATGGACAGTGTCTTGAAAGGAGGATATAAGATGAACATCAACAAAAGCAAAACGAGGATAATGGATGTAGTCGAATTAAGTTGGGTGATGCTGAGGGAATTAGATTAGGAAATGAGACACTTAAAGTAGTAAAGGAGTTTTGCTATTTGGGGAGCAAAATAACTGATAATGGTCGAAGTAGAGAGGATATAAAATGTAGACTGGCAATGGCAAGGAAAGTGTTTCTGAAGAAGAGAAATTTGTTAACATCGAGTATAGATTTAAGTGTCACGAAGTCATTTCTGCAAGTGTTTGTATGGAGTGTAGCCACGTATGGCAGTGAAACATGGACGATAAATAGTTTGGACAAGAAGAGAATAGAAGCTTTCAAAATGTGGTGCTACAGAAGAATGCTGAAAATTAGATGGATAGATCACATAACTAACGAGGAGGTATTGAATAGGATTGGCGAGAAGAGAAGTTTGTGGCACAACTTGACTAGAAGAAGGGATCGGTTGGTAGGACATGTTCTGAGGCATCAAGGGATCACCAATTTAGCATTGGAGGGCAGCGTGGAGGGTAAAAATCGTAGAGGGAGACCAAGAGTTGAATACACTAAGCAGATTCAGAGGGATGTAGGTTGCAGTAAGTACTGGGAGATGATGAAGCTTGCACAGGATAGAGTAGCATGGAGAGCTGCATCAAACCAGTCTCAGGACTGAAGACCACAACAACAATAACAGCATATTTGTTTTGTATTCTTTTCCTTTCAAACATAATAAATTTGCTTTCTGAATTACTTATGTAGCTATGTTTTATCATAAATCAAAAAACTAGTGCCGAAATCTCCTTGCAATATAACTGTCATCTCACCCTAATGCCTGTGGTGAGATGCCTGAACGACACTTCATAAAAAATTAAATACGCATATAATTAGTAATGGTTTCATAACGCCAACTGGCCTTTACATAGAAAAATCTCTTCAGTGAACAATATTTCAGTTCTGATCCTAAATCTCCAATTCTAACTCGCCTTTTGACCCTCCAAACAGTAAGTATGGCACCTTCCCCTGGTCTACTCTACTATTTTGGAGGGGAAGAGCAATTGAATCCATTCAGCTACGATAATTTTGTGGTTCCTTAACCGAATCAGTTTATATAAATGGATTTTTTTAAGTATTAACTAGATCCCAATTGAATAGTGGGAATCATTGCAATTTAGCAACCATGAGAGCGAAAGGAAATAACCAGGGGTGATCATGAAAAATGTTGGCACTTTGCCTGTCGTCTTCACCACTGAGATGTATACTGGGACTACCAGGTCAGCAGAAAGAATCAGAGGCTTGAAGATATCCAGTTCATCGTGTAACATAACCTATAAAAAGTTCTCAGTGAGGGTTGAGAAGCATTTTCACATACAGCAAAGAAAGCAGCCCCAAAGGCATTAACAGTGTAAACATCGTGGTCAATTCAAGTAACTCAGTTGCCAGCTGAAACTCCACATTGAAGACCTCACCTATTAAAAGATGAGAAAGGTCTGTGTTTAAAACTAACCATTCAGGCAACTCAGCCCACATTCAAAACTTAGAATTGGAACTTCGACCTCTGTCATAGTTGGGGGGTGGGGGGGAATCACACCTTGACACCCCCCACCCAAGCACATCCTCTATATGCATCATCAGAACAATTAACCAAATGTATAGTGTCAATGAGGTGTTAAGAGTCACCAACTATAAGACGTGTTAAGAGTCACTGACAGAAGAACACGACGAGTCCTTTCAGCGTAACAGAATGGTCACCCAATTATGGAACTAGATGTCATATACTCACTCCAAAGAAGACCACCACCACAGCACACAAATATTTATAAGGCTACACAAAGAAACTCATCCAATGTTTTTTTTTTTTTTTTTTTTTTTTTTTTTTTTTTTTTTTTTTTTTTTTTATATTAAGGGTGCACAACTTCAATGGTCATTAGCGCCCTGACTACTCTCAGAATGCACCGCGAGGCACAAGTTGACCACAACAACTAAAAGGGAAAACACGATAAAAGACAGACTGACAGGCATAGGACTAAAAAACAGCATCATCAAATGTCCTTAGCGAGGTTTGTCAAATTGATAAAACGAAGAACACGAGCAGCTGCTCGTGGGTCATCCGCTAAAATGGCATCGAAAGTATTTGGCAGGTTAAGATCGAGGCGCAGTGTGTTAAGATCTGGACAGGACATTACAATGTGTCTAACCGTCAGCAAGTGCCCACATGGGCAGAACGGCGCCGGCGCAGCCGTCAGCAGATGGCGATGGCTGAACCGGCAGTGTCCAATTCTTAACCGGGCTAAAACGACCTCCTCCCGCCGAGAAGGGCGTGAGGAGGACGTCCAAGCCACGGGAAGAGGTTTTAAGGCCCGAAGCTTGTTGTCGGTAAGTGCAGCCCAATCGGCATGCCACAGCGATAAGATGCGCCGACAAATGACCCTGCTAAAATCGGACGAAGGGACACAACAAGAAGCTGTCCGAGGCTGGAGGACCGCAGCCTTGGCCGCGGCATCTGCAGCTTCGTTCCCAGGGATACCGACATGGCCAGGAACCCACATAAAGCTAACTGGAGAACCGACGTCCACCAGCTGCTGAAGAGAGCGTTGGATCCGGTGTACGAAAGGGTGAACCGGGTATGGATCACTGAGGCTCTGGATGGCGCTCAGGGAATCTGAGCAGATGACATAAGCAGAATGTCGGTGGCGGCAGATGTAAAGAACAGCCTGGTAGAGGGCAAAGAGCTCAGCTGTGAAGACCGAACAATGGCCATGGAGCCGGTATTTGAAACTTTGTGCCTCGACAATAAAGGAACACCCGACCCCGTCATTGGTCTTAGAGCCATCTGCATAAATGAAAGTCATGTTGATGAACTTCGAACGAAGTTCCAAAAAACGGGAGTGGTAGACCGAACCGGGGGTGACGTCTTTTGGGAGCGAGCTGAGGTCAAGGTGAATGCGGACCTGAGCCTGGAGCCAAGGTGGCGTGCGGCTCTCACCCACTCGAAAGGTTGCAGGGAGTGAAAAATTAAGGTGTTGAAGGAGGCGACGAAAGCGAACTCCAGGGGGTAGCAGGGCAGAGACATACAACCCGTATTGACGGTCAAGAGAGTCGTCAAAAAAGGAACGATAAGACGGATGGTCGGGCATTGACAGTAGCCGACAGGCATACCGACAAAGCAGTATATCGCGCCGGTAGGTGAGTGGCAATTCGCCAGCGTCAGCATGAAGACTCTCTACGGGACTGGTATAAAATGCTCCGATCGCAATTCGTAAACCCCGATGTTGTATGGAGTTGAGGCGGCGTAAGATGGATGGCCGTGCAGAGGAGTATACGAAGCTCCCATAATCCAGCTTGGAGCGGACGATCGACCGATATAGACGAAGTAGGACGGTTCGATCCGCTCCCCACGACATACCACTGAGAACACGGAGGACATTTAAAGAACGGGTACAACGGGCGGCCAAATATGACACATGTGGAGACCAGCTAAGTTTCCTGTCAAATGTAAGGCCTAAAAATTTGGTTGTCTCCACGATTGGGAGAGCAACGGGACCGAGTCGTAAGGACGGTGAGAGAAACTCTTTGTAGCGCCAGAAGTTAATACAGACCGTCTTCTCGGCAGAAAAACGGAAGCCATTGGCGACACTCCAGGCGTAAATACAGTCAAGAGAACGCTGAAGACAGCGCTCCAGGACACGTGTACACTGCGCGCTGTAATAGATGGTAAAATCGTCCACGAAAAGGGAGCCTGATACATCAGCTGGGAGGCAATCCATTATTGGATTGATCGCGATGGCAAAGAGAGCGACGCTCAAAACTGAGCCCTGTGGCACCCCATTCTCCTGGCGAAAGGTGTCGGACAGGACAGAACCCACACGTACCCTGAACTGTCGATCCATTAAAAAGGAACGAATAAAAAGAGGGAGGCGACCGCGAAGGCCCCATGTATGCATGGTGCGGAGAATGCCCGCCCTCCAACAGGTGTCGTAAGCCTTCTCCAAATCAAAGAACACAGCCGCGGTCGGGCGCTTCCGCAAGAAGTTATTCATAATGAAGGTCGACAAGGTAACCAGATGGTCAACAGCAGAGCGGCGCCTACGAAATCCACATTGTACATTGGTAAGTAGGCATCGAGACTCGAGCAGCCAAACCAATCGAGAGTTAACCATTCGCTCCATCACTTTACAGACACAGCTGGTAAGCGAGATAGGTCGATAACTGGAAGGCAAGTGCTTGTCCTTCCCCGGCTTAGGAATCGGGACAACAATAGACTCGCGCCAGCATGCGGGAACATGTCCCTCAATCCAGATGCGATTGTATGTACGAAGAAGAAAACCTTTACCCGCAGGAGAGAGGTTCTTCAGCATCTGAATATGAATAGAATCTGGCCCTGGAGCGGAGGACCGTGATCGGCCAAGTGCGTTTTCGAGTTCCTGCATGGTGAATGGGGCATTATAACTTTCACAATTCGAGGAGCGGAAGTTAGGTGGCCTAGCCTCCTCTGCCTGTTTGCGGGGGAGGAAGGCAGGGTGGTAATGAGCGGAGCTCGAAACCTCTGCGAAAAAGCAGCCGAAGGCATTGCAGACAGCCTCAGGGGCCACAAGGACGTCATTCGCGACCTTCAAGCCAGAAACTGGCGAGTGGACCTTAGTGCCAGATAGCCGGCGCAGGCTACCCCAGACAACAGAAGAAGGAGTAAAACTGTTGAAGGTGCTTGTGAAAGCAGCCCAGCTGGCTTTCTTGCTTTCTTTGATAATACGACGACACTGAGCACGTAATCGTTTATAATTGATACAATTCGCCACTGTAGGGTGGCGTTTAAATGTGCGTAAAGCACGTCGACGAGCACGTAAAGCGTCTCTACATGCTACGGTCCACCAGGGGACCGGTACGCGACGTGGAGAAGAAGGAGGGTGAGGGATGGAATATTCAGCAGCAGCGAGAATGACTTCCGTGAGGTGTGCGACCTGACGATCGCAGCTTGTAAAGGTTTGATCCTGAAAGGTCGCCCTGGAAGAGAAGAGCCCCCAGTCTGCCTTGGATATGGTCCAATTAGAGAAGCACGGAGAGGGGGTATGCTGCAGGAGATGGATAACACACGGGAAGTGGTCGCTCGAATAAGTATCAGAAAGTGCATACCACTCGAACCGGCGTGCAAGTTGGGGAGTACATATAGAGAGGTCTAAATGGGAATAGGTGTGAGATGTGTCCGAAAGAAAAGTAGGGGCGCCAGTATTGAGGCAGACAAGATCGAGCTGGTTGAAAAGGTCTGCTAACAAGGAGCCCCTTGGGCAGGATGCTGGAGAGCCCCAAAGGGGATGGTGGGCATTGAAGTCTCCAGTTAACAAAAATGGTGCAGGTAGCTGAGCAATAAGTTGCATCACGTCTGCCCTGGTAACGGCAGATGACGATGGAGTGTAAACGGTACAAAAGGAAAACGTAAAAGTGGGGAGAGTAATGCGGATGGCAACTGCCTGCAGGCCGGTGTGCAACGTGATGGGATCGTAGTAAATATCATCCCGGACCAGCAACATAACCCCTCCATGAGCTGGGATACCTACCACAGGGGGTAGGTCAAAACTCACAGAGGTGTAGTGTGCCAAGGCAATTTGATCGCATGGGCGTAGCTTCGTTTCCTGGAGGGCTACGATGAGCGGACGGTGCAAGCGGAGCAGCAACTTCAAGTCCTCTCGGTTGGAGCGAATGCTGCGAATATTCCAGTGAATAAGTGCCATCGTAAGAAAAGGAAGATGAGAGAAGGGGTCACCTCGAAGGCCGCTGAGGGCCTGGCTTCGAGCGAGCACTGCCGCCGCTATCAGTAGGCGGACAGTCATCGTCCATTGGGTCTATAGGGTCATCGGCCATCTTGGGAGGATGGCCGGGAGGGGGAGCTTCCTCCGCCAGTGAACGGCCAGATGTACGGCTACCAGCGGTGCGGCCAGGCGAAACGGATGATGGCCTGGGGCGGCAACCGCTGGGTGGCGCAGGAGAAGAAATGCGCCGTGGCGGAGAAGGAGAACTGTGCTTCCTATGCGCCTTTTTGGAAGGACGTTTAGTGGAAGTACCGGTCGAAGGCTGGGAGGTCGAGGTACGGAGGAAGTCTGTACGGGATGGTTCCTTCTTGAAGGCCCGTGCATCTGACTTCGATGTCTTCGTCTTAGCAGAAGCTGAGGAAGGTGCTGGTGTCTGTGGGGTGATGGGAGGAAGAGGAGACGTCGACCGCGCGATCTTAGCACTGGCCGAACGGACGACCGTGGTGCTGAAGGTCAGATCACATGTCTGGGATGCTACCTCCCGGGTAGTCCGAGGAGAGGCAAGGACAGTACTGTATTTCCCCGCTGGGAGCAGCGTGGGCTTCCTACTAGCCAATAGCTTGCGAGCAGCCGAGGTGGACACTTTCTCTTTGACCCAAATTTCTTGGATACAGCGTTCTTCCTTATAGACAGGACAGTCGCGGGAGGATGCGGCATGGTCACCCTGACAGTTCACACAACGAGGAGACAGAGGTGGACAGTCACCCTCATGGGCATCCCTGCCACAAGTGACACATTTAGCCGCATTGGAACAAGGCTGTCGAGTGTGATTGAAACGCTGACACTGGTAGCAGCGCGTAGGTGTCGGGACATAGGGGCGAACAGAAATAACCTCGTAGCCCGCCTTGATGCGCGATGGCAGCTTAACACTATCGAAGGTCAAGAAAAGTGTCCGGGTCGGTACAAGGTCATTGTTGACCTTTTTCATGACCCTATGGACAGCTGTCACGCCCTGCTCAGCGAGGAAAGATTGAAGCTCCTCGTCAGTCAATCCGTCGAGGGAGCTAGTATAGACTACACCACGAGACGAATTCAAAGTCCGGTGGGCCTCCACCCGGACAGGGAACGTGTATAGGAGGGTGGCCCGAAGCAGTTTTTGTGCCTGAAAGGCACTCTCAGTTTCTAGTAATAAGGTGCCGTTACGCAACCTGGTACAAGATTTGACAGATCCGGCTATGGCATCTACGCCCTTCTGAATAACGAAAGGGTTGACAGAGGAAAAATCCTTTCCGTCCTCAGATCGAGAAACTACGAGGAACTGTGAGGCAGGCGGTAGTACTTTTGTCACTGTTGGCTGGTCACGTTTCCGTTTTTGGGTCGAAGTCGAGAGAGATGGAGTAGAATCCATTGCGGAGGAATCCCCCATGATTGCCAGCGTCTCCGATGGCGCGCTCCTTCCTTGTGGGGACCCTCTCAGAGGGCACTCCCGCCTTAGGTGAATGTTTACACCTCAGGTCACACCTCCCGAGAAACAGACGGAGGGACCAATCGGCATGGTCAGAAGGTATCAGCTCAGGCAATCACCCCTCCCCAGGCCTGGCCTTTACCAGGGGGTACGCGCGTGCCTTACATGTCTACCCAGGGCGGGGACTTACGCGTTACCCCGTCACCGGCTACGCGTGCGAACACGTGGGTCGGCCTTCAGGCACGCACAGGGAGGAAGGAAGAAGAGGAAAAAGAAGAGAGAGAGGGAGAAAGAGGACAGACTGTCTCAAACGCCGAGGCGGAGACCAGAGAAGGCAAGGAGAAGAAGGCAAGGAGAAGAAGGCAATGAGAAAGCAAGGAGAAGAAGGCAATGAGAAGGCAAGGAGAAAAAGGCAATGAGAAGGCAAGGAGAAAAAGGCAATGAGAAGGCAAGGAGAAAAAGGCAATGAGAAGGCAAGGAGAAAAAGGCAATGAGAAGGCAAGGAGAAAAAGGCAAGGAGAAGTCAAGGGAAAGAGTAAGGAAGACAGTGAGGTGGAGAAGAGCAAAGAAAGGAACCAACAAAAGGAAGGAAGAAACGAGAAGTGAAAAACCAAAAAGACCACGATTATAGGTCGTGGAACCGTCCGTCTCCGGACACAGGCGCTAACTACCCCCGTGAGGGGGATGGACTCCTTTTAGTCGCCTCTTACGACAGGCAGGATTACCGCAGGCCTATTCTAATCCCCGGACCCGCAGGGGGGTCATCCAATGTGCTAAATACTTCAGCTTTGAGCACAACACACAAAATTGCACCAGCAAAAGCCAAATCGCTGTGTGTGCACCAATTACTAGTTCACTACGTGCAAAAATCTTCGAGACAAACCAAAATGTCAACTACCTGTATGGTATGCCACTTGCCTGCTACAACAGACCCAAAACGGTGCTCTCAAAAGATTTTCAAGCCACCTGAAAATTACTGATCCCCCAGCCCTATCAACAAGATGATTAGAAATCCTGGAAGAATCGGTGATAAAAAAAGACCACATTCACCTTATCAGACCTGATTTCAGCAACTTGTTTCAGGATAGAAAGATAGAAACCATCAATATAATGAATTTTGTCAGAAGGCCATTCAACAGAGACTTCCATGTAACACAAGCAGCCATTCAACTCCATCGCACAGACGGGGCTTCACCTACAGCTCAATCACAAGACTTCATAATGACTAGACTAGACTCAACTGGACTGGACTGGACTGGGAAACTCAATTTTTATCAATGTGGTCAGATATATAACACTTTACTGTATATAACAAAACTTCTTGTTGTTGTTATTGTAAGAAGATATAGTAAATATACTGGCAACAGAAACTAAGACAGATTAACATAGTCATTCTCACAACAAGACAGTCACTTACGTTAACTAAGTATGTGGAAAAATAGTAAACACATAGTGAGACAAACATTGTTGCTCTTGTATTAGTGAAAATAAATATAGTAACTACACTGACAACGTAGAGTGAAATTCTGAGTGACTAACACTCAGACTCTCGCAACGAAGTATTTATTTACATTAACTAATTGTATGGATTACACTAAATACATAGCGAGACAAACACTGTTGCTCTTTTATCAGCTAAACCATATAGTACCTATACTGGTATAAGAGGAAACTCTTGCAACAAGACATTTATTTGCATCAATTAATTATGCTGATAATAATAAATACATAACAAAACAAATGCTGTTCCTCTTGTACCAACAGTAATATATTAACTATACCAAGGATAGACTGAAATGCTGAGAGACTATCACAGTCACTCTTACAACAAATTATTTACTTACAATAACTAATTATGTTGATAATAATAAATACAAGGCAACGCAAAGATTGTTCTCCCGGTATCAGCAAAAAGAAATTTAATTATACTGAGGACACAGAGTGAAATGCTGGGAGACTATCACAGTCACTCTCACAACAAGATACTTATTTGACAATAATAAATGCATGCCAAGACAGACATTGTCACTCTTTTTTTTTATCAGTCTAAGGAAATATAGTAACTACAATGACATAAGAGGAAAGACGTGATGATTGTAACACAGACGTTCTCACAACAAGATATTTACTTACATTTACTAGTTATGTTCATGATAATAAATACAACACGAGACAAACTTCGTTGCTCTTGTATCAGTGGAAATAAATATAGTAGCAATATTGGAGATCAAGACTTAAATATGTGGAGTTAGTAACAGCAACTCTCAAAAGATATTTACATACTTTAATTATGTGGATGATATTCAATACATGGTGAGAAAACAATGTTGCTGTTTTATCAGTGAAAATGAATATAACATGAAGGTCATTTAATAATTGAACTAACAAGTAGCTAAAGAGAAAAAAATGGCTTAATAAGTCAATATATTTTTGTCTGTTCTTCAATATCAGCTTCCAAGTGCTTGTCCATTCCTCTTACAAGTTTCCGTATTTCCTCAGTGAAGAACTGTTTACCACTATCTTGATTTATTTATCTTTTCGTTGCTGTTGAGCTGTACACCATGCAAAGCTTCTTTCATGGGATCAAACAGATATAAATCCAAAGCGGCTAGGTCAGGGCTGTCTAGATGATGAGGAAGGAGTTTTCAATCCACTTTGCCAACAGTTTCGGACATCAGCTGAAGTCCAAAGTTGTCTTGAAGAAGCAGCATGCCTGTTATCTGCCAGCCCAAAAATTTCCTCTACTTGTGAGGTTTGGCTGTTCTCAGTCATGCCTGGTTGATATATGTTGTTGACAGTGCATTGTTCCTCTGTCAAATAACAAAATTGGTCCCCAGTCAGTCCGAAAGATGGGTAGCATGACATTACCAACAGATAGATGTGTGTTGAATTTCTTACAGACAGTTGATTCAGGGTGTTTCCAGTGCATCCTTTTACACTGAACTCTGGCTCAAAATGTATTTCATCACAGGTTAAAATTTTGTCCACTGGTGGGTCACCTTTACAACTTAAATAACTTTTCATCACAGTGCAAATACAGTATCTCTGTTGCTTGTGATGAATGATAACCTCTCTGGGAATGCCTCTTGCACAAGTCTTACGGTAGTTTCATTTGTTCTGAATGATAGAATGAGTATATTCACACTTACTAGACATTTATCAGCAATTAGTTTGGACTGTAAGTTGTCATTCTTCTTGGATCAATGAATAAATATGAATTTGGACTGCCAAAGTAGACACTGCTTCCCACCATCCTGCATGGTACTCATTTTTTTTAATTTTGTGGCTGTTTTTAAACCATTACACCCACCTATTAAAACTTGCACAGTTCATGCAACTACCAACACATTGTTTGTTCAACAGAGAGAATATTTCTGATGGTTTCACATTGTCTAAGTTCAAATCTGATCACAGAACACACTTCCTTGTAAGTAGTTTCTTCAAGCAGACATGCAGTCTTACCAGTCCTTCAATGCTATCTTTACATAAATATAAATCAAACAGATTCTTCACTAAATTAACTAAACATGTGGATAATATTAAACACAAAGAGACGAACAAAGTTGCTCTCTTGGACGTGACAGTAAATATAATAACAAAATGAATGTAATGTGTCAGACCAGTTTACTATTTGATCAACATTTTCTAGTAAGTATGTGATAGTTAGACAGACAGATAGATAGACGGATACATAGATAGATGGCAAATATTTGTCATTACTGTGAACTTGTTTCTAATTCTGTTGGATGGCACAATATTATTACACTGCCTGACAAAAAATGGAGCACCCTTACAGGCAGGAGGAAATGAAATTATACTTCATGAGTTAAGAGGGTAGGTGATGATACTTCTGCGATTACAAAACTGATTCACGTTTACGATGAACTTGGCAGTATCAGTCCAACAGTCACTTATCACCATTATGTTGCACCCCCTGTAGCCTGCATGTGTGCACCACTTTGGGAATGTCATCATAAAGCTGTTGTATCCTCTCGAGGCGAGCTGGTCCACCACTGCTGTAACTGATTCTTGGTCTCATGGATACTGGCACTTTGGTTGCTTTGACGTCCAAGTTGGTCCCACACACACCTTCTATCAGGGACAAAACTGAGGATCTCGCTCGCCACGGGAGCACCACCCAAACGTCATTGAGGCGTACCGTCTGTTGATGAACACTGTCTTGCTGAAAAACGGCACCACGATACTGTTGCACAAAAAGTAACACACGTGAATGTCTGCTGTCTGTGATGTGCCATAAAAGTTCTCTCCATCACTACCAGCCTTGACTAATTCATATACAATGCTTTCCCACATGATTATGTCACAAGTAACAACACTGTACCTCTCCAATACATTGGAAGGATGTGACCCGACCCAGGTCACCATGATACTCTACAACAATGGTCATCTGGGATAGTACAGAAATGCAATTCAATGTTTAACACTACACGGTGCCAGTCATTGGCAGTTCATCCTTCCCAGTCAGTGCACCACTCCGAACACAGCAATCTTCCCCTGCTGCGGTCAGGCACGGTCGACTGGAACCTCTAACGAGTATGCCTGCCCTCACGATCCCCCGCAGTCCGTCCATCTGTCCACTGTAAAGTTCGAGTGCCCCACAAACCTGGATACTGCACAATTCTATCAGCCTGCCAAATGCATACACCCAAGAGGTCCGTTTAAAACTCTGTCAGGTGCTGATAACACTGTCTCACACGAGGATGTGGCATCTTTGTGTCCTTCACAGTGAGCATCCAATGTAAGATGTTGTTGATGTCCGTCATATACCACACCAGGCCTGATAACAACACTAAATTTGAAATACACTAATGCACTCTGTTGGTTGTTCTGTCACAGAAATAACAACTCTCTTTCTTTACATACACACCAATAGTGTGTGTGTGTGTGTACATTAAGATACATTAACATCTGACCATGCCTTCTATGTGCTCCACATTTTTGTCAGACAATACATTTTATAAAAGAAATTACTATTTGCAACATTCTACAAAAAAAAAAAAAAAAAAATAACATTTTACAAGCAGCTTAGAAAAATGTACAAAGTATTACCTAAATATCTAACCTAGTTATAAATTTTTCAAGATTCAGTTAACATGTTAGTACAAAAAAAAATCATTAACACATTGGTACAAAAAGTTATTAAGCAGTTGAAACGTAATTCAGAATAGCTTTTGTGTGATTGTTTACAGAAGCTATTTCAATAAAACTTGTACTAAAAATATTTGTCAAAATTGTGATACTGTCCAGCATGTTACTACAATTTGTAAAAAATAAACAAATTATGTAGCCTACTTAAAAAATTCATAGCTTTTAATTATAACTCTAAATATACCAGTATTCAAATACCATTTAATATTTTTATTACTGGAGGCTATGTATATATACCAGGAGATGCCCAGTCTGAGTCCAGTTTAGTCTATCTAGTCTGTGTTGATTCCATGTACAAAGTCATGTTACAGTGCAACCAAAAATGAATAAGTTGAAGAACATACACATAAAATCAATTTTGTCCAACAACTCGGGCAGAATTTGATTAATGCTTTCCACAATTAAGTATCTACTGGGGGGGGGGGGGGGGGGGAGAACAAATCAATTTAGGTATGTGTTGCCATTCTCTCACTTTGTCTCTTGATGATTTACACTGTCAATATGTTGCAATCATATCATCTGCACTGGTTTTTGAAGTTCAGATTTACAGAAATTTGTTTTTATCAATTAAGGACTCCCCGTTCTGCGCTCATAGGTAGCCTAGTACATGTCCACTGTGGCACCCGGGGGCCACAGCACAGTTGCAACCCCTGAGGATGGGCTTATGAAAGCCCGAAACTGGTCGTGATAATAAAAGAAATTACAACTGAAGCAGTATTTTCAACCTCTGGAATTAAGGAATGGTAATGTCACAAGGTGGTTCTATGACCAGACATGGAAGAGACACACACACAGTCACTCATGCCACACGAACAACAGTATTTAAATGTTAACTTGGAAGATGTGACTTTCACCACAATATTTCATTGAAACAAACAACTGTTCAACATCTTAAGGTAGTTGCTATTACTGTTGCAAATTGTAATAGCAAATATTCACACAGAAGTATTCAATCGTATTTGGGCCAGGAGAAGGAACCACGCATGAGTGGAGAAGCTCTTAAATTTGGATGAAAACCAATTTGTAGTGCACCCTTCGGAGAGCCAGACATGTATTTCACCACTGCACCAGTGGCAACAAATGTGGTATTTGACGTTCCTGTGGTTAAAAGCTCAACTAAAACTCTGCAAAGCTTAGAGTAAGGTATGTAATTGGAGGTTCTTGTTGCTCTGATTTTAATTTAATAGTAACCAGCGCTGACTTTCAGCCAGAATTTATATTAAATCTCACATCCTGACTATTGAGCTGTCTGCCATCCAGACGTGTGTTGCTTCCTTAACAGCAGCCCTATAGTGAAGATTCTGAAGATAAAACTTTACTCTTCTCATAAACCATGAGATGCCCTGTGTTATAAAAAGAAGCATTTGATTGGATGACTGATTTCTGCATAGCTGTGCTGCATCATTGGATCTGAAGGAGGATGAACAGAAATTGATAGGACAAAATATTTTACAGTTGTG
The DNA here is from genome assembly GCF_021461385.2 of Schistocerca piceifrons. Classification (NCBI taxonomy): domain Eukaryota; kingdom Metazoa; phylum Arthropoda; class Insecta; order Orthoptera; family Acrididae; genus Schistocerca; species Schistocerca piceifrons. Next base: position 1,047,978 of record NW_025729183.1, read on the forward strand.
ATATAACTCAATAAATTGTCTTTTACCACAACCTATGGAACTTTAAAATATTACAACATGTTGTGTATCAGTGTTTCAAGTCGTTTCTCAGTGCGTAATTACCTCCCTCTATCATGAAGATCACTACAAGCAAGTATTGTTCTTAAAATTTGTTCTATAATGGTTCAAATGGCTCTGAGCACTATGGGACTTAACATCTATGGTCATTAGTCCCCTAGAACTTAGAACTACTTAAACCTAACTAACCTAAGGACATCACACAACACCCAGTCATCACAAGGCAGAGAAAATCCCTGACCCCGCCGGGAATTGAACCCGGGAACCCAGGCGTGGGAAGCGAGAACGCTACCGCACGACCACGAGCTGCGGACTTTGTTCTATATTTTGATGTACTACTTAGATTTGTGTTACTTCCTATATATATTCTAAGTACAAGTCAACATCAAATTAATTTTCAGCTGCCAGAGACTGTGGTCATGTGTGAGAGTTGCATTGTGCCTATCTGCAACTCAGCATCTCTGTTATATGGTGAGTAGCAACTGTCCTTTTCATAATATTGTTCAGTTTATTTTTTCTATTTTTGTGGGACAGATCATGACAATTATCAATCAAGCAACATATGCAATGTAGATGAACTGGTTTCACTACTGTTTTTAATGCTGGTCTGCTTATAGTACTGTGTATATGGCACTATTTTTTTTAATACTGTCTAGCCATTATGGTGAGAAAATCAAAACATAACTATGGGCATTCAGATGTACATTAGAAACATGACACGGATTACACCATACTACTCGTATCCTCCCTTGAAGATAACTTTCTTTTCAAGTTCTTGTCTATATTTAACATACTGCAAGATTAATAATTTCTTTGTTCCCTTAAATGTCTTAAATATTTTCATCCTACATAAAAATTTATTGTTCTGACATTGATTATATTTTAATGTAAATAAAAATGATCCTTAATAATGTATTAACAATTACATGGAATTATATTTCCACACTTTATGCTGTATACAAGACAATCCAGTCAACCACCAGAGTGCCACCTGGTGGATGGGAATGGTGGTGATTGTGATTACACCACTTCTGTCAGTCATCAGCTGGTAGTGGAGAACACAAACATTGGTAAACGGCACAATACAGTTAGGTATATGTTTGTTCAGACCGATTTTTCATTTGACATGCTGATCTGTAGTGATCTTCATGATAGTGGGAAGTGCATATGCAATGTGAAATGGTATGTGAAACTGTAATATTTTAAAGCATAAGGAATGTTATATGTAGGTTGTGCTGCAAGACAATTATTGAGTTATGATATGATGATTGTGAAATATTTTTCCTATCAATTTCTGTTCATCGTCCAGCACATCTGGTTGTAACAATGTAGCACTGTTGAAACTGACCATCCAATAAAATGCAAAGAAGCCATTGAACCAGCACCACAATGCAAATTATCCCTGCGCATTGTAAAAAAGACTTCAACATGGAATGTGCGTGGGCTACTTCAGACAGGAAAACTTGCAATAGTAGAAAGAGAAATGAGTGTGAATGACTTGGATATTCTCGAATCTAGCGAGACTCACTGGAGAGGAAGTGGCCATTTGACGATCCAAGGATGGAACACTGTGCACATTTCAGATAGTAGTGACCACAGCATAAATGGTGTTGGAATAGTTGTTCCTAAGAATCTGAACAACTGTGTTTTCAGTTATGAACCCATTAATGACAGGATCATTTCCATAAGAACAAACGACAAAGCCACAAAAACATTAATACCGACGGAGGCAGTATTTACCATCATGGAGTAGAGATGCCGGGCTGCAGAACACTCAAACTAAACCTGACATTATGCATTTGGAATGCCAATGGCATAAAAAGCAAGAAAACCGTAGCACAAGCCTTTATCACGGAAAATGACATCGACATACTGCTCGTTAACAGAAACCCACCTACGCCCACCTGACATCTTCCGCTTAAGAAACATGGCCACATACAGAACTGATAGACAACACCAGAGAGGCGGTGGCACAGCCATCTTTATCAAAAACAACATTACCCATGACACAGTAGAAACCCCTGCACTGGAAGAAATAGAAGCCACCCTGTTAAAAATAAACACAACCATCGGAGTACTGCTGATTGGGGCAGCATACCATAACAGTCTGGGGCCCTGACAACCCCACCCACATCCCGCTATTGCCACAACAGAGGCCTGACGTCTTGGACATCGTTGTGACCAAGGGAATAGCAGACAACATCCACTTGGATGTCCAAGACAACCTATCCTCTGACCACAAGCCTGTGTTGGTTAATTTTCACAGGCTCATGCCACCACAGCACCAAACATTCAAAACTGACTGGGACTTATACCGAACTTCCCTAATGGCGACCATCCGCCCAGATACCCAGCTCAGAACAACGGACGAGATCGACTCAGCAATCAAATCACTCACCACACAGATCCAAAAAGTTTCGCATCAGACAACGACCATAACAAATCAACCTAGCAATGAGTTCGAACTCCCACCACTCCTCCGCGATCTCCGTCCCGTCAAAAAGCAAAGCCAAAAGGTGCTGGCAACAAACTCGCAATCCAAGAGACTGTACTACAGCAAACAAACTAATGTGCGAGCTAAACAAACGGCTAACGGAGTGGTGTGCGGAAGTATGGGCGGACAAAATGGAATCATTCAACCTTCAAACTACCGACGAATGGAAGGTTGTTAAGAACATAAGAGCCGCCCAACCACCCAAAAGGGCCATGACAGGCAATCAGGGCACAATCTACGACGCCTTGTCGAAGGCCGAATTACTCGCTGACACCTTTGAAGAGCAAAACACCCTCCCATCCCATGACATACAGACACGCGACGATCAAGACCTAGAAGACAGAATTAAACAGACCATCGATACATTGAGGAGTACGCCACCCTCCACAGCACCGCAGCTAACCACCCCAACTGAGATCAGAAGGGAAATACAAAAGAAAAAGGGGGGTTCTGCACCTGGTCTCGACAAAATAACGCATATACAACTAAAAAATCTTCCATGCAAACCAATAGTGCTCCTGACCAGGATATTCAACAAGTGTTTCCAACTGTCGTATTTTCCCACCTCATGGAAAAAAACAAAACTAATCACCATACCAGAAGCCGGCAAAGATCCAAAAATCCCTTCAAACAATAGAAGCTGTTCAAGAGGATTATACTACAGCGTCTCCAACCATCCCTGACAGACAATAACACACTAAGAGCCGAGCAATTCGGTTCCCAAAAGAAGGTGTCAGCAGAACTCCAAGTGCTCCGTGTCACTGAACACATCGCAGCAAACATGAACCTGCAGAAGTCTACCACAGCCGTGTTCCTTGAATGAGAAAAAGCCTTCGACAAGGTGTGGCATGACAACTTAATCTGGAAGACACTACATCAAACATCTGTCCCAGACGTCTACACCAAGCTACTTGACAGTTGCTTAAACGAGAGGCATTTCGTGGTCGAGGTGGATGGCAAACGTTCCTCTCGTCGCCAGCTAAAAGCGGGCATCCCCCAAGGATCTGGCCTCTCGCCAACTCTATTCAACATCTACGTCAATGACATTCCCTTGGAGGCAGGGGTCCACATCGCCCAATTCGCTGACGACACGACGTTCTACACCAGTGAACTTCGGAAGCACGTATCCATCGGCAGACTCCAACGACAGCTCAACCGCGTGGAAAACTGGTGTAGAGCAAACAAACTTCAGCTAAACGCCGCAAAAACAACAGCCATCTACTTCACCCGAAAGCAACCAGTCCTGCAAAACCACCTGTGGCTCAACGCCCAGGAACTACCTTGGAGGGATGAGGTCAAGTACCTTGGCGTGATGCTGGACAGAAAGCTGTTGTACCGCTGTCACATCAGAGAAAAGAAAACAAAAGCCCTGAACCTAGCCAAGGCCCTTTACCCCCTCTTCAAAAGCAAAAACATGAAAATAGAAACCAAACGAACGCTGTACAAGACAATGGTGCTGCCCACAATGACATATGGTTGCTCATCATGGGCAGTGGCCTGCCAAACAAGGAAACATGAACTGCAGATGGTGCAGAACAAGGTGCTACGGTGGATTCTAGGAGCACCCTATTGGACCAGAATCACCCAACTACATGAACTACTGGAGATGGACACACTCAATCAAACGATTAAGAAACAGCCAACTAGAAAGTTCCAAAATATAGACAACATTAGAAACAGCTGCCGACACCTAACAGGCACCCAAAGACCAAAAACCTGATAAGCAGGGAGTGCCACGCTCCATCACAGAGGATCCCACGGATTAAGTCAGGATATACACCCCCCACTCCGAGCCAAAACATAAATCAAACCACCTTAGACCAAACCAAATAGATTGGATAGCAAGAGACAACCTAGCGGCAAAGCAGCCGCAGAACCAACGTGGACGTAGAAGAAAGCGACTCATCATCCGCAGCAACACTGTGGACCAAGAAGAAAGGACCAACAAACACCAAGCCTTCTTGCAAAGCACAGTACCCCACAAAAGGCGGCGGATTGGTGAACTTTTTAAGTTCAACAAAATCACAATCCTGACCCCCAAAGTGAATAAATGGTGCCCCAACAGCATTACCTGAACACGAACAACACCAATACACGGAAAATCGGTAAAGCCGATAAGCCTGTTCATCAACATTATGACACCTAAATTCAACACAGTCCACAGTTATGCTCCTGCTTCTGCAGTACGACATGAGGTGATAGACAAGTTCTAAGAACAACTGGAACAATTCTTTAGCAAGATCCCTAACAAAGAAAAGCTAATAATATAACAGCACTTCAATGCTAAAATTGAACATACACAATTTGTGATTTGACATGACATAGGTGACAGAAATGACCAAGGCAGATACTTACCTGATTTCCATGTGAGTAACAACTTGTCTGACTGTAACACTAGGTTCCAACATCACCCATGACAACTGTACACTTCGATATCACCTGGAGATAGATTTAGAAATGAGACTGACTTCATCCTAGTGTGAAGACATTGAAAGACTTCAGTCTTTAATTATAAGAACTTTCCTGGAGCTAAATGTGGAAGAGAACACTATCTGTTACTCAGGGAAATGCGAATTAAGCTCAAATCCATCAAGAAAATTGGAGCAAGGCAACTAATACTCACAAACAGGGAAGCTCTCTGGGAATTTTGTGAGTTTGTAAGACTAAAACTACACATCATCATTCTTGATAAAGATGCACCAGCATCACAAACATAGGACTAATGAAGGAGACCATTTCCTCATCACTTCCAACATCAGAATGACCAAAGAGTGCAAAACAGCTTTGGAAATCACAGACCACACTACAACTACTTGAAAAGAGGAGTAATCTGAAGGAAACTGGTATCCACACCATTCAAGATCAAGACAGATAGAAGAACCTGTGTAGAGAAACACAAAGAATTGCAGAAAGGACAGATCACACTTCATTGATAGTATCAATCGGAATCAAATACATGCTCTCTTAAAAAAAAAAAAAAAAAAAAAAAACCCTCACAAAGATCACTGTTGAATTTAATCCTCACATGTGGGTGATAGACAAAGAGTATAGCAACCATATCAGAGGCAAAGAAGATGCTGTTGCAAGGTGGAAGCAGTACTGTGAAATGTTGTATTCTGGGATTAACAACAGTATGGAAAGTGAAGCAGTTGAGCAACTTACACTGAGACCTACAATCTTACATAGCAAAATAGAGGATGCAATACAACATCTGAAGAACTATAAATCCCTGGTCTAGAAAGTTTGTTTGGTGTGGTGATCAAGGAAATGCAGCAGTAAGGTACTGATGTGCTGCATTCAATGTGAACAATATGGGAAACTGGGTGACAGTCAGATGACTGGTTGATGTCACTCTTTGTCCCCCTACAAAAGATCAATCAGGAGATGCTCCAACTACTGAACCATTGTTCTCTTATCCCACGTAAACAAAATTTTGTTCCCCATCTTGAACCATAAATTCAGCAGGTTCTGTTAAATGAAAAGAAACTCATGAATAGATTTTCAACGCATGACAAATAATCAAGAAATTGTGAGAGTTCTGCATTTCTGTCTTCCTCTGCTTCCCTGACTATAGAAAAGCATTTGACTGTGTTGTCTGGGAAATGTTGTGGCAGGTGCTTGCAGAGTTCAGTGTCCCACCAAACTGACCAGAAGTCTATTGTCAAGGCAAGTGCTGGCATGTGTGATTTCTTCAGTGTTCCAAAATGTGTCGGACAGTGTTTCTCTCTATCCCCAACCGTAAAACATCAATGCATTAGGAACGCCCTTAATGGTCAGACTCAAGGCATTTCTATTGGTGGCAGAACTATTAACAGCCTCCAATTTGCTGATGACACCATCCTTTCAGCCAGCAGAGAAGATAATCTTGCTGAGCTATTAACAAAAGTAAGACATCAATCCAGCATTTGGACTGGACCTCCATCTCAGCAAGTCCAAACTCACGACAATTTATCGAGGAGTAAGGTTCAATGCACATGTCGGGTAAAGGAACTGGAGGTTGTGGATTCTTTCACCTATCTTGGATCAACTATCTGTGACATGGGAAGTTGTGAAGATGAGATAAGATGGCGAATCACATTATCCGTCATGTTATCTCATCTTCACAACTTCCCGTGGCTATGAAAAGCTCACCAAAATCCGGCAGAACAGAGCAATAACGAAAACCACAAAGGTCCAGCTTGTTGAAACCCACGTGTTTTCAGCCTTCTTTTATGGTTGCAAGAGATGGAGCCTTAACGCCAGAGACAAACAGCACATTGATGCATTTGAGTTTTGGTGCCGGCCCAGAATGCTGTGTCTAAATTGGGCTGAAAGAAGAACAAAAATGTCCATTATTGAGCAACTCTGTATCTCCATGTGTCTCCTCAAGTCAACCATAAAATTCTCTTGTTCTTTGGCCCTATTGTGAGAAAAATGGAGAAACCTAGAAAAAATAATCAAAGAGCCGGTTAAGGGCAAAAGACTAAAGAGCAGCGAACAGGTGGATTTAACAAATCACGATGATCTCTAGTCTATGTTTTTAGCAGGCCCTAAGAGAAGCTGGTAACCATCCAAAATTGAGAAGCTTGGTTCACGATGCTCAATAATGGGCACAACAAATTGGAATGATGACTGGGAACCATTTAACCTACCAAACTTAGACAGAAAGTTCATCAGAGTTAAAGCTCCTACTCAGTTTTTGTCAACACTTTATAATTACATAGGTTTTCCTTCCACAGTCTTATTAGCTGTTGATGTTGGCGAGTATGGCCACGACAACGATGGGAAAGTATTAATAGAAAATTAATTTGTTAAAACTCTGTTTGGTGGCAAGCTCCTGCTTTCGGAACAGACTTTCACAGAAAAAATTACTGCAAATTTCCTCTGATGTGGACGAGAATTTAACCTCAATTAGCTAATGCAATACATATATTTAACCACACCTGGAAGGAAACTAACCTTCCAGACAGTCCCAAACCCGGATAAAGTGGGAGGGTTAATCATTGGGCTAACCATCCAACATTGAAAAAAAAAAAAAAAGACAGGTTTCTATACACACACCCAGCCTCGGATTGGAATGGCTCTAACAGGAAGTGACCCAAGCTTATGAACAAAGGACTACAAACAAGTACATGGGAAGTAAAAACACTGTACGCTGCAGGACACACAAAGATACTTGATGAAGGACTAACAGAGTACAAGATGGATATTACAGCCCTTAAGGAGATAAGGTGGCCTGGACAAGATATGCATGGAGAAAAAAACTACATGATCATATACAACAGAAACAAGCATGGTCACCATGTATTTGGGACAGGATTTGCAGTTCATAACAAAATAATGGCCAATGTGATGACACTAGAAAATGTCAATGAAAGAATATGCTACATCAGAATCAAAGGCAAATATAGAAATATCTCATTAGTAAGTATCCATGCCCCAGTGAGAACAAGGAGCAAGACATAAAAGACGAATTCTAAAACACCTTAGACCAGATGTACTCCAGATCACCAAAGTACAACATCAAAATTGGGCTGGGAGACTTAAATGCCAAAATAGGACAAGAACAGCAATGGCAACCACATATAGTCACGTTCAGCCTTCACACTGAATCAAATGATAATGGTATAAGGCTTATCAACTTTGCCACAGCTAGAAACAAGAAAATAGCAAGTACATCATTCTCCCATAAAGACATACATAAAGCAACGTGGGCCTCATCACATGGGTTAACTAGGAACCAAATAGACCATGTTTTGATAGAGAAAAAACATAAGGCAATAACAGATGTTAGGACAATGAGAGGGGGCTGACATAGGCTCAGACAATTCTCTTATTCTTATAGAGACGAAACAATCATTACCAAAACCACCAAGTAAGAACAACAGTGGTAAAAGAACCAAAAGAGTAGATGTGAGTAGGCTAAAAGAGGGGGTGGTGAATAGACAGTTTAAGATTAAGCTTAAAAATAGATTCGCTGAATTAGAGAATAACAACAACAGAAAAGAAGATGACGATATCAACACAAAATGGAAGAAGATCACAACAGTCATGAGGTAGACAGTGCATGAAGTACAATGAGATGATGATAATAGCAATACAAAGTGCAAATCATGGTTCACTTAAACATGTACAAAAGCAGTACAAGACAAGAGAGCCAGACAGACAATGATGAACAATGACACCAATGAAAACCAAGCATCATACAGGAAAGCCAAGTGAGAAATGAAGATTATAATTAGGCGAGAGAAAAGTGCATTCATATATAAACAAATAAAGAAGGCTGAGGAGGACTAGAACCAGAACAATAGTAAACAGTTTTACAGGTCAATGAATAGCTATAGAAAAGAGTATAGCGCTAAGTCTGTGATAATGAAGGACGAGAATGGAAAACTTATCACTACGAATGAAGGAAATTTAGAGAACTGGACAAAATATTTCGAAGAACTGCTGAACAACCCGGTACATACAGGGTGTCCAGAAAAGGACTCCCTGATTTCAAAATTAAATATCTCGAAAACAAAGATCGATAGAGGAATGCAGTAAATGGTGTGTTTATTGTGAAAGCTGTAAGAAGTTTATACAGCAGTTTGAAATAATAGTTACAAAAGCTGCTAACAGATGGCGCTGTAATCACCATATGTAATGCCCAGTATAAATAGTGATCCGAAGCCCAGAGCGATCAGTTCCACTATTTAAACGTGAAAGGAGATTAGCGTACCGAAGGAAGAGATTAAAACCGTGTACTCCATTGAACAACGTGTTTTTCTGGTGCTAGAGTACCACAGGTTAGAAGAGAGTCCTACTGCAACAAGGCAAAGTTTTCAAGCATGATTTAATGTTCCAAAAGGACCCGATGCAAAAACCATTCGTACGCTCTTCGCAAAATTTCAACGAACAGGCAGCGTAACTGATGATCTAGTGGGGCATGTTGGCCGCAAGCAAACCGCAGTTATGCCTGAAAATATCGCCACAGTTTCTGGAATTATTCAGCGAAATCCAATGTCATCCGTCCACAGAATTGCATCTGAGACTGGTTTGAAGCGTTCCAGCATGCGGAAAATACTGAGAAAGAGCCTAAACATGTTTCCATTCAAAATTCAAATGCACCAGGCCATACCCGTACGAGCTGTGCAACAAAGGGTTGCCTTTGGTAGTCAGATGCTCACAATGATTGATAGCGAAGGATTTGATGTTGGATGCATCTGGTTTACAGATGAAGCACATTTCCACCTGAATGGATAAGTGAATAAGCAGAACTGGCGATTTTAGGGTTCCGAAAAGTCATATTGGTGTGAAGCAAAATCCCTGTATTCTCCTAAAGTTACTGTGTGGGCTGCAGTATGCAGCAGAGGCATTATTGGCCCTTTTTTCCATTCGAGAAACGGTCACTGGTGCACGTTACGTTGCAATTTTGGAACAATCTGTTGCCACACAGCAAGCGTTAGAGGATCGACCAGGTACTGAATGGTTTATGCAAGATGGAGCCCGACCACATCAGACCGAACAAGTGTTTCACTTTCTTGAGGAATACTTCGGGAATCGAGTCATTGCTTTGGAATCTCCCAAAAAATGGTGCAGGCATGGATTGGCCTCCATATTTGCCGGATTTGACTCCCTGTGACTTTTTTTGTGTGGGGCACAGTAAAAGACATGGTCTACCCGAAGCATCCCGCCACGTTGGATGAGCTTGAATCGGCGATCTCTGTGGCATGTGAACCCATTTCGGTTGAGACACTACGAAATGTGATGGCGAATTTCATTCTTCGTTTGCGCCACCTCTGTAGTGCCAATGGTGAACATTTTGAAAACATAGTGATGTGACTGTTTGCAAAGATTGTTTTCATATGATTATTTCACTTTTATATGCTGATATGAGTTGTGCAGCGTACAGCGCCATCTGTTAGCAGCTTTTGTAACTATTATTTGAAACTGTTGTATAAACTTCTTACAGCTTTCACAATAAACATACCGTTTACTGCATTTCTCTGTCGATCTTTGTTTTCGAGATATTTAATTTTGAAATCAGGGAGTCCTTTTCTGGACACCCTGTACCTACAACAATGAAAACAAGGCATAAAACAATCAGAACGTACAACCATTAGTCGAAGAATCAATTCTGATGGAAGTGAAGGAGACAAGACTAAAAAATATGAAGTCCCCTTGCATAGACATGATATCAGCAGACCTCTACAAAGAAGGGGGAGAAAAGATACATGAACGGTTAGGCATACTGATAAAAGAGGTATGGAGAAAAAAGTAATGTTGGAGGAATGGAACACTGGGGCTGTAAGTCCCAATACAAGAAAGGATACAAAATGCTGACACAGAACTATAGAGGGGTATCTCTCCTATGCTCATGCTATAAAGTAATATCAAGAATTATACTGAACAGGCTCAACCCATACATTGAGGAAATATTAGACACACACCTCGTCCCATCTACGGGGCTGGAATGAAGTACACCACACACGCATTGTGGGCTTGACTAAACAGAGCTTATTGCCATTCATTTCCAGAATAGGTAAATCAACCATCAACCAAATATTCACACTACGACAAATATTAGATAAGAACTGGCAGCACAATCATGATACCTTTTGTCTGTCTGTAGATTTCAACAAAGAGAATGAGAGAGAGAGAGAGAGAGAGAGAGAGAGAGAGAGAGAGAGAGAGAGAGAGAGAGAGTGTGTGTGTGTGTGTGTGTGTGTGTGTGTGTGTGTGTGTGTGTGTGTGTGTTTTGGGGCTTACGGACATTCAAAATCGAGGTCATCAGCAGCCTGACGTACATTAAAAGAAATGTGGACAAACTTAGTAAAATGGAAGCATATGTGCAAAGAAAGTGGGAAAAGAAAAAAAGGCTGTATAAGAAAACAAAACGTAAGGAAAATGCAAATGGAGTGTCAAGGACGCCACAGGAAATTGTCACTGGCTGGCCACTTACATAACATATGGGCGGGCCAGTCACCCTGTGAACAAATCAAGACCCTCTCCCTAAAATCTTGTTAAAAACATTGGACAAGTCACAGAACTTTAAAACTGTAACCACATTTCTTTGAGTATTTCCTAAAAGAGATGGCAGATCCGCTGTCAAGTCAGCCGAGCCCAATGGTCAGAAACATGATGCAAAGTGACCTGGACCCCACAGGCACCATACACTGGAGGGTCCTCTCACTGGAGCAGGAAGCCATGCGTCATAGGACTGTGGCGTATCCAAAGCCAAGTGAGGAGAACCTCGTCCCATCTACAGGGCTGGAATGAAGTACACCACACACGCATTGTGGGCTTGACTAAACAGACCTTATTGCCATTCATTTCCAGCCACTCAGCCTCCCACCAACACATGGCTCGAGAGCTGAACAGCGAGGTGAGTGCATGCAGGGGGATGGCACACAGAAAGACTTGTGGATTGAGACACGCCTTCTTGGCTGTGAGATCTACCCTTTCGTTCTCAGCAATGCAAACATACCCTGGAGCCCAGCAGAAAGCCACCAACTTCCCCAGTCGTTTTAGTTGGAAGAGGGCACCCTGGATGGTCTGGACTATTTTTATCTGTGGGATACAAACATTCCAATGAGTGAAGGGCACTTAATGAGTCAGAAAGACAAGAAATTTAGGATGGGAAGAATGTCTCATCTGCTGCAGTGTCCGCAAGACCGCAGACAATTCTGCATCACGATCCGGAAAAACAACAAAGCAACCAACGGAATCCCCCTGTTTCAACCCATCTGTAAAAACAGCTACATAGTCATGGATCTCAGATAAAAATGGCAGAAAATGTTGCATTAAAAATGGTGGCAGGAGTGCAATCTCTCTTGTACCGCACCAAATATAAAATCACTTTGGGCCTCTCCAGTAACCAGGGTGGCAGGCGGTTAAAACTCTGGGTTTGGGGCTGTATAGGCTCCACACCAAGGGACTCCAGCACACATTGCACATGGATCCCAAACGGGATCGTGGCTCTGGGACGGTGAGAAAAAAGATGGTCCAGACGCGGATGAGCAACATTATGGTGAGTGGGTGAGGTTGGAGCTGTAAAAAACTTACAATGCTGCCACACCAGCAAGAGCTGCCACCAGATGGTAAGTGGTAGTTCCCCAGCCTCTGCACAGAGGCTAGGTATGGGACTGGGCTGATAAACACCCATGGCCAGTTGAATCCTCGTGTGGTGGACAGCGTCACGGATCCACAAATAAGAGAACCTTGCTAACCCATACACCGTGCACCCCTAGTCCAGCCGCGAATGCACAAAAGCCCGATAGAACTGGAGGAGACGCACTCTGTCTGCTCCCAAAGACCTGTGGCTGAGGCACTTGAGGATGTTCAGTGCCTTCAAGGTTCTGGCTCTTAAGTCTCTCAGATGTGGCAACCATGACAATCTGGAGTCAAAAATTAGGCCCAGAAACTGCACTGTACCTCTAAAATGCAGGATAGTGTCCCCCATATGCAAGGCAGGCAAATTAAAAGGACGACAAGAATGATTAAAATGAAAACACACACACACACACACACACACACACACACACACACACACACACACACACACACACACAGACAGACACTCTTATCGGCAGAAAACTGAAAACCCGTCTTTGTGGCCAACTCCTCTAACCACTGCACTGTAAGTTGCAACTGACAGCTCACCTGGAGGAGAAACAGAAAGCAGCAGAGTCGTCCACAAATAAGGACCACTGTATTGGACTCCTTACTGTATATGTGGTACTGTTGATGGCTATGGCAAAGATGGTAACTTAAAACGCTGCCCTGGGGGTCACCATTCTCCTGCTCAAATCGATCAGACAGTGTATTTACCAACTCGGGTCCAAAAAAACTGCTGAGACAGGAATGACCGAATGAAAATGGGGAGGTGACCACAAAAGCCCCATTGATGCAGTTTTGCAAGAATACAGTGTCTCCAAGTAGTATCGTATGCCTTACTAATATCAAAGAATTTTCCGATACAGTGATGCTGATGGAGGAAAGCCTTCTGAACAGCTGCCTCTAGGAGAGTCGGATTGTCGACCGTGGACCGAAATTTTCGGAATCTACACTGAGAGCAGCTAAGGAGTTGCCTGGTCTCTAACAGCCAGACCAGACGATGCTTAACCATCTGTTCCAAGATCTTTCTGACACAGCACGTCAAGGTGATACTCTGATAACTACTGGGACATGTGCAGTCCTTTTCTGGTTTGAGGAGAGGGATGAGAATTGTCTCCCTCCACAAGTTAGGGAAAATGCCGGTCTGCCACATTAAATTAAAACATTCGAGGAGGATTTCCTTTGACGCCGCTGGCAGATGTCAAAGCATGCAGTACTGGCTGTGGTCATGACCGGGTGCAGTGTCAAAAGTCTCATTCAGTGCCAATTTGAGCTACCACATGGAGAAAGGGGAGTTGTCAGTCTCAGCACTGTTTGACCTAAAGTCCAACTTTTCCCTCTCCACAGTCACACGGTAGCGACAAAATACTGGATCCTGGCTTGCAGTGGCAGTGGTTTGTGCAAAATGCTCAGCCAGGTTCTGAGCAATGTTTCTACGTGGTGTTTGGAAGCACCCCTGGTAAACGGCTGTGTTTAGCGGAAATCCTCCATACTTTTGAACAACAAGTGGAACAATTGATTGAGTTCATGAACTGGTGCCATGACCACTTTTTGCTCTCTTTAATGACATAGCGAGCCTTGGCTCTCATGATTTGAAAGGTTGTGAAATTGTCCACTGTCGGGCAGCATTTAAACTGTCAAAGAGCCGCATGTCTGTCCCAGATAGCTAAATGGCATTCTTCTGTCCACCAAGGGACAGGTTGCCTCTGACGAGGGCCGAAAGACTTTGGCATGGATAGACCAGCAGCATGATTGATCACATTCGTGATGTGATCCACCCATTCCTGGACACTGTCACGGTGTTTAAACACAGCCAACTGGCCGAACAGCATCCAGTTAGCCTTTCTTATCATCCACGTTGGTGGCTTCTGTTCCAGCAACACACCATCGAGTAGCTGAAGGTGAAATGGGAAGTGGTCGCTGGAATGAAGGTTGTCAATGACCTAGTGAACAACTGGCGAGTGCTGGATAGCAGAAAGATAGGTCGATGGCTGCGAATGACCCAGTAGCAGTGCAGAAATGAGTCGGAGCACCAGTGGTTAGGAGGCACAGCTCTCGAGATATCAGGAGGCTCTCCAAAACTCGACCCCTAGGGCAAGTAAACGTTCAGCCCCACAGGACATGGTGGTCATTGAAGTCGCCCAGGAGGAGAAATGGTTGCGGCTGTCATGAGGTAAGATCTGTGAGAGCCTCCGAGTCTCATGCATCCAGTGGAGCTAAATAAAGAGAACAAACTGTAAGCCTCTCACAAGCATACATTTCAACTGCGACTGCTTGCAGGTCGGTATCCAGGGGAAAAGCAGAGAAGTGGTGTCCATTATTGACTAACACAGCAAACCCTCCTTTGGCTCTTTCCCCAGTCAGGTCATCTTTGCAATATGGAGTATAGCCCCGTAGTGCAGGGGCATCACATGCTTTGAAATGTGTTTCCTGCAAACACAAGCACAGAGGGCGTTGCTGCACTAGAGTTTCAGTTCCTTCATGTGCATCCTGAATCCATTTATGTTCCACTGTATAATGGGAGCCATCTATCAGTGGGTTAGTACTTTCATCCCGACTTTCTGAAGGAAAGCGGAGCCCACAATGACTGGAGAGTCAGTTTTGGAGCGAAATGGTTGCTCCAATCCATTCCACTAGTGGTTGACATTTTGCCTTGGACTTTTTACCTTGGGTGGACTTTGAAGCCACAGTCAGGGCTGCAGGTGTGGCAACATTGGGTAGTATACCAGACGGAACCTTTGGGGTGGGGGGTGGGGGGGGGGGGAAGGGGGGAGGGGGCAGGAAATCTGTAGTTCTCGGGAGAGGGACAGGCATAGAAACGATTGCAGCAGCGCAAGTTCATGGACAAATGCTGGTATTAGTGCCGACACTAGCAGCCTCCGTTTGTGTAGCAGCGTCAGCTTTCCGTGTGGGCTGTTTAACTGAAGTGAAGGTGGTAACAAAACATGGGGGCAGCGTGGCTTTATAGAGCTTTTTTGCCTTAGTATAGGTGATGCACTTAATAGTTTTAAGCTCCTGTATCTTCCATTCTTCCAGACACACGCTGCAGTCCTGACCCCAGATGGGGTGAGGTCCAGAGCAAGTCACACATTTCAACGGAGACAGACAATGGACACCTTCATGGGCGGCCTGACCACACTTCTGCACGACACCCAAGAGTAGTATGCCCAAAGTGCTGGCATTTGAAACACCTCATTGGGTTGTGAACATAAGGCCGTACACTTACGCGATGGAAATCTGCCTTAATATCAGGATAAAGGAGTCGGACTTAACAAGAACCCTTGGGAATGTCCACCAGATCCCTGCAAGTCACAACACCTTTGCTGTAATTCAAGGTGGTGTGCAGCTCAGTTTCGATGGCATATTCTCCAAGGGAGTGAGCATTCTGGAGAATCTTAGCTTGTGGGAACTAGCTGTTTCCACCAACAGTGTCCCATTACACAATCGCTTAACAGATTTCAAACTGCCAGCAATGCCCTCAAGCCCTTTTTGAATATAGCTGCAGAAGAATGGGAATCACTGTCAACGATGTACAGATATTTCATAACGTTTTGCTGACGATCAATCTATTATAGCTCAAGATTATTATGACCTTGAGTTCATGATACGATGTTTGTATGAAGAATACAACGGATGGGGACTACAAATGAGTCTAACAAAAACAGAGTTAAACTTTAAGTACACATCAATGACAAAGCAGTTATGAGAGAGGTAGATGAATTTAAATATCTCGGGGCAAATATTGATAAAAATAGATTGGGCCATACAGAAGTAAAATATAGAATACAGCAAAGCAGAAAAGTGTTAGGGTGTATGAATTCCTTTTGGTTAGGTAAGAATATTTTCAACAGCAATAAGAAAAGAGTACGTAAGATAATGGTTGAATCAGTGCTATGCTATGGATCAGAATTATGAATCTTAAATGTGAATCTCAAAAGAAGATTAATAGCTGTGGAAATGGATTACTTGTGTAGGAGTGCCAGAATATCAAGAATCGAAATAAAATCTAATTAGGAAGTAAGAGCTAGAATGAAGGCAAATGATACAGTAATTGATAGAATAGAAAGAAAATCATTAAAATGGTTTGGACATATGATGAGAATGCCAGATCATCGGTGGCCATAGAAGGTTTACGAGTGGAAACCACCTGGCAGAATCGTCCCTTGTTTTCCTGGGTATTGCGACAAACAACCAAAAGAGGAACTTTTGTTAACTGACACTATCACAGACATGGTTTGTGCCCATGTGGGGCACACCACATTCATCCTGCATTGCCAGGTGTGCTGTGTGACTTTGATACAATGTGTCAGTCAGGGGGTGTAGGTTCCATCTGAAATTACAAGCTATACAGGAGCCTCATGCCATTCCATGGCCCACATCCCTCACCATTTCACTCTAGAGAGTATCAGTAACAAAGTGGATAATTCAGCACCATGCCTTCACTACTGAACATTATTTCGAAAGTAATGAATCTGTTACCACACTTCAACAACTTTCCCGCACACAGTTCAATGTTTAGCATAACGGTTCGTTCGCTACCTGACAGCAACACTTCATTGGGTTAACTCTTTTTGCACAACTGGATCAGTTTTTATGAAGTTCATGTAAGTAATTTCATGCAATATGTGACTTCTCTTCCCCTTTTTATTGCCTTTTACATGTTTCAAGATTCTGGTGACTTTGGGTGTCCAGTCATGATGTCTTTTTTTTCCAGATTTTGCTAGGTCCCTTTTATTCTTTTGACAACACTGGAATGAGGATGGCCTCAGACGGTTATACGATTTTATTTGTAAGTAATGTATTTTAGAAATTTTGGCCACATATTTATGATATTTCAGACTTGAGGACTCACTCCCATTGATGTGTGACGGCATTTTCATTATTACATTTTACACAAGATGATTGAACTTTTTATGTGTTCCAAAACCAGTCCTGTATACAATTAAAGACTGTTGACTCGGCAACTGTTCCATTTTTCATTTTACAAAATGGATCAGTTATGAAGTACAGCTCAAAATCCAGAAAATGTAGACAGAATAAGACTGTTTGTTCTACAAAGTCATCATTGCTCCATTAAGCAGCGTACTCCAAGTTTGGTTACGGCTCATTACTCGCTACACCACATGCTGAACTGTGTTACAATTCCATCCTTATAAAAGTATGATGTAATTGGGTAGATAAAGCATACTCACCAAGTGGAAACATGAGAACACACATTTAAAAAAGATTTTACATTTGCAAGCTTTCAAAGCCAATGGCTCCTCCTAGCACAAGAACTGAAGGGGAAGGAAGAGGGGTGAAGGAAAAGGACTGGTGAGGTTTAGGAAAAGGGGTAGAGTTCACGAAAGTCACCCAGAATGCCAGGTAAGGGAGACTTACCAGATGGGATGAGAAGGAAAGACAGACTGCTCAACACAATGTGTTTTCAAAGGTCAAGATCATTTCTGACAACACTTAACGCATTCCTCAATGTGCAGGTGAACAAATAATGCTCTTTTAATGTTCTATCCATTGAGGATGCCTTTGGCTCTTTCAAAATTCTGTGTAACTTACAGAATGTTATCCAGGACTAAACCCAATACATGTATTTTTAAACTAAGCAAATGGATTGTACTACTTACATAAAGAAACACAGTTGCAGACATGTATCAATCAAACAAATCTTTTATACCCACACACAAGGAATGAACAACTCAGTTGCCTTCACAATATTAACAGAAATATACAGGATGCATCATAAGCAGCAGTGACAACTGACACACCTGAATGTATACGATAACAGAAACAAAAACATTCCAGAAAACAGGGTCAGTAAATGAACCATTTGGGAGGTAATTGAAGGAGTGTGGTCATAATCTGCCACTGGTTTCTTTGTGAATTTTTGTCTTACTTAGAACAAAGATATTTGAAATGTATGCTTTACCAGTAATTCCTCACCTAATAAGGCTCAAATTTTAGGCACATGACCTATGGTTGGGGAACATGGTAAGTGCACAATGGGTCATTAGCTCATTTTGCTGCCTGTCTGCAGCTTGATATGTTTTTTCAATTTTTTAAGCAAATAAACTAATTCTTTTTATACATGGTATTTTATTTCATTGCTTGTTTTTTGTAGTCGAACAAGACCTTAAATACTTTTATTTCTTTATTACTTATAATTCTTAAACAAAATAGTCACCTTTTGGAAGGTTTCCCAAAAAGAGTAACTGTTGTAAATATTTCAACACACTCACAGCTTTATTAACGCCTTTGATTATGTCACAAGAGAAGCAGGTGGAGAAAAATACGTTACAATATCCAAAATCATACCAATGATTAATTGTTTGCCAGCAAAACTTTATAGTATCACACCAATCTCACCAGCTGTCAAAGAATGCAAGGATACTTAACTGAGACAGCTCAAGACAAGGTATGGGTTAACTGAATTAAATGACCAAGTACCCATTACTGCTCTCTTAATATATTCTTAGTGGGACATCCCCATCTGCTCCTTCAATTGTTCATAGGAAATGTAGTCTGCTGCAGATGTAATTTCAAAGTTCTTTTATTTGCACAAAGGCACATACACTACCTGGGTTCCAGGATAAGAAGCCCAACTTCAGATGCTTAATTGGGCACAAAAAAACATTAAAATAGTATGGAGACACTAGCAAATTTATCCATTAGTATGATGGGACCAGAGTCCTTAGACCCATGTAGTGTACAAGCCTTTACCCAGGTAAAGAAACTTCACAATTATAAATGCAGTGCATTTTATTCATTATGAACATTGCTACTCTACTAGGTCTGAGGTTTAAAAATCTATATTTTTCGAGATTCAGCAGCATGTGTCCGAGTCAGATGAAAACTCAAAGGTATGGTTTATAAACAATAAACTAGCCCAAGTGAATCAGAGGACGATGTTTCTTCATCTACTGTAACACAGGAATTCGGCTTTTGGAAACACCTTAAATAGTTAGCACGCGGCCACAAAATGAAAACTGAAACACATCAAAATGTCAAAACCTGCAATACCTTTAGAAAGCAACCTATTTTCAGAATGGGAGGGCATGAAAGTTATTTTCTGTGTTTGTGCAAATATGCTCGATTGAATTGTAAAACTACTCGGCAGGGCCGTTGCGAAGGTATATTGGATGTAGTGGTCACTACAGGCCTTGCACTTTAAGCGGCCTCGCACTTTAAGTGATCTCGCACCGAACCTGTGAAGAGTGTGTCTAGACAGAGCAAGTAAAATTGCATGAATGCAAAGAAACTATGGAAATGAATTTTTAACTTTATCTGTGGTGCTAAGCAAGTTTGTCTCTGGTCTAATCACAGATGAAATACTACATCCACGGCAGGGTGGAGGGACAAGCGCAAACATAGTATGCCAGCCTCATATTGGGCGAAATCTGGCAATGCTTGAACCAGCGTTGCACTGTGCTACAACCAGCTAAAAATGAGAAGCACACATTTTTGTTTCAGGTGTTTCTTTAAGATTACTGTTCTCTTCAGCTCCGTTCCTCATCCAACCCAAATCAACTGCTGGCAATGGCAAAGGGACACCAGTTGCATGCGAAACATTTGCAAAACCTCATTGTGCATACGTTGAGAGTGCACAGAGCTTTTGGTTTTATGAACAACAACATCAAAGAGGTGAATTTTTCTTTGTTCACTGTTTGCTAATATGTGAACAGATAACATTAAAACATCCAATCATTCTAGAAGTTTTAATGCCATTTTTTTCCTTTTTGATTAAGATAACAGATTATGCATCACGGCAACCCATGGTAGAGACAGAGGACAAAAATTTGAAGGTGGCACTGAAAAAAAACTGAAAAAGAAAATTATGGGAAGAACTCCAACATTCGCAAAAAGGTGCACACATGCATAGCAGTCATTTTACCAAACATCACTGTCAGAGTGACAACAGGGGTGAAAGCAGAGAGGAAGACACTACAGAATGAGACGTTTCCAGTGAGGATGACTATCAGTGTACTTCTTCCAATGATAGATCTGAGCCAGTGGTAGTGTTTACATCATGTGAAACAGCAAGATTAGGTTTAAAAAAAATTCACTAGCTCCTCAGTGTCAAAGCTATTTCAACCTTTGAGACTAGCAATTAATTTGCATGACCAAGGCAAAAAATTCCAGATATTGTTAATGCTTCAATGGAGAAATTCTTGTACAAAAGGGTGTGGTGTCACCGCCAGACACCACACTTGCTAGGTGGTAGTTTTAAATCGGCCACGGTCCATTAGTACATGTTGGACCCGCATGTCGCCACTGTCAGGGATCGCAGACCGAGCGCCACCACTAGGCAGGTCTCGAGAGACTGACTAGCACTCGCCCCAGTTGTACGGACGACGTAGCTAGCGATGCACACTGACGAAGCCTCGCTCATTTGCAGAGCAGATAGTTAGAATAGCCTTCAGCTAAGTCAATGGCTACGACCTAGCAAGGCGCCATTAGTAACATTGCATGTATCTATGGAGTCTCACTTGTATCGCCACAATCTCCAGATGTACCACAAGGATGGATTAAAGTTAAGTATTCCAGCAGCTACGTACATTTCTTTATAGCATTCATTGCGTATCCTGTTTCAGACCTCACGCCATCCAGCTTTAGCTTAGCGCGTGCCTTTCGGCTTCCTCTCATTGTGTCTAGGCTGTCTTGTCTAGACACAACAAAGGGTCTTGCGCAAATTCCTCTATTACTCACATTCCCAAGAAACGATGATGGTCGGTGCTTTTCCAAAGATTTTTGCTACTATAAATTATCAAATGGTGAAGTTAATTTAAGAACTTGGCTCATTTACTCTAAATCCAAAGATGTCACCTTCTGCTTCTAATGCCAAATCTTCAGTGTCAAATCCACACTGTACATGACAAGTAAACTCTGCAAACCTGAAGGATTTAACTCATGGAGTTGTCTTACTGATGCCCTTCAAAAACATGACCATTGTGAGGATCACATTTCCTCCTCCATGAAATGACCGAAAGAGAACTGCACCATTGACGACATGAATGAAGCACGGGTAAGTCAAGATAAGCAACACCAGTGAAATGTTTTAATAAGAATAATTGCAGAAGTGAAATTATTAGCACAAACAAATACAGCGTTTCAAGATTTTTCATCAATTTACCAACACGACAATGGAAATTTCCTGGCGCGCTGATAGAGATGGCCGCATCTTTTGATGCACCAATGAAGCAATACTTACATCGTATTCATGACGAGGAGACTCATCATCACTACCTTGGACCACAAATTCAAAATGAAGTAATTGAAACGTTGGGTAAGTCGTAACTACGTTTGTATTCATGGGTTTAATAATGAAGTCACAATTGTGGAGAAAGGCGGAAGGTGGGGGGAGTGGGGGTGGAGAGGGGGGGGGGGGGGGTAGCAAGGTGAAAGACTGGTTATAAAAAATTACGTAACAATAACAAAATTTACACACCCACCAATTTTTTGGATTTTCATTACATACTCTTAGTGTCTATTTGCCTGTAAAGTGCAATTTAAAATACATGAGCATGACTGCACTCCTGTAAAGTGCAATTTAAAATACATGAGCATGACTGCACTCAAGTTCCCTAGCATTCAAGTCTCCCATATGAATGCGTGCTAGTTGATGGATGGGTAGTACAGGTGAATAGCCACACTCTTAGATATTTATTTTGGAATACTTTTTTTGTGGCTGATTAATCACACTGATATTTAGTGTGAGTGAGTTGTGCTGGTAACAATGGCTGATATTTTGCATTGGCAAGCACGATTTGTTGCTGCACTCTCAATTTACTTTTTTACCATAATGCTTCTTTCCACACACTGTTTGAAGCAATACCTCCCTAGTTTCAAAGCACATTTAAGGATATTTTAGTGGTAATGTAAAGATGTGACCTAGCACACAAATGCACTGAAATAAGACAGTAAGAAATAGTTTTCAAATAAAGGTAGAAAATTGTACATTACCGACAGCACACTGGCACAGAGCATCCATGATTCAAGTGTAAACATTTGTGATCACAGCAGCACTCACTTGTCAGCTGCTCAGCCCACATCCACCCATTCAAACCATGCACTATGTTCACGAACATTATGTCCTTGGATCGGTCAGTGTCAAGTCTTGGATCAGACAGCCTGCACAGTTCCAACAACCACATTATTTTCTCAAAGTGTTACCTCAATTAACATTCTTTAAAACTAACATAAAACCTTTAAGATCCTTAAATGTATCCTTCATTATAACTTGAACTTAGCTCTTGGAGAAATGGCCAAATGTAGTACAGAAACAATGACATTTTTTGGTGTACTACAATATTTTCGACATCTATAAAATATTCTCACCAAGATCTGTTCTGAACTAACCTTAAAGACACATACAAAATGTTAAATAGGCGTCTCATGTTGAGATCATCAAACTTGTCAGAGACGAGCTGATGCAGACATCTGACATCTCAGAAGTAAAACTCCTACAGAGAAGACCGCATCGGACACATGTAAGTACTTAGGCCCACTCAAAGAATCATATGCCAATATTGCCACAGCCCAGCACATTTTGCTCCTGATACCTGGCACCGTGGTGTCTGGAGAAAGAAGTTTTTAAAAATTAAAATTTTAAGAACTGTCCAAGATCTACCACGGGTGCAGGACCGCCTTAACTGGCTCACTACTCTTTCAATCAAAAGCGACAAGGCACTTCTGTTGTAGAAAGACAACACAATTCAATAGTTTGCTTTGCGCAAATCGTACCTTTGCATAAGCATACACATGAGCAATTGCATAGTTTTTGGCTGTTAAACTTAATTTGCTGACTGACCTTTTAGATACTGTACCTATTCCTGTGTTTGCCAGGATCTTAATGCTATTTAAAATGTGGTTATTGATATTGATAAGAGTTCTAGACGCATGCAAGTAAAATTTTTAAGCGTTAAGGTAGCCCAAAATAACAATACTTCGTGTTAGCCAAATACTTTTCATATCTGTTGCTATGTTCCATGATTTTACACGTTTAAAATGTGGTAGATTGGTAACTGATGATTTTATTCAAAGTTATGTTTGAAGTTATGAATTTGCGTATAAAGAACATGAGTTTGTTTTCAAGTAAGTTGGTTTTTGCTTTGGACATTATTAAAAAGCTTCTTAGTGCCGGGAGTTTGAGGATATAAAGGTCAGCAGCCAATGACACGGGGGACTTTTCAGCGTACAAGTGAACATATCGAAATATAATATGATGCTGAATGTTTAAGTGACAGCCAGAAAAGTGAACTTTTATACGTATTCTGCAAGAAGGGAAATTCCTTCTTGTTCAATATGAACCCGATCCACATAAAGGAAGATTTGGAAATTATGAGGTATGCAGTTGTAGCACGTCCAAAATGACTAAGGACTCGCCGCTATTCTGTGTAATCACAGCAAACACTGAGAATAACAGACAATTTTCTAATTCCCTCTTATAGCAAACTTCAATTTGACCTTAGAAACCCTGAAGTCAAAAGAGCCATACGCACAGTGTTTCAGACACTAACAACCGGGAATGTACAGAGCCACTGAGGCACGGATGCAATATGTGTAATGTGCAGGAGGGCACCCACCTCGTGAGTGCACGTCAAGGGCACACAGTACACAGACTGAACTCTAAATTGTGCACTGTGCTGTGGTAATATCTCAGCAAATTACAAAAGCTGCAAAAACCACAAGGTCAAAGCCACGGTGGGATGGGAACAATGCGCAAAATGGGAAATGCGCATTTCGTTGCCCGCAGAATGTGCCCAGCAGCAGATCGCCACTCGAATGAACTTGCTCCGACAATGGCCTCATCTGGCGACCCACGCGATGACTCGCGCAACAAACGTGGGCCACAGTGAAGAAATGGATGTGGGCAGCACTGTTGTGGCCACACCTGTTGCTGCTAGCACTAGCACACAACAGAGCACACCAAGACTCCAGCACACGGCGAAGTCAACTGCCACCATCATGGCAGAGCTGCCTGATACATGGGCAAGGACGGAGCATCAAGAGAGGCAGTTCAACAAGCCAACCTCAGAGGCACAGCTGGAGTGGACTGTCAGTGGACTGTAAACCTGCCTGCAAAGAAGAGAGAGACAGCCTCTCGAGTTTCGGCTCGATAAATAGCACCAAGAATGCCAGAAACACTAGATGACAGCACCTGCAGATGATGGTGACAGGAAAAAGCAGCCTGCCACCAGTGTTCCTCATGCAGACAAAGGGCGCAAGATGAAGGCCGCGGTTGACAAGTGAGGCTGGTCAACACTCACTGCCAGCCAAGCAAGTCTGGCACTAACACCAGTCATTGACAGGCAGAGTAGCACCAAGTTGCAACTCACTGGCTGTGGAGGCACTTTCGTGACCCTTGATGAGGAAGGCAACAACGCTTATGGCAACAGCCAACACTGAAGATGCTCCTTCTGTATGAAAGACTATTACAAGAGCTTCCAGCAAAAGGTTTAGCAGTGGATGAAGAATGACTACACTGCGGAATCAGCATACAAAAACCTTGTGAGGGTCCCCATGCAAAACAGTGAGGACTACCACAAACTCTCAATGAGAGCGTCTGATGAGCAGATGCTGTTCTTCACATATGCAACGGAGCCAGATGCAGTGATTAACGCTGTATTCTGCAGCTTCTGCAGACAATGCTGACTGATCAGCTACAAGAAAAACTGGATAAGCTGGGTTCAGTGTGTGCTCCGCAGCACACACAAAATTGCTGAACATTGGAGAGGACGTACCACTTCTATTGGTGACTCCCACAGACAACACCGTGAATCAAGGGTTGTTAGATATCATCAAAATTATGGAAACATCCATGACCATAGAAAATCTGAAGTTTCAGCACGGATTGTGGCAATGCTACATGTGCCACGACATTGGGCATGTGGCACACCGCTGCTGGATGCCCGACTTATGCCTAGAGTGTACTGCGCACTGAAGAGAGAGGCAACACCATAGTGTGCTAACTGGTGGAGAGCTACAGTGGCTGCAAATATATCAAAGCTGTTTTAACTTGTCAACGTGGTATATCGTACAGAGCCCACAAGCAGCCAGCATCAGCACACTGCTACCGCCATCCACGCCCCAGTGAGGGACAAGATGCAAGCCGCAGGAGGAGGTGCGCCATCTGATGTCTGCATCCAGATGCTCCACAGGGTGTAAACAAGATGCGTCAGACCGATGGTGCAGAGCTGCAAGTTGCCAGCCACTCAAATAAGAAGAAAGCACAGCTGGGCCAGAAAGCACACCCTGGTGCACAGACGCAGCCCACACAATGAACTGGACATGCAGGGCAGCCTGCATACCAGTGCAGAGGCACTCACTGCCACCACTGCACACAAGACAACCAGTAGAGATGCCGACACAGTGGAAAGGGGTAAAGGCAGAAATACTACGACTGTCTACTGCAACATGTCAGTGCAAAACAAAAGCAGAGCCAATGCTGAGATACAGCAACACCGGCAGCCCGGTTGTCCTGCTTGCCAGCACATTCAAAGGAATCACAAGCACGACGCAACAGATGTCACATCAGATGACTGCTGCCACGATGTCGGCTGTGCAAGTCATTAAGTCGTCGGCTGCCAAGCAGTAGATGATAGCACTACTGCTCAGCACGTCCTCGCATGCGAGCAGTGCATCCGGTCGGCTTGCTGACAATCTCCACGTCACTACGCCAATGCCAGAAGTCAATAATCTGACAAAGGGTCGAGAGGTCAACCTACTGACAACATGACACGTTCAACTCGAAAAGCAGAAGGAAAAAGATCTCCGTGTTCTGACCTCCACCAAACCCAGGGAGCAACTACCTCTGTGAAGGCACCTGCTAGGGCAAACTCCAGCACTGCCGGCTGCTCACCACGTGACTGCAGGAGAGCAGCAGCGGCAGCCTCCCGGCAACCTCCACTGAAGCTGAACTCGGCTTCCTGGAGTTATCAGAAAGAGGACACTACCGAGAGCCGCACAGCGACAATCTGAGCATCATAACAACACTACAGGACTGTCCAAATGCTACAAATACTGGTTGGCCTCATCAAAACTGTCCTCCACACCTCTAAGGATCTACTCACAAAATACAGAGTCTGTGGAGAGAATAACGCAGAAGTTATCACAGCACCTGAAAAAATCAAAGCCATATATAGACAATCTCATGAGTTAACAACTGGTGTATTCAACACCAATGACTTGCACTGGCATGACATAGAATTCCACAACTTCATCAGAAACAAGAACCTGGGAATTTGCCTCTTCTCCAAAATGCACTTAAAAGTGGGAGTACAAGTGAAAGTAGCGAACTGCTTCTGTCATCAAGATGATAAGCTGATAGCTGGCAGAGGCATCGCAGTGAATGTATGAATATCAACAGAACACCAAAAACTGCCCCCACGAACCTAGCCACATCAGAGCTCACAGGAGTTGTGAAAAAGGAACAAGGCATGATCAACTTCGTGGCTGTCTACAGAGCATTGAGAGGATCTCTCCTACCACCCGAATTCCTGAGACTACTGTCCCTCCCTGGAGTGACTTTCCTAGGAGGAGATTGAAATGCCAGGAACCTTATCTGGAACTCTAGTCTCACACAAGTGGCCACTTCCTACAAAGATGGGCCAAACAACAAAGAGGAGTGGTAAGTGGTAATAGGCCCACATGAGCCAACCACCTTTCCAGTGAGAGGATATGCACTGCCCCCCCCCCCCCCCCCCCAAGTCTTCAAACTTGCTATTTTTAAAGCTGTGTGACACTTCAAGCTACAACAACAGCCTCTATGTCATCAAATCAATCATCTGTAATCTTCAAACTGTATGCCAATGCTTCACTGAACAACTGACACCTGGGAAGTACGCAAAGAAGAGGTAGCAAGCAAATTAGATGCCACACCAGACTTAGAAGAGCAGGAAGCCGAGGCAGCCCTGTGTCACATCACCCAAGAAATTACAGAAGCATTCATATCAGCCACACCAGGAAGATGTGACAGTCTTGAGATACCACAAGCACTGGGATTCTCACTGCAGTTTTGAGCTGCCATCATGCAGGAAAACAGACTACAACATGAATGGCAGCTAATATGAAGTTCCACCACAAAAAGACAACTTATCCGAATAAATTGGGAAATCAAAGCAACTGCTAATGATCACAGTATAGAAGAGTCGGCAAACAAAGTCGAAAACCTGACCATAGAGGACAGTACAGCCTGGAAAGCTGTGGGGGACTTAATCCGCTGCACCTCTAAAATATTGCTGCTACAAAAGGTAACACATAAGTCAGTGAACCGGATGCAAAGGCCAGTGTATTTGCAGATGTGTTCACTGCAAAAGCCACGCCAGTAGAGGGCCTAACTGACCCTGAACACGCCACACTCATTGCAGGATGACTTCCAGTCTTCACAGTGACAGAAAATAATGGAAACATCATAGAACTGATAGCTGAAGACTATGTCTGACTTCAATTATGCCAGCTCAACAGTCAAAAGGCAGGAGAACCTGATAATGTCACCAATCTGATAACCAAACCACTGCCACCAAATGAATGGAGAATCTGACAAGGATCTTCACCCAGAACAGGTGCTTACTCAGAGTGCTAAAACATGCCAAAACGGCCACAAAAGGACCACACGTGGGCAAGCAGCTGCCGTCTGATCAGTCTGCTGCCAGCAAT
This sequence comes from Schistocerca piceifrons, assembly GCF_021461385.2. NCBI lineage: Eukaryota > Metazoa > Arthropoda > Insecta > Orthoptera > Acrididae > Schistocerca > Schistocerca piceifrons. The sequence goes on from NW_025729183.1 coordinate 1,076,254, forward strand.
CTCTAAAGTATTTGACAGACTATATCTCAAATGCTTGGAGAGCCATATTGATGTAGAAGGCCTCCTGCCTGAAGAGCAGTTTGGTTTCCGACAGGTTCATTCCACCACACAACAGCTGTTGCCACCAACAGAGGAAACATTCTGTGCCCTGGACTGACGTGAGCATTTCGGTGCACTTCTGTTCAATGTAACTCGTGCATTTGATTTAGTGTGGCACGACAAACTCCTTTCTAAGCTTTTGACATTGGGGATTCTCATGCCACACATGAAAGTTCTGCAGAACTATCTCATGGACCACACGTTTCATGTATGTGCAGCCTCTTAACTACTCACAGAACAATGAATATTTGCCAGAGTACCGCAAGGATTGGTCCTTGGTCCAGTGCTGCTCTCAAAGTACATTGCTGATCTAGAAGACTGGGCACCAAAGTGGCGACTGGTGTACAATGCTACAAAATCCCAGCCCATGATCACCACCCACAGAATCATAGCATCCGACCTCTAGACCACAGTATGGGGAAGACCTGTTCCATGGACCTCTACTGCCAAATACCTGGGCACCATGCTCGACAAGAGACTCACGTGGCAACCACACATCGAAGAATTACACATAAAGGTTCTGGGCACAATTGAAATGCTCTTCCCTATACTTAATCCATCTTCTTCACAACCTGATCACCTAGACATAATCCTTTAAAAGCAATGCAGAATAGAGCACTGAAATGGTTGCTCCATCTCCCAAGTGATTTCCCCAGTGAATAACACAGGGGTAGACACACCAACACTCCATGAACATAATGATGAGGCTGCAGACAAATTCTATGCTGCCGCTGAGATATCACAGAACGCCAAGATACGCAAGGATGGCAGACGTGAAGAGTGGGGAGCGAACCTGCACTGGCCACACCAGCTCCATCAGCCATGCTGACAAAACCAAATTATCTCAACAACTATAAACAAACAAAACTGACTGACCAGCAGAAAGAATGGACACTAAATTACACACAAATACATTAAATATATGGAAAGAAGAGCAAATAACTGTTAGCACCTCAAACAAAACAGAACAGATTTTCAGACTAATGGTGAAAGGTACATGGGTCACAGTCGAGAGTGAATGTCTGTGGAGCGAGGGTGTGGTGGGTCAGCGAGTGAACTTTAAAGCAAATTGTGTTCAAAATAATGATGAGAACTGAAAAACTTTCAGTCTCCCCATGCTTGCTGTCCATACACTAGCTACCTTCAAACTCCCACCCTGGTAGGATTATCCTCTGTCACACCAAGGAACACAGCAAACAGAGTGACAGAACTCAACCTCCCAAACACTCGCCACTGCTGGTGGATGGGTACTGAGCAACCGCCATTGGCTGTGCAAATGGCCACGTGGACGGCTGCATCACCCGGTGGAACCAGTATGCCCACCAGTCACTAGCACCACACAATGCAAAAATGACCTCTTGTCACATGGGCCATGGCTTGCCTGCAGATGAGGCGACATGCACAGACAATGCAGTGCTTTCGGGTAAAGTGTTGAGAGCTGCCATGGAGCATCCTCTCCACTTCCTTTTCTCAGTGGATAGAATATCCATTCAGGGTCCAGTCATTGGCTAGATACCCATGGGTGTGTATCCTAAGGAATCCCAGGGAAGCATGCCTAACCCCTACACCACAGGACACAAATGAACCACTCTCCTTCATTCAGGACATGATCTCTAGAGAGGAGTCATGAGGCGAGCTCACCTCAACAAAGGAGACATTCTGACCCTACTGCCAGATGAACACCTGCGTCTCCTCAGTCTCCAACAGCAACGACAATGCCCCCCCCCCCTCCCCCTACTCCCCACAATCTCCAGAATTTGGCAATCACTTTCTCCTCCAAAATCTTCTAGCCAATATGACTAGGCAAAGTCTGTCAAAGTTTCTCACCAGTCAGCTGAGATTTTGAACAACATGTCATAACTCAGAGATGGGGAAAGCACCTACATAACCACTGCCAAAAGACACCAAACAAACTAAATACAGCTGCAGATCACACAGGGAACCCTCAAAACAGTAACTCTTGCCCTCCCAAAACTGAGGCACAAATAAAACTGCCACCCCATCCTGATCTCCTGCAATGAGTGTGGTGGTAAGCAAAGTCTGTGTGGTATACTTCCCTGATCAAGGCCTGATTGAACTAAAGAACATCAGAATATTCAAAATCTGGCACATATGGGTGTGCAAAATCCAAAGATCACTCAGCAATTCCGTGTACGCTGCCACTGCCTAAGTACAACTGACCACATGCTCCACCACAGGGTGAAACTCTTTCTACAGCATCATCCAATGGAACCATCACATTTCCCCCTCCCCTATCTGCACAATGCCAAGCATTTGACCAACAACAACAAGGCTACCAGAATGAAACAATTGCCTGAAGCAAATGTAGGCAATGTCACATCAGCTGCTGCAACCTAGAAACAGTCTCCCCAAATTGCATTCACTGTAGCAGAGATCAGCCCTCAGATCATGCAAGTGCACCAAGTGACCACAAGTAGCCAAAAAGTACAAGCTCCACTCCAATCAGCAGCAACCCAGCTGACACTCCAGAAACAGCAGAACAACTTAGGGAAGACCTGGTCAGCACTGATGATCTTCACAAATCATGACCCATGTACTCCATCTGTTTCAAACACACAAAAAGGATGATGAAGCAAGTGGTTATGCAACTGTTCCAGAATAATCTTCAGATAAAACAAATTGGCCTCGAAACTTGAGTAACTGTCAAGTCCACACAATCGACACACCCACAATGAATTACAACCTCACTAAGGGGGGACATGCACTGTGATAAACAGAAGAGAAATCGACTCCTTGTTTGCTAATGTAGCACGATAAGACCAAAAAAGACACTCATACAGTCTGCTTTTGCAACAAACAACACACACAATGCCAAACACCATCCCGATGGAAGGGGAGGAGTAGCCTTATACTACCAGATGCAACTTACACACACAATACAAGCTCCACTACCCCCACAATTCAGAAATATAGAAGCAGTAGTGATGTGTGATGGGAGACTGCAACATCAGAGAATCCTAGTAGACTGCATGCATGGCCCTCCAAATGACGCAATCTCTCTCAACTTCCTTCAATACATCTCATCATTCCAGCACGTCACCACTATGGGAGGCCTGAATGTGAGACACGATGCTAAGTGACCAGCAAACCAACAGAAATGGACAAATACTACACAACATACTAGCCACAGAAAACTTACATGGACTATCACAGTAGACGCTCCTATTCACAGGGCAAAAAGGTAATCAGACTGCATCATCTGGAGCCCAACATCCTGACAACATGACAGACGCAAAAATTGGCAACTACATCACCAGCAATCATCTCCCCATCCTATTTTTAATGTCAGTCACAAATCCATCTGAACTCACTCCCACCCCCCAAATCATCCATAATTACACAAGAGCTGACTTGTAGAAGTACAATACTGTCCTAAGAGAAGAACTAGACACTCCCTGCATAATTACTGACAATGCTGATTTAAACACATTAAACAACAGACTAGAAACAGCCCTCCAATGTGCAGTAGAGGACTACTATCAACAACTGGAAAGTTTCCTTCTCCAAGTTGGCACAATGCACCTGCCACACTGTTGCCCCATGTCAGAAGCAGACAGCTGAAACCTGTTGTATTGGTTTGAGGACTTTTCAGAGGCTATCAGATGAAGCTAACACACCTAAGAAAGTCTGTAGTTCAGCTGTCTTTGAGTATACAGACGCAGGGAGAAATGGGTGACCTACATGATTTTGCAGCACATAGTATTTAGCATGCTCACTAAAGCAAATATCTGACAGCAGATAAATTAGTTTCAGGTACAAAAGAAGCCAAAATTTGTAATGGGAGCAAATGGACTATGTTGATAATACTTAAGGACATGGGGTTCACGTATCAGAAAACAAACAGCAGGAGGAAATTACTAATGGAAAGTGGTGACATTTTAGCTGTAAGGACTGTTTTTAAGAACACAGGAGATAAAATATGTTGGCACATCTATAATCCTGCAAGAGTTTTATCATGGAATATGAGCGATGGTTTCAGTGTGTTAGAAGTTCCACTTGGTAAGTGTAATAGAATTACAGTGCTTCATGTTGGATCAGCAGGAAGTGGCTTTAATTCCCAGAGTAAACTGGTACTTAAGCAGTCAAAGGCTAAGAATTCTGAAAATTACTACTCAAATTACATTCCTTGTCTTCAAATGGTGGTTTAAAGAGCAACTGTTATTGTATATCTCTGCATGTTCGGTTATTGTCATGGATAATGCAAGAATCCAATAAGTGAACAAAGCTGCAAACTACGAATTTCAAATAGGCAGATATTGATGAATGGTTATCCTCCAACAGAATACCTCATAGTTAGCAACATACCAGAGCAGAATTGCTGGCTCTTGTCAATGCCCACATGCTTGCACTAACTTAAAAAAAAAAAAACAACAAAGCAGAATGGGCAATGTATTGTTACATTACCCCCATACCATTGTCATTAGAACACTAATGAACTGGTATTGACTCAGGTGAAGTTATGTATTGTGGAAAAGAGCAATACATTCAAAATTGCTGATGTTGAGAGGTTTACACATGAGGCAATAGACAGCATCTCCACTTCTGCATGCAAAAATTCATTTGACAATCAAAACAGATTGTTATTGTTGAAAAGAGGAAATATTAAACATTAACAGTATTTGAAGAAAGACGCTACATAACAATTACTGACTACATCACAACTAACAGACCGAAAATACTTAGTGGAACTGCCAATTTTCTTCTGTCTCTGCAAAGAACACGCACCACACTCTTCTTCGTAGCTGCTCTGGACTCTACCACAGCCGGCCACAACATCACACAGCTGCACTGGAGTCAGTAGAGTGTCCGGTTCACTAACATCTCATTGTCATAACACACTGTTAGCTCTTGGCCTCTGCTTTCACTACATCTTAGGTTCTCTCTCTCTGGGTTAATCGTTGGATTTTGTTTGTCTCTAGTGCCATTTCCACTTCTCAGTTTGTCATTATCTGTCTTTCTGTCTTTATTCTGTGATCTGTTTTTGATCATCCCAGGCTGGTCACTAGCCTCTGTAGGATTCTTTTAAATCATTCCCAACACACTGTCAACTCCTGGTCACAACAGTACTCACGTCATTTATCATAGTGCACCCTGGTGTGGCAGAGCATCCAAAATGCCAACAAGAAGTTAAAAACATCTTGGGAAATTTGGTTCTATTAATGCAGGAATGTACAGAAAGGCACTTGAGCCAGCCATCGATCTGATGACTGTTCACTGCTTACTGTTTGTCACTAAGTTTTTTTACTCATCTCTCGTTCCCTCTCGGAAAGTAGGACAAACTCATCTGAAACTTAGTTCTTTCAAGTCTTATCAGTCTAGCTGCGAAACCAATGATGTGAACTAATAATACGATTTTTTAATATGAATGTGTGGTGTGTGTTCTTTTGGACAGGTCCAAAAGAAGAGAGAATATGCATTCATTACTTTCAGTGTGGATGCTCAGTTATGTTTAACCTCATGGTTGGTTGGTTTGAAGGGACCAAACTACGAGGTCGTCGGTCCCTCGTTCCTAATAAAACAATGCCCCAAGTGTGAGAATAAAACGGACAGAACACGTAACACAAAACGGAAAGAAAGGACAAGCCACAAGAACGAAGGGAAGGCCACAAACACCAAAAGAAACAAAAGAGGACAAGAAAACAACAGAGAGAAACTAGAAACAGAAGAGAGTAAAACATGAAAGTAGATTACAGTGGCTGGCCAACCACGAGAAAAAAAAGGGAAAGCCAGCAACTCTGCAACACATTAAAACCTCCACCCTAAAAGCACTAGGGTGGAGGACACAGAGGGACAAAGGACATGCACTAAAACCTACATATAAGTATAAAACCCACTCATGGATAAAATGCAAAACTAAAGCTGCTGTGGATGCACTGTCGCCCAACAACGAAGGCAGGATGCTGGGAACGTTAAAAGTCTGCCACAGAGTGGCTAAAAGTGGACAGTCCAGCAAGAGGTGGACGACTGTCATTTGGGAGCCACAGCGACACTGAGATGGGTCCTCACAACAGAGTAGGTAACCATGCATTAGCCACGTATGACCAATGCGGAACCGGCAGAGGACAACTGATTCCCTGCGAGATGCCTGCATGGAAGATTTCCACACATTCCTAGTCTCCTTAATGACACGCAGTTTGTTGAGCATGCTGTTATGCCATTCCGTCTCCCAAAGCCAGAAAACCCTACAGTGTAAGACAGAATGCAGGTCAGCTTCGGAGATGCCTACCTCAAGCAGCAGTTTCTGCATCGCCTGTTTGGCCAGCGTGTCGGCAAGTTTGTTGCCGGCCATTCTGACGTGTCTTCGAGTCCACACAAACACCATGGAATGTCGGGACTGTTCCAGGGCATAGATGGACTCCTGAATGGACACTACCAGAGGGTGATGAGGATAGCACTGGCCAATACCTTGTAGACTGCTCAATGAGTCAGTTCACAGGAGAAATGACTTGCCAGGGCATGAGCGAATGTACTCAAGAGCATGAGATATGGCCGCCAGCTCTGCAGTGAAAACACTCCAGCCAACTGGCAAGGAGCACTGTCCTCCATGAACATATGTGACACTTACGTCACTATCAGCCATTGAGCCATCTGCGCAAACCACTTTGGAGCCCCAGAACACGTCAAGAATCGAGAGGAAGTGACAGCGAAGAGTAGTACGGTTAGTGGAGTCCTTAGGGCCATGCAAAAGGTCCAGATGAAGCTGTGACCGAGGCGTACACCTTTGAGGCGTACATGAACGGACCTCAAGAAGGGGTGGTAAAGGAAAGGACTCCAGTTCGGAGAGAAGGTACCGCACGCGAACTGCAATCAGTAGCCCCAATCTGGGCCGCAGATGTGGGAGATGGACTGCCACAGGTGGGAAAAGGAGACTAATTCGGATGCTCAGGGGAACTATGAATGTGTAATGCGTAACTGGCGAGCAGTTGCGCACGTCTGTCTGCAGTGGAGAGACACCAGCCTCCACCAGTACGCTGGTCACTGGACTCGTCCTAAAAGCTCGAGTAAATGCAATGCAGAAGGCACTGCCAAACCATAAACCACACTCTCATAGTCAATTCGGGATTGGACAAGGGCTCTGCACCTAATTGGTGTTTCTCAGGCAACAGAGGGCATTGAGCTGCTGTCGGCACTTCTGCTTAAGCTGACGAAGATGAGGGAGCCAAGTCAATCGAGCGTCTAAAATCAGTCCTAGGAATTGATATATCTCCACTACAGTGAGTGGATAATCATTAAGGTAAAGTGCAGGTTCCAGACAAACAGTACAATGCTGAAAGAAGTGCATGACACACAACTTTGCGGCTGAAAACTGGAAGCCGTGGGCTAGAGCCCATGACTGCGCCTTGTGGATGGCTCCCTGGACATGCCGCTCAGCAACAACAGTACTGGAGCACCAGTACGAAATGCAGAAGTCATCTGCATACAGTGAAGGCGAGATGGAAGGCCTGACAGCTGCTGCTAGACCATTAATGGCCACTAAAAATAGAGAGACACTCAATCCAGAGCCCAGTGGGACTCCATTCTCCTGGATATGGATGGAACTATGGGAGTCACCAACTTGGACACGGAAAGTACGGAGCGACAGGTAGTTTTGGATAAATATCAGGAGTTGTCCCCAGAGTCCCCACCCATACAATGTGGCAAGGATATGATGTCACCAAGTCGTGTCATATGCTTTACACGAGTCCAACAAGACGGCAATGAGGTGTTGCCATCTGGAAATAGCTGTTCGGATGGCAGACTCAATGGACACAAGATTATCAGTGGTAGAGCGACCCTGGCAGAAGGCACACTGACATGGAGCCAGCAAGCAACGTGACTCCCGGACTCGACCCGACCACACCCAACCACCAATATACCATACGTTCCACCAGCTTACAAATAACGTTGGTGAGGCTGATAGGCTGATAGCTACCCACATCAAGCGGGTTTTTACCAGCTTTGAGCACCGGAATGATGGTGCTCTCCCGCCACTGCAACGGAAAGACACCATCGCAACAGATCCGTTTGAAGATGGTGAGAAGATGTTGCTTGTAGTCAGATGAGAGTCGTTCAGTCATCTGGCTGTGGATGCGATCAGGCCCAGGAGCTGTGTCCGGGCAATGTGCAAGAGCACTGAGGAGCTCCCACACTGTAAATGGGGCGTTACAGGATTCACTGCAGCATGTAGTGAATGAGAGGACATTCCCTTGCAGCCGCTGTTTGAGTCTGCGAAAGGTTGGGGGTTAATTCTCCGACGCAGAGGCTCGAGCAAAGTGCTCGGCAATCGCGTTTGCATCAGTACATAACTCGCCATTTATGGTAACACCGGGGACAGTTGTTGGGTCCTGATACCCGAAAAGAAGTTTGATTTTTGCCCAGACTTGGGAAGGTGACGTTTGGCACCCACTGCTTATGCCGCTGTAGAGCTCACCGACACTCCGTAATTGCTTCAGCAACTTCCGGCAACCACAAAGGGACTGCCTTACGCCTCGGGCACCCTAAAGAGCGAGGGATCGTGTTTTCTGCTGCAGAAACAATTGTAGTCACTTGCTCAAACATTACATCAATGTTACTGTGTGGGGGAGTTGCAGCAGTAACAGCAGAGGTGAAAGTTCCCCAGCCCGCCTTGTTCAAAGTCCATCAAGGCAGGCGTCCATGTGCCTTACGATGGGGCAGTGACAGGAAGATGGGGAAGTGGTCACTACCATACAGGTCATCATGTGCTCTCCAATGGATAGATGGGAGAAGTACTGGACTGCAAATTGATAAATCAATGGCTGAGTAACTACCATGAGCCACATTGAAATGTGTGGCGGCCCCAGTATTTAAGAGGCAGAGGTCGAATTGCGACAGTAAAGTTTCGACATCTCTGCCTCGGCCAGTAAGCGTGGTACCACCCCACAAGGGTTATGGGCATTAAAATCTTCCAGAAGAAAGAAAGATTTAGGGAGTTGATCAATCAGTACAGCTAATACATTCAGGGGTATTGCACCATCTGGAGGAAGGTATACATTGCAGACAGTTATTTCCTGCATCATCCTTATTCTGACAGCCACAGCTTCAAGAGGGGTTTGAAGGGGCACATATTCACTACAGACCGAGTTCAGGCCATAGACACAAACTCCACCTTACATTTGATTATAGCAGCTACAGTTCCTGTAATATCCCTTATAGCCGCGGAGGGCAGGGGTCCGCATTGCTGGGAACCAGGTTTCCTGGAGGGTGATGCAGATAGCAGATGTAAAGATTAACAGTTGCCGTAGCTCAGCCAGGAGGTGGATGCAGGCATTCAAACTTTCTCTTAGCCTCAGTGTAGGTCAGTCTGTCCAGGATCTTGTACGCCATGGTTTTCCTTTCTTTCTGGAGAATCCTGCAGTCAGGCAAGTAAGGCAAATGGTGCTGTCCACAATTGACACAGATGGGAGGCGGGGCACATGGAGTATTGGGATGTGACGGACGTCCGCAATCTCGGCATGTGACACTGGAAGTACAGCAGGAAGACATATGGCTGAAATTCCAGCACCGCATTGGGGGAAGGACGTAGGGCTTTACATCACACCGGTAGACCATCACCTTGACCTTCTCGGGAAATTTATCACCCTCAAAAGCCAAAATGAAGGTACCGGTGGCAACCTGATTAGCCTTCGGGCCATGGTGGACACTGGTGGACACGCCAGACGAAATGTACACCTCACTGCTCTAAAATTGCCCACAGCTCATTGTCGGAATGCAAAACAAGCTCTCTGTGAAACAGGGTACCCTGGACCATATTTAAGCTCTTATGGGGTGTAGTGGTTACAGAAACATCCCGCAGCTTGCCACAAGTGAGTAACTCCTGTGACTGCTGTTCTGATCAAGACTGACCAAGATCTCATTTTGGACAAGCCCTCCACCTCCCCGAACAAAAAAACTGAGGCTTCATCGTCATGAAAGATTCCCAATCAGCTCTCGAAGATACAAGGTACCAGGGTGAATAAGATACGCTGCCATCCTTTGCCTGACGTTCCTGCCATGGTGTGGCCAGGGAGGGGAACGATTTGGGGTCTTACTTCTGCGCGATGAATTGAGCTCGTGATTGCTTAGGGACCGCTGGTGTTTCACCACCAGCAAGAGATGATGGACTACACTTCATCGCGTGTCATCCGCCCCGATGCCACCCACTCCGACCAGGGGCCCTCCCCTCAGATGCCACACAGCCGCAGCAAAGGCCACCTGGCAGGATGGCCATTGCCGGGAGTCCCGATGCCCAGGAGGAGCATCTATCCGTTGGCATACATGGGGAGTTAACAGCGCAGGCATCAGCAGAGCGATCCCTGTGTGGTCAGAGGGCTACAAACCAACAGGGTACATGGCGGCCCATTACAATGGACTGGCTACCATGCTGGATATCAGGTGCAAAATAGTGCATGGAGGAAAACGCACCCAGGAAAGTGTCCTCGCACAAGAGATGGAGAATGGGCAGGAGTGCAATGCGACGACGAGAAAGCAGGCTAAAGATCTCAACGCACGATGGACACGATGCACCTTGTAAGGCACCCTTCCCCAATTGGCAAGCTATTCGGGACAATTTTGAAGAATGGAGGTCAAATCCTACAGGGGAACATCACATACAGGCCAAAACATGTGAAACTCCTTTTAGTCGCCTCTTACAACAGGCAGGAATACCTTGGGCCTAACCTAAACCCCGGACCCACAGGGGGTAACCTCGTGAATCTCAAAGTAGAGGGCATGGAGGACATGGGCGAGGCCTGCGGATATGTGACATGAAGTAGGAATGCAAGCAGAAGGCAGACCGAGATAGTCCACGCAGTTGCGGTAAACAATGTGTACAGATAGCGCACTGGTTGACTCAACTGCCTAGTAAGCAAGAGATCCTGGTTCGAATCCCAGTCCGGCATACATTTTCATTGCCGATTCCAAAGGAACTACCGATGCAGCTGACATCAATGATTACTTCCCTTTCCATTCCTTTCTCCCCTGATGATCTACTCTTCAAGATCGCAGATTGAAACCAGTTGGTGGCAAAATAAATAATGGGATTGTGACTGTCATTTTGAATAATTGATTATAAGAAAATTAATCGTTATCTCCACAAAACTATGTTGTCTAAAAAAATTTGATGCTTACGTAGTCACAGTGAGGGGTTTGCAGTTCATGGTAGTAGCATACTGTACACATTTGCCTTAATGGTTATATATTTGACTACTTCTGTGGGAAGAAACCAAATGCATGCCCATTAATCAAAACTCCTTGAAAATTAAACTGTTCATAATTTTTTCCAATACACACAATAACAAAGTAGAACCTTCAAAAGTTCCTATATAATCGAAGATAATACCAAATCAGGCTAACAGAATAAGACAGTAGCTGTTGTTTTTGTACACATATATGTGGAAATATGGGATTTACTGCCTACATCTCAGTATCTAGGTAAGTAGGCTTTATGTACAAAAACAAATGCACTGTCAAGAGAAAAGGCCATACTCAGCTTTAAAAGAAACCCATAATGATTCAAAAACCCAACAAGCCAATGACAGATCCTCAAACTTTAGGAATAATGTGTATGAAAAATGTGAGAATACCAAAACTGGCAGTCTGTCTTGCAACCCACAAAAGAAACTGCTATGCCTCCCCACTTCCCTTCATGTACCAGCACAGGACTGATGACCTACTCTTCAAGATCGTGTGAGGTATTAAGTAGGGCATAAACCTGGAACACTGCACTGTAACGGTGCTATTTGACAACAAAATGCACCCTCCTTAATTTACTGCATTATAATTTCTTGCATAAGCTGCTATCAAAATTGTAAAAACCACATATCACACATACCAGCAGTGTTCAAGAACTACATAAATGATCTGACTCTCAGCTCTACCAGAACATGGAGGCAATTAACCTCACATGCTACTCAAAGACAACACTTTCCCAACATTTCCAAGTTACAGAAACATCATACCATAGTAGGGATGTAGTACAAATAAAGTGCAACTCAATACAGGCAAACATTTTAGTTTGAAAGCAAAGATGTGTGACAGTGGTTGCAGCATGTGTGTGGAGGATTAAAGTATGCCTAGGGTTGACACTTTATAGCAAGTTATTTTTTAACATGTATTTTATTGAGAACTGATAAATATCCTTACAGGTGTTAGAAATGCAAGGAACAGTCTTCACTAACTCCAACTTAAAAACAAAACTGATATTACACGTAGTGTGTTGGAAAGGTAACAGGTATCTTGTGTGTTGTGTTAGTCCGATCTGAAGGATTTCTTTCATTGTTGTATTGGTGAACATGCCTGAAAATCTGATATGGCTAGCACGGTAAAGGTACCTTTCAGTCTCATCAGCTGTCAAAAAGGTTAACGTATTTACTCGAATCCAAGCCGCACCTGAAAAATGAGACTCTAAATTCAAGGGGGATAAAAGTTTTAGACCACACCTCCAAATCGAAACAAAGTAGGTCCATTGTAACATGAGAGAGAATTTACGTCGAATGGATGAAGATACAGCTATAGTATTTGGTTCAAGTCTTAAGCTTAGCAGTTAAGCTTTACCAGGTAGCCATTGCTATGTGTCAGGCACTCCGTCCATATTTATACAGGTACTCTACCTTTTTCACGTGCTTCATCTGGTTTGAATCGATTGCTTATTTTGCTTTTATCTGATAAGTGCCGTTCTCTTTGTTATAGGTGTTTACATCACTCTAAGCTAAAAAGGCATTATTGTACTGTGTCATGCATTGTTTGTCGCATTCTGATAATGACTGTTTATGACCTGTCACCGCTCGTGGCATGGCTTGCTTTTGTGCGCGCTACCGCTGCTTAAAAAAAAAAATAAAAAAAGGGAAGAGGAATCGTCTCATTAGTGAAACAATGCAAAGGGACTGTTATTTCTTGTTACTTATACTGCTGCTTTCTTTGATAATGATCAACAAGAACCAAATAATAGACTGTGTATGATGGATAATGTTCTGAACGAGAATTTGGCGAAAATTTTTCTCCGTTTGAAAATCTTTGCGAGGCCTCTTTAGTACATTACATTCTGCACAGAAATTAGAGTCATCTTTGATTAAAAAATCTAGTCAGTTGCCATGTTTCATTTCTGACTGCATCACTATTCAGCATAAGAATAATACAGATATAAACATGACATGATTATTCTGCATTTGCTGTTGCCTCACTCTAGTTTCGTTGTTTATTAAGGAGACAGGATTCAAATGAGATAGCTGCAAACACGAAAGAATACATGGCATAATGTTTACATTCTTCTACCTTTTCTTTTAAGTTATTTACTGATGCAACGGTTTTGGCACCAGTATTTATCTTGATGAAGGTTTCTCGGGTCTCCAGCCGGGTGGTAGCGTTGGTATCTCACGACGTTTCGGGAATCGTCATACTACCCACCTTCTGGCGAAGAGTATTATTTATCTTTGTGCGTGCAAAGCATGCCTGTGTAGCACTACATATATTCGACAGCAGAAGTTAGTTGTGGCGGCACCTACCAACCAGAACTTCTGCTTACTTTTAACTCGATTCTAAGCTGCAGGCAGTTTTTTGGATTACAAAAACCAGAAAAAAAAGTGCGGCTTCGATTCGTGTAAATACAGTACATGTGTTTTGGTAGCATCGGCAATTATTCTGTATTAACATGGATCAGAAAATTCATATTAAATTTGGCTGTAAAAATGGAATAAGGTGCAGCCAAGTTTTAGAAATGTTAAATACTGCTTTTGATGAATCTGCTATTTGTAAAACAGGGGTTTACAAATCCAATAAGTGTTTCAAAGATGTTTAAGGAGGCATGAGCTCTATATGCCCCAACACATACTGTATTTACTCATATCTAAGCCACATTTTTTTTCCTGTTTTTGTAATCCAAAAAACAGCCTGCGGCATAGTATCGAGTGCAAAGGAAGCGGAAGTTCTGAAAAATGTTGGCAGGTGCTGCCACAACTAACTTCTGCCGTCTAATATATGTAGCGCTACACAGGCACGCTTTGCAGGCACGAAGATAAATACTGGCGCCAAAACCTCTGCGTCAGTAAATAAATTAAAAAAAGAAGCTAGAAGACAAGCTTTTCTTTCTCTGCCCCGAGTTTCGACCACTGCATTTTCATACATTATCCAACGAAGTAAATAGAAATTCCATATTGTTCATCTTCAAATGTAGAGGCCTTTAAAATATTTGTAGCAACTAAAATAAATTTCTTAACACAAAAATATCAACAATACACAAGACTTTAGGATTGTTGCACGAGTTAGTACGAAGGGCTCATTAAGAATTCACGTAGCGCACCTATTTCTTCATGGAATTTTGTGAAGTGTTTGCTGGTGTTAGTGAACCATAATGAAGCACTTTCATTATAGTGCCAAATTCAAGAGAGGATTTATTTCTTTTGCGGAACAAAGTTCTAATCGTGCTGCAGGTCTGCGATATGGGATCGATGAGAGCAACGTCAGGCAATGGCAACTGAAGAGAGACAAATTATTTGAATGTTCAAGTAGCAGGAAAGCATTTAGTGGGCCAAAGTGTGGCCGATATCATGCACAAGAAGAGATTTTAAATGAATTTGTTAAGGAACAGCGTCAGAAATTCCTGCCTGTGAACGCCAAAGTTTTAAAAATTAAGGCACATGAAATTGCTACAGAGCAAAAAATTGAAAATTTTAAAGCTAATAGCACCTGGATTGATCTGTTTATGAGGCGCTGGGGTTTTTCACTTCAGAGGCAAACTTCAAAAAGCAATACCTTCTTGGTCAGATAGGAAATGCTGACCAAACTCCCGAATATTTTGACATGGCGTCGAATTAGACAGTTGCCGCCAAAGGAAAGAAAGACGCAAGTGTTCTTACATCAGGGGGTGCAAAACAGTGGATATCTGCCATGCTTACTTGCACGGCAGATGGACATAAATTACCCCCATTCATAGTTTTCAAGCGAAAGACTTTACCGAAATCAGAAGTGTTTCCAAAAACTAATTATATGAGCAAACGAAACTGGGTGGTTTTCGGAGGACATGGTGTTGGAATGGATTAGGCGTGTGAGGAATTGTTGTCCTGGCCCAATGCTTGGTTTAAGCAGTCTATTGGTATTCAAATGCGTATGCAGGCCATGCAACACCTGCAGTTAAATGAAAATTAGAGGAAAACAAAATGGACTTGGCAGTAATTCCTGGTGGGATGACGTCAATTCTGCCACCACTTGACATCAGTTTGAATAAACCATTTAAGGACAAGCTTAAATGCACGTACACTGACTGGCTTTCGAATAGCGATGACAGACAACTGACACCAACAGGACATGTAAAACGGGCAAGTTTGTCGCAAGTGTGCCAATGGATTTATGATGCATGGAAGTGTGTTCCAAATCAGACTGTGCAACAAGCATTTAAAAAATGTTCGATATCCAATGCACTATATGGTACAGAGGACAATGCTCTGTATGAAGAAATGAGCAACAAAGAACTGAGAGATAGTGATTCAGAATCATGACTGATATTTTAAACATTTCGTGTAAGATGTATTACAAACTTAATAAAATTTTGATTTAAATTTCAGCATTTAATTTCTACGTTATTTTCATTCTTGTTTTATAAGTGTTGCTATTCTGCATTGCACAGGATATAAAAGTGTGGAGAGCTGCATCAAACCAGTCTACGGACTGAAGACAACAACTTTTATGAATCGTGAATCACATGCAGTATTCTCTTCACCATAAGAATAATACGAGTGTAAACACTATGTCATGTATTCTTGTGTGTTTGCTGCTACTTCATTTAAATCCTGTCTGCCTAATAAACAAGGAAACTAGAGTGAGGCAACAGCAAATGCAGAATAATCGTGTCATGTTTATATTTGTATTATTCTTATGCTGAATAGTGATGCAGTCAGAAATGAAACATGGCAACTGACTAGATTTTTGAATCTAAGATGACTAATTTCTGCGCAGACTGTAATGTACTAAAGAGGCGTCTGCAAAGATTTTCAAATGGAGAAAAATTTTCGCCAAATTCTCGTTCAGAACATTATCCATCATACGTAGTCTATTATTTGGTTCTTGTTTACCATTATCAAAGAAAGCAGTAGTGTAAGTAACAACAAATAGCAGTCTCTTGACATTGTTTCGCTAATGAGACAATTCCTCTTTTTTTATTGTAAGTGGCGATAGCGCTCACAAAAGCAAGCCATGCCGCGAGCAGCAACAGGTCATAAACACTCATTATAAGAATGCGACAAACAATGCATGACACAGTACAATAACGCATTTTCAGCTTAGAGTGACGTAAACACCTATAACAAAGAGAACGGTACTTATCAGATAAAAGCAAAATAAGCAATCGATTCAAACCAGACAAAACACATGAAAAAGGAAGGGTACCCATATAAATTCGGATGGAGAGCCTGACGCATAGCAATGGCTACCTGGTAAAGCTTAACTGTTAAGCTTAAGACTCGAACCAAACTACTGTAGCTGTATCTTCATCCATTCGACCTAAATTGTGTCATGTTACAATGGACCAACTTTGTTTCGATTTGGAGGTGCAGTCTAAAACTTTTCTCCCCCCTTAAATTTCAAGTCTCATTTTTCAGGTGTGGCTTAGTTTCGAGTGTGCCTTATATTCGAGTAAACACAGTAATCAGTGAAATCATGAAAAGAGTCATAGAAATTATTATGAACAATTGCCAAATCACAATCAGAGAATTCATTGTTGGCATGTCAACTGACTTATTGCATGAAATCTGTTCAGGTGTTTTGGGTACGAAAGAGACAAAATATGTTATCAAATTATTGAATTTTGAACAAAAACAGTGGCAAATGGAAGTCGCTCATGAGTCACTGCATGAATTCCACAATGCAGAACTTGCTGAAACATATCATAACGGCTGATAAAACAGGAGTTTATGGATACTGAGAATCAAATATCGCAGTGGAAACATTCTGCATGGCCAAGACAAAAAAAAAAAAAAAAAAGTGAAAATGTTTCAATCTGGTATTATAAGCCAGGGTTTCCCAAACTGTGCTCCACAGGAAGTGAGTAAGTGCTGCATGAAAAACTCATATCATCATGGCAGTTTCTTTTGACATTTTGACAATACTAATTACTTTATTAAAATTTTATGATTTTTGTTATTACTCATGAGATTTAAAATTTAAGTAATCTATGAATACAATAAGTTAATATTATTTTTAAAAATTTTGTCAACCTTCAAAATAAATAACATGTTCCATCAAAGTAATAGGATTCCCAGTGAGTTCAGTCAGAGAAAATATTTAGAAACACCTGTTATAAACAGTATGTTGTTGATGCATTGGTACTTTCTCCAGGATCTATTACCAATATCAACACAACACATGACCAACTCAATTGCTTGCACCCTAATTAAGTTACAAAAGAAAAATGAGGTAACAAAAGTTTATATGTTTTCTAGATCAGCAAATTTCAAACTTTAACTGCCATCATAGATTCAGAATATTTTGTAACCTCACCACTACAGACTGTACAGTCAGTAATGCATGTTGCCATTATGAGCCACAAGTGAGCCTATTTCAATTCAGTGAGACAGTTTTAGCAACCTTCGACTACATGATAATGAAATTAAAAAAGACCTTGTGATCTTGCAAGGAATGGTTATCTGTACTGGTTTCAGAGCCAGAATGGTTACAGAACCACACAGACAGAAAAATTAAAACAGAAAGCATAGATATAACTCATGGAATTATATTACAGGGAGAGGATGTCAAGTACAAACAATGGAAAGTTCAGGTTGGAATGTTGTGTACAAAAAGATTAAGTTCACCAATCACTGTTAGACAAAGTCGCACAAATATTCACGTAAACTAACGTAGGTATCAGCTTTCATACAGACAATACATTACAACAGAATCCAACAACAATGGTAGCACCAATCACTTTGCAAAATACTGAATGTGGCACATGGAGGAACTGGGTGGGTGTTCAGTCACATTTAAAGTGCATACCAGGTAGGCAAAACAGTACCTCCATATTCTGTAAATGTTTAGTGAGAACAAACATGAAGTCAACAGCCTAACAGCTAGTTCCAAAATTTCTGCACACATTGCCTGAAAGTACAATAAAGAATCTATAGGGTGGAAGTGAAGTTTTTCTCTCCCAAGTTTTTACAACGCTCTTTTTTTCCGAAAAACACATCTCTATATTAGAATGAAATGATCTGGGTAGTCATCTGTTCACTTTTCAGTATGTTATATGGTGTCAACAATTATGCAGACATTCTTCAACTTATATGAACACTGTTGTCTCTTCAGGGTTAACAGAGTTCCGTTCCTCCTGAACACATTCAATAAGGTGAGAGGATCCTCTTTGAAGACTAGCCCACATGTGCTCTGTAGAGTTCAGGTCTAGACCATTTCAGGGCAGTCATCTCAAACTGGAAATGTTCCTCCAAGAAGCACCATTGTTTGTTTGGCTGTGTGAGCTGTCGTTCCATCTCGCATAAGAACAGGATTGTCTGGATTTAGGAAAAGATAATTCTGGACTGATTGAACGTAGAGAGGAACAATGCATTTCCAATAATAATGACCACTCACAGTCCTTTCTGCATCAATGAAATACAGTTCAGTTTTTCCACGGCCAAACATGCTGCCAGCAGCCACTTTCTTCAATCAGGGCTTTTTTCTGTTGTATGTGGAAATTCTCTCTATTTCATCTGTACGGATCTGGGCATTTCATTTGTTGAGCTTTGGATAAAGGTCTAAACAAAATGGGCAACCTTTTCATGTTTCCTTCAGTATTGGCATCACAGACCCATTGCACAATATGCTTCCACAGAATGCCTGATCAACTGTATTTTTTCTGACAACTTTGCTTTTGTTTGTTGAATGTAATCCTGCTTCCCCAGGATTGTCTATGAGTAAAGTTTTTTTAATAGTTGTCCTACTAACAGTCTTCTGTCTTTGCTGGTAGTCATCACAAATTCAGACATTTGGCAACTGCCCACATATGGACACCAATTTAATCATATAAGAGATGTCTGATTTTGCTTTTAGTGTTTGGTGTGAGTTTTGTTGGCCATTCAACTTTGTTTCTGTAACTACATTATCATCACCTCTAATTTCTATCCACCTTGTACTTCAAAATACAGAAATTGTCCAGACAACTTGCTTAATAATCAGCCAGATTTATGAAACAGGAGATTTTAAGATAGCTCCCTGGCAGGTTTATTTGACAATAATACAAAGCAACAGGCTCAAGCATGCATAATTTTCCCTCTTTGATTTAGGTTTACTGACATAACAATTTGTGCAGAAACATGTGTATCCTTATTTTATAATACGAGTTGTGCTGTGATGACTTCATATGAAAACAAGGGAAAAATGTATAGTCCCTCACATTTTTTTAAATTTTGATTTTTAAATTCATAAGACTTGTATTTTATTTTAAGTAATGTATTTTAGCAATTCTCCACATCACAGGCCGTTAATGAAGGTACGAGCATATGGAATAGGTTTCCAAATACATGACTGTCTGACAATTTTATAAGTAGTAGAACCCACTATGTTGTCCTCAACAGCAAGTGTTCATCACGGCAAGGATAATGTCAGGAATGCCCAGGGAGGTGTGACAGTACGGCTCGTATTCTCTATATACACGAATAACCTGATACCGGGCGGTGTGGCCGTGTGGTTTGAGCCACCACGTCACGGACTGCGCAGCCCCTCCTGCTAGAGGTTTGAGTCCTTCCTCGGGCATCGGTGTGTTGTTCTTAGCATAAGTTACTTTAAGTAATGTGTAAGTCTAGTGGCCAATGACCTCAGTAGTTTGGTCCCTTAGAAACACACACACATTTGAACAATGATCTGACCGACAGGGTGAGCAGCAATCTATGGCTGTTTGCTGATAATACTGTGGTATACGGGAAGGTGGTGTCATTGTTTGGCTGTAGGAGGATAGAAGACAACTTAAACTAAATTTCTATTTGGTGTTACAAATGGCAGCTTGCTCTAAATGTAGAAAAATTTAACTTAATGCAGATGAGTAGGAAAAGTAATCCTATAATATTCAAATACAACACTTTTAGTGTGCTATTTGGCATATGTCAATTAAGTATCTATTTATAATCTTGCAAAGCAATATGAAATGGAATGAGCATGTAAAGACAATGGCTGAGAAGTGAACTAGTCACCCTCGTCATTTGAGAGAGTTTTAAGAAAGTGTAATTAATCTGTGAAGAGGACGCGTATAAAAAACTTGTACAACTCTTTCTTCAGTACCGCCATAGTGTTTGGGATCCCACCAGTTCAGATTACAGGAAGACATTGAGACAATTCAGAGATTTGCTGCTAGATTTATTACCTACAGTTTCAATCAACATGTGAGTTATGGAAATGCTTCATGAGCTCAAATGGGAATTCCTGGAGGGAAAACTACTTTCTTTCACAGAATACTATTGTGAAAATTTAGAGAACCAGTATTTGATGTTGACTGTAAAACAATTCTACTGCCACCAACATACATTTCATGTAAAGACTGAAGGTAAGGGAAATTGGGGCTCATATGAAGGCATATAGACAGTCTTCATCCCTTGCTCGAATTATGAGTGGAAGAGGACACATGATGACTAGTAGTGGTACAAGGTACCCTCCACCATGCTTGCAAAGTATGTATGCAGGTGTAGATTGTGTAACCAGTCTTACAATTGCAGCTCAAATAGCCCTTTCTCACTAACATTCTAAGGACCATGGAATTGTATGACTACATTTACAGTTTTTTGTGTTTTAGCAATATATTTCACACATTAGTGGTACAAGAAAGTGTTCTTTAATTAGGAGGTAATATTCTCTCTTCACATATCTTCGTTAAATTTACTATGTTTTGTTTTTGACTGTTATATTACATCAGTTCATGTAGAGAAGTGTTGTTGACGTGATTCCTATTTTTTCTGACATTTACCGATTATAAAGTATACCCACGTAAAGCAAAGTGGTAAATAAGACATTACTGCCATATTTTTTTTAGTATCCAAGCTACCTTAAGTCTTCTATAACACTCAATGTACATGCCATTACCCTAAAATTTGTTCTCTATGTTTTAGCTTCTGCACTATCCACTTGATAACAGTCATAAGGCCGAAATTGCAATTTTGAAAACAAACAATTCTTACATGTTCTTCACACAGTACTGCATTAGAAAATTTCTCAATGAATGAGACACTAACTAGTAAGCACATCTATTGCATGGACATCAACCTGTTCAGATATATCCTCCCCCTTCTTCTTCTTCTGTGAATGTCTACAAGCCCCCTTCGCCTTCCTCATACTGGACTAAGCTCCCAGGTCAACAAACACTTCAACAGACTCACATCTGGAGTTGGGAAGGCCATGTTAAACACTAAGAAAGAGGGCTCTCCTTGAGGGATGACTGTTCAGCAGCATAAGTCACACATATGTTGGTATTATTTTATCCACCCCGCCTTTATGAAGGTCCTGTCAGTGTGAAAAACAAATCTGAATTTTAATTGTGTTGCTCCAGAAACAAATATGTAAATAGTGCAGAGATGCTGGATAAGCAATACTCAATACACAGGAATCTATATAATCTATTGCGAACATACTTATGCCCTCCCCACAATGATATTTACCTTACACTAATTTATAAAAGAACTGTACATGTATGTAGACAACTATTATTTCAAAACCAGCAGAGACCATTATACATAGATTCAGAATTTATGAACTGATAAATGTTAGCAGTTAATGCCACAACAATAAATTACTCTTTCATTACAAATATAAATTATATTTTTCTCACCATAAAAGGTAAACAATCTTCCAATCAGGAATTAAATATTTTCCCCACACTTAAATTACCTTAGGAATGTTCCACTCCTGCACCAAGAACAAATGAGACACGTCCATTCTCAGAAAAGAGGGCACCGACAGACAGTTTGTAGGTCTGAACACTGTGAAATTAACGTACAACAATTTGTCGAATCCTGAATAAATGCTGGTGCAACAATGAATAAAGGAACAAAAAATAATTCTCTAGTATGCTGAAACTATTTGGGCTGGATTTATCAAAGCTACACCAGAAATCACAGGACACTCTCACCTTAACACTAAACATTCTCGGCTAACAAACTTCTAGGTAATCCAGAGAAAACTCAGCATCTGCAGTTGGGACTGGCTAATGAGGTAGAACCAAAATCCGTAAAACAGCTTGGGACACACATTGATTCCAAACTTAATTGGCAACCCCATATCAACCAGGTCTGCAAAAAGTTATCGATGGTGTCCTATCTCATCTGGAAACTGTCTGATCTAGTGAGTAACAAATATCTCAGAACAGCTTACTTTGGACTTTTTCAGTCTCATATCTTATGGGCTGTTACTATGGGGCCACTCATGCCATGTCAGTGATGTACTACTGATGCAGAAAAAAGGTGCTACGAATAATGTGCAAGCAAGGTTGGTCCAAGGGAAAATTGCTGTCCCTTATTCATCAAAATGGAAATAATGACTGTGATAAATCTTTTTATTTATGCATCACTGATATATGCTAATAAGAACACACACTTACATGACACCAGAAACACAGTATTGACATTCCTAGACATAGGCTAACAAAAATAGGCAACTCTCACAAAGTGAACTGTTTGAAATTAGCCTATTTAACAAATTACCAAAAACTGCACTCAATACACCTTTCAATAATTTTAAAAGTAAAATGCAAAAATGGTTAACAGACAATCCATACTACAGTCTCACAGAATTCATGGATACTTGTAACATAAAAATTGAGTTTTAAGTCTATGATTCCAAAACTGTATATTGATTAATGTAGCACAAATAATTTGTACTTGTAATGTAAACACTCACTAATGAAGTAACTTCTTACGTATCTTAACATAATTGTAATTCCTATTTCACTGCATGTGGTCAATGGCAAACAAAGAATCTGAATCTGGACAAGGGTAATATTTTGATCCATGTAGTGTAATGGAAAGTTTTGCACCTTTCCACTTGCTGTCCATTTTCCATTGGGTGCATATTATATTTCTGTGAACATCATCTTTATATTAGCTATAGCAAGGAACTTAATTTCAGTAGTATAACAACAGAATTGTCCTTTTTTCCACATACTCACATACAGTTGAATTATTTCTTGAAACATCACTTCCTCTGCTTCATCATCCACACCCATTTTGGGCTTGTGGGGGAGCAAATGTGAACCTGTGACAAACACAAAACAAATTTTAACTTGTTTCAAACCATATTTGAAGCTACTGAAAACTTTTACAAAACTTGTGTACCTCTTCGTAATAAGGAACAGCACACAAGCTTATAAAAACAACAAGGAAACTGCGAAGTATGCCACAGAGAGATGAGACTGTGATGGAGTCACAGTGCCATAAAGTGAGGGTGTGGAGTTTTGGTACATGAAGAAAGAAAGAAAAATAAACAGGATGTAAAATAATGCTATTAAAATTTTGCAACAAAATTCACAAGAATCAAGAAAATTAGAAGGAACAGAACTTATTGCCAATGGTATACCATACATTTATATTATGACTGAATATGTATTGAAAGAAAATTAAATAGCTCTTATAGTCAACAGAACCACAATAGACCATCACACTTCTGCATAAGATAATAAGGAAAAGAGCCCCAAATATACTTAAGCACTGAAATCAGAGATAACACCCACAGACAGCAGAAAGCTGTTCAAAAGTGTTTGCTAATATTCCAGGAAGAGCAATTCTATCTCTTTACCAATAATCTAGCTAATGGAAACGGTTTCCTAATGAAATTAAAAGGTCTTCTACATGACACTATGAAGCCTAGTAATGGCAGGTTGTCTAAATGAAGAACTATTTGTCATAAATAAGCACCTACAATCTCATTAGTCCTTCATAGCACAAAAAAGTGTAATCAAACATCATACAAATGAATGATGTATGTCATTACTAAAAAAATTCAGAGTAGACAATTTGTTCAAGTGCTAAATACAACAATGTCAGATAGAAAAGACATTGTAAAATCCTGAAGCAGTAAAGGTAACCACTCAGCAAACATGGGTGGGGTTGGGAGGGAGTGCTGAATAATCAAAAGGATATATTAATACAAATACATGTTTCTGAATCTCCAGGTAGTGACTTCCAATGCTTTAAAAACAAAACAAAACAACACACACACACACACACACACACACACAGGGCAAGACCACCTCAAAAGCCGACAATGTCCAAAAACAGAGCAACGTTTTTTAGTCTTTTTTATGATTCTAGCAAACAAAAATTTTAAGATCAAGTAGCAGAAATCGACGATAAAACATAGGTCCGAAAAAAATATTTGTAATGGTAAGGGGAAACAATGGCAGATAATTTGGTCTAGAGCGAGATATTGGTCGCCCTTTGAAATCTTTGTTGTGATCATGTGCTGCTCTGTGGCGCGGCGTAAGGCCTAAGTTAGGTTACATTGAAAGATGATTAATTGCAAATTGGAGAAACCAGCGAATGTGGATGCCAAATAAGCGTTGTGCTGATAGGATGACCGGTGTTAACGCCATACTTAAACGCACTTTTCCTCATTAAAAAGTGAACTCCAACGTAAACTATGAAATTGTGCATTAAATAATACACAGATCTCTCAGTATTTTGATGGATATTATGTAAGTTTCTGTCAGGGGGTGTACACTACTTTTACTAAAATTTGAGCACTCTACAAATTTTACACAAGGAGAATAGTGGAAAAGAATCAACCATTACCACCCAGGAAGAAGAAACAGGGCAACAGTTTCTCAACATTAGGATATTACGTAAGTAGTATGTGTTCTAGTAACTACACAAGCGTACATGGAAACAGTGTCTCCATTCGGAGTCCCGAGTACTGCAACTATGAGAGAGAAATTAATATCAAGTACGTGGCACACAATTGTGATTACCACGAATCTGAAATTGGTGCACCTTTGTATCACGCAGTGGTATATACATGTTATTTTAAACAAACAGGTTAAACTATTTTTTTTTTTAAATCACCAAAAACACTTTTACAGAATGAAGTAAATTAGTGTACGGCACTTCCGCACCAACCCACAGACTTTTCAAGTCAAGCATATCTATTATGACACGTAGTCATTAACATTTATTATGTAGTCCAAATGGGAAGCAATGTCAAAACCGGTTTCCAAAAGTAAACTCACTGTTTCAGACTCAACAAATACACTATATCAGATATAGTTAAACATGTCAGGTGCCAGGCCACAGGGTTTACTTCACGTTCAATACACTTACCTGGAAAATTTACGTTTAAGGAGTAAATATTCATCCACGTATAACAAAAAATGAGATGCTTTTCAAAAAACCCCATTGTTGTGGACTACAGCCTGCCTGAAAATTGAAGAGCAAGTACGTGAGTTCGCGAGGACCCGAACAGCAACACTATTGTGGTAGTCAGCCAGAGGGTAAACAAACAAGAACTTTTCCTATCGTCACAATAGTATTTTTGATTACTAGTACTTTCATAGCTGCTGCTCTCCCCTTAACATCATCATGACCATCAGGAAGTAAAGGCTAATCCTATGCCTTCACTTTATCAAGAGGCTTCCTCACCGACTGCAAGAGTTGGGCTATGGAGCACTCTTTGTTTCTCACGTTTTGAGTTTGTACCACTCGTCGTACTGAACACGGTTTGAAATAAAACAGAAGTGAATAAACAACGACTACGAACTACATATTTCTAAATAAGCAAAGCAAAACGCTAGCATCTGCTGCATGTTACACTCTCACCTTTAAGCTTCAGACACGCGCGTTCGTCTTGCAGCGCGACAACGTTGCTCGAACTGTCTGCTCGTGAGCAGTCCGTCATTTAGCTGGCTTGTTGCGGTCGCTTAACCAAAGCGGAGTGGGAATACAAAGCATTCGCTAGCGATCATAGGAGTACAGGGCAATTGATTGCTGAGCTCGGCAGTGTCGTAAGACGTAAATACAAGAGCTCAGGCCTGACCTATACCGGTATCTTTAGCCACCACATACAAAAGAAAAATCGGTGAGATTTATGGTAGGCTGCCTCATACTGAATAGAGGCTATTCTCCAATATTATACCGGTCCTTTCGCAAGTTTCTCATTCAGACGCTACTGGGGGCGTTTATTTTCAATTCAACGTGTTAATAATATAGGTAATATAGCCTAATAATTAATGTAACTTAACACAAGAAACGCACATCGACAGGATCTACGTAAATTACCACATGCTGATGGTAGGTTGGTAACGAAAGCGATTAAGATGCAAAACCTCTTAGCAGCTGAAACAGCAGAAAATCCCCACAAAATGATTAAGGATACACAGTAAAGTGAAGTTAGCTTGCTTCACCAGAATATTACAGAACTGAGAAGGAAGTTACAGGAGCTTCTTGTCTGTTTGTAAAATTTAGACAACTCTAAAAAGACAGAGATCATGTGCTGTGTCTCTGAGCGTCACTTAACCACAGGGTTAAATACAAAACAGTACACTCTAGCATCTTACTCATGTAAAACTAGCGTGAGGCGAAGTTGTTTCATATATTTGGGGTCGGTTGTACAATCTCGAGATAAATCGAGGAATAACTAACCGAGGAATGGGCTAACCACGGGTTAACTTGGAATGTGCATTGTACGACGTGATTTTATTCCCGTTTACTTATTCGTGGAATGGCGTTTCTGACCAGTTAAGTTGACAACGACTGAAGAGTACTCTGGGTATGCTCGCGTACGTCATTTCATATTTGTTTAGTCATCGTCTGCAGAAATAGGTTGTCGAAGATGAGTGATAAGCCTTCCTGATCGCAAAACTATTCGCTTGAGGATACTTTGAAGCTGGTAGATACTGTAAATGTGTTCAAGAGTGTAGCAGAAAACACGAAAACTGCTGCAGGCCCATTCAGTGAAAATATTAGTGCAAAACATTCAACTAGGGTACTTATGCTAACGATCTATCTTAGCATTAATTAAATGATCAGGTATTTCAGCAGTAAGAAATCTTTTTAGATTTCTGAATAAAGTATGGGAAAAAGTATGCAACAGTTTCCATTCACAACTTCATACAGATCGACAGAGCAGACGTAAGATTTTTTTAAGAAAGAAATATGTAAACATATCCAGAAAATGTAGGAGCGGCTACAGATTTATCGAACCCCATATTTGGAATGTAAGCCCCAAATTGTGTACAATGAAATACACGATAAAGTTTTCAACATGAGGCCACTACAGTCATTTCGATTCAGATGCAACATTTCCACGCAATAGTATTACACCAGATGTAGCTGTATGGTAGCGGGTGAATTGCAAGTAGCCACATAATATAGAAACAACTGTGAAATGCGTTATGCTTTGTGAAATAGTAGGTCTTTTCAGTTTCTCCAATAAACTGTGACATTACAGATATCATGGAGATTGACTTGACAGAAAATTCTGAGATATGTTACTGGCTAGTTTGCTGTTGTATTTATCTCTCAGAGTGATTAATTCATTGCAGCAGCAATGGGTGCTCTTTAGAAACTGCCCTTGCTGAATAACTGAATACCATTTGTGCATCCACTTTGCAGTTCTTTGGCATGTACAAATCCTGTTTCTATGATGTGCTTATTAATTATATTGGGGTTATAAATGAAGAATAAGATGCCAGTACTTACAACAAGCAACCATTACCTTTGCTATAATCCTGAAGTAAAAACGTACCTGTGGCACATATCAAACCAGAGGCTATTATTATTGTATTTCATGCTAAATGTTTGAGGAACACACATTTCATACATTATTTTGGCTTGTGCAGTGATCTCTAGCAGCTATATGTAATCTGGGAGGGAAGGGAAGGTAACCGGAGATATGACATCTCAGCTTAAAACTGTCAGTTTTGTTTTCAGAATAAAAGTACCTGTTCTCAAATGTGAAAGGATTAGCAGAGTCACAGGTGGTGGTGCTGCAAAAGTAACTTGACGAGAACCAGAGACTGGAGGAAGATCTGTATTGTTTTTTAAAAAAAAGGACAAAATTAGGATCAGAAAATAAATATCGAAACAAATGGTTCCACAATAAAAATATTAACCCATAAACATTGGTTTGTATTTTCATTTAATTACATCAAACAACTGAAATATTGCCAAACCAATGAATTCTCCAATAGATAGAAGGAAATCACCAGAGGCCAAATATCTGAGTGTCAGTAGTAGCTGGTTCACTCGTGGAACAGTCAGTTCTGAAAGAAAGGAAAGAATGACATGAGACAATTCAATATAAATTTAAAAACATTACTTGCCAGCCACTGCTTCCACTGTTCTGTTATATAGTTTCGACTACTAAACATTCCTGTTAGCTGAATGACAAGTACCTATGTTCTTATAACACAAAGATAACAATTACTTTATGATAAATATGGACGTAGTTATGTGGATAAAACTAATAATTGAGAAGTACAACAGCTATCTGCCATAGCTTACTTTAAAAAAACTGACTTTCTTGTAAATTTTATTGTGTTAAACTAAGCTTGAGTAAGCACAAATAATTAACATGTTTATGGGAATAATGCTAGGTGGCAGGCAATTTTTTTGCTCTGAAGCAGTCATTAAAAGATGGAAAGTTGTTGCCTCAATGGGAGATAAAAAGCGAATAATATTTTCTGCTACGTATGTGGCTGAGAGAACTTGGGATGTTAGTGTACTATCAAACTTTTTATTACATTAAACAATCAATAAGCCATGATGTTCAGAAAAATGGTACTTCACACAAGTACAATATCAAATTTTTGAATTTAAGTTACCTTCAACTAGCTACAATTTGACATAAAGGAGGACACTGTAAATTACTTCATATTTAAGGAAAGTTAAAAACATAGCATTCCATGGACTCCTCCTACGTGTTACAACTA
This sequence comes from Schistocerca piceifrons, assembly GCF_021461385.2. Taxonomy (NCBI): domain Eukaryota; kingdom Metazoa; phylum Arthropoda; class Insecta; order Orthoptera; family Acrididae; genus Schistocerca; species Schistocerca piceifrons. The sequence continues at coordinate 1,105,226 of NW_025729183.1, forward strand.
TACTGATTCAATAACTAGATTCCTGTTGTGCTCTTATAACATACATATATAGCTGTAATTTTATGATAAATGTGGGTGGGCATATGTGGATAACACTAATAACGGAAAAACACAGAAGCTGTTTCCTATGCCTGGGAAGCATTAAAAAAAAATCTAACTTTCCTCTTAATCTTACTATCTTAAACTTAGCATGAGTAAGCACATATAGATCACATAGCTCACAGGCTTCTGTGAATAATGTCAGGTTCAAGATAACGTTGTTCACATTGAAACATCCCAATATTTCCAATAAAAGGCAGAAAGTTGTTCTGACACTGCTGTGATGTTTACAAAAAGGGGCATTCCCAATAGAAAACTGAGCAGAATGATATTTCCTGCTATTGATGTAATGTGCCTTAGTGAAATTGGGACACTACCATACTGTTTTGATAAAACATTTTGCAACACGAAAATCTATGTTTTGTCTAAAACATAAAAAACTGTTAAAACAAATAGTACACAAAACAGGTGTGGTTTTTTAATTTGTTGAAGTCTATTATGGCACTGTCTGCTAAATAAAACGAAACAGTTCTTTCCACTACTACAGCAATGGTAACACACGCCAGATAAACAAAAATATTTTTGCATGAATTGTCATTTTAATGTGCCTAATTTACATAAATAACATGACAGAATTAACGAAGTACTGAAATCAAAAGCATATTACTATAAATAAACAGTATTATTGAAGAAAACAGAGAAATAGTGTCACCTGTCCATTATATGCTCCAGTTTCTCATGTACAAGATTGAAAACACAAAGCATGGCTTCCTTTGATAAGTGAAATCTGGATACAAATTCGGAATCGGCGTCATCTTATTTTCTTCTCCTTCCTCTTTCTCATGAAAACTTCAGTCAAAATATCGTCAGCACTATCTGCATCTGTCACCTTTACACATGCCATTGTGGTTATCACGTTATGCTGGTCGGTAAACCTTTACACATGCCACTGTGGTTATCACGTTATGCTGGTCGGTAATAAAACACTTTAAATATCATAAATGCATTTATTAGACACAAAGCAAGAAGAACAAGGCATGGCAGTACCCAAGTTGCGCGCCGAGAAAGGCACACTACTCAAAGTTGACACTCGATGCGGTGGCTGATGGGAGACTGTAAAGGCATTTCCCATTTCAGTCGCTCCATCAACCAATGTGATGAATGTCAACTTTGTTTGCGAGAGTAATAGAACAAAGGAGTTCAAAGAGGTCAAAGATAGGTCGCTCCACGCAAGAGATGACACAGAGCTCCCCCCCCCCCCCCCCCCCCTCCCCTCCCCTCCCAATCAGAGTAGTGCGGAGCACAGTGGAGGGAAGCTTCATCACTCGAAATTGTAATCCTCGTGCCAGTGCGACAGTTGTAGGTGGCGGCCAGTGCGGGAAGTAGGCACATCAGAAACTGCACTGCAGAAGTAACGTGCAGCCAACTGCTGCGTATGTGGAGAGGCGTCAGTCGAGGGCAGGTCGGCGTCGTCGAGATGTGGGGCGGCAGCGACAGATCAGAAGCATCAGAAGGCAGGTCAGAGAGTGACCACGCCAGTTTCAGGTGACTAACAGACACGGTCTGTGGTCCTCCATGTGTATTCACACCTCAATGTAACACTCAGTGAGGCCCCGAATAAGATGGTTGCAAGGCCACTCACACGGAGTTGTCATGCAGCATTACAAATTCACAAGATGCGAGATCCTTGTGGACTAACACAGGCGCGGTGGAATGAGGGCGAGGCAGGGAGGTGCGGAGGCGTGTGACATGCATGCAAACCCGTTCAAACAGAGCTGGAAGGTCCATAGTATCAGCCGATGGTAGTCCTCGACGAATTCTGATGGACAGAGGAGGGGCTCGCCATATAGGATCTCAGCGAGCAATGTGTTCAGATCTTCGTTATGTGCCGGTCGGATGACCAGCAGGACGCGAGGGAGGGCCTCAGATCATAAACTGCCGTGGCACATAAGCGCGGCCTTGAGGGTGCGGTGCCAATGTTTGACCAGGCGTCCAGGTGGTAGGCCATGGTGTGGAATGTAGCAACACCGCAGAGTTCACAATGCTGTGCAATGACGATGGACTCGAACTGTCATCCCCAGTCTGTTGTAAGCGAAAGAGGACAACCGAATCGCGTGACCCACGTGGATACGAAATAACAAGCAATGGTCACGGCTGTGATGTCAACAAGAGGGACCCCCTCGACCCAGTGGGTTACGTGGTCGACGGTTGATAAGATGTGTCTGTACCACTCGGAAAGGGGGAGGGGGCCAACGATGTGGATTTGCTGAAGGTGTCCTGTTGGAATGTCAAACTTGGCTAATGGAGTTGAGCACGCCTCCCGACCTTGCTACGCTGACGAGGTACACATGCACGGGTCCAAGTGGGCAATCTTACTTCACGCCGGGCCAGACAAAGCAATCAGTAACCAGCCTCGTCATGGCCCACTTTCCCGGGTGGGCCAAGCCGGTCAAAGCAGTGAAGACGCAGTGTCGAAAAGCAGTAGGGACGAGGGGGCGGGGAGTGCCCGTAGAGATGTCGCAAAGGATCAGGGTCGTTGAGCTGTGTAGAATGCGGGGTTGGACAGAGAGCGATGACTCACCATCTGAAATTAATCACTGTATATCATCGTCTTCAGCCTGAAATCAGGCGATATTTTTCAAGTTCAACGGTGTGGTTAGCAAGCAGATGCGGGATAGGTAGTCTGCAATGACATTGTCTGCACTGCGGATATAGAATTAGTTGGAATAGTGCTGACCCCCATATGACGGAAAGGCCTCAGTGGAAGGTCCTTAGCTGGATTATGAATAGTGTACACGAGAGGCTAGAGATCTGAGTAGATCATGAAAGATCACCCCTCGAGGTCACTAAGGAAGTGTTTAATCGCCCCCTACACAGCGAGAAGCACATGATTGAAAGCTGACCACTTACAGTGGTTTTTAGTCAGTTTCTTGGAAAAGAAGTGGAGCAGTTGGGTTGAGTCGGCAGTGTGCTGTTGTAAAACAGTGCCAACAGTTGAGTCACTGGCATCAGTCATGATCAAAACATGGGCGTCAGGGTCAGGGTGTGCAAGTGTAATGGCTTTGGCGAGAGCAGTTTTAAGGTTACCAAATGTTCAAGCATGGGTTTTTGTCCAGTCCAACTTCCATTTCCCCTTGGTGTTTTTGCCAGAGAGGGTGTCAGTGAGGGCCAATTGGACAGATGCAGGCTGAGGAATATGGTGGGGGTAGAAGTTTGCCATACCCAGAAAACGACAGAGCTGAGCGTAATCTTCAGGAAGAGGGAGATCGAGTATGGTTTCAACACAAGAACTTGTCAGTCAGAGGCCCGACAGTATGGCCTACGAAAGCAACAGGTACAGAACAGAGTTGAGATTTATCATGGTCGATCACCATGCCGTTGGCAGCTAGGGCTGAACTTGATGTTCCTCAGCAGAGAGAAAAAGATCAGTATATCGTCTAAGTAAGCATAAGCAAATGGCAGAGGTAGCAAAATGGAATCAACGAACTGCTGCCACGTCTGCACAGCATTCTTCAGTCTGTAAGGCACGTAACAATATTCAAATAGGCCAAAGGGTGTGATGATGGCCGTCTTCGGAATATCCAGAGGATGCATAGGAAATTGGTGGTATGACAGAGAAAGCCTTAGAACCATGTAGTAATTGCATGAGATCCTGTATATGAGGAATGGGATGGTTATCAATAGTTGCGCAAGCATGAAGAGACCTGTAATCCCCGCACATGCGTAAGGTGAGGTTAATTTTTAGGAACAAGGTGAACAGGTGAAGACCAGTTGCTGTTGGAGGGGCGGAGCATGCCCAAAGCCAACAAATCATGAATGATTTCTTTTGCGCACAGAAGTTTAGAAGTGTTAAGGCACCTAGCCTTATAACATACAGGTGGGCCGTCTGTGGTGTGAATCCTATAACAAGTGTCATTACTGATGGCCAATACTTGTAAAGGGAGGCCAGCAAGAGGGGTCAAGAGATGGTCCAGAAGCAACGTTGGTTCACTGACCTTTCCAGATCGGGGCAGTGTAGGGGGGGGCGTCGGCTGTAGTCGACGAAGGAAGGCGTGATGCAGCAGCCACGTGGTGCGAGGAACCTGGAGTAGCACAAGCAGGTGCATCCTGGGGATTCGTCCGCAGTGATGCGAAAATAGCAGCAGGCGCTGGAATGCTCAACATGTTAGCAGATTCAGGAGAACATTCAGCAGAGGCCTGTGATGGGTCACCTCATTGTGGTTCTGCAGATACTATACGTATCATACGCCATGCCTGTGACAATTCAGCAGAGGTAGAGGCAATACGGGCATGTAACGCATCATTCTGGGTGCAGAGATTGTCTATATGTGTGTGCACGTCCGACAAATCACAGAGCCATGTAGAAATACACTCAAGCAGAGATGCACAAGTGGAAAGCATAGCTAAGGAGGTGGAGATCGAAGTCGTGCTGAACTCGTTTGAGCACAAGGGTGTGGCGGCCTACAGGTCCAGTGAAAGTTCGTAATGGTGTAGAAAGACCAACCTGATCACAGGTTCATACACGTTGGCGATGTGGAAAGTCCAAGGGAAGCTGTGGACTGGTGATAGGCAAAGCGACATCTCGATGGAGCCAAGGATCGCAACAGGAGAATGATTTGCAGTGATCAAGGCGAGATTAGCAGGAATGTTGCCTGCATGCTTGGCCAGAATAACGCTGACATTGGCGCCAGTGTCAATGAGAAAGCAAGTTCCCAATGACAAGTCAGTGGTGTAAAGGCGTCGCACTGCTGAAGCGAGTGGTGCTGCGTCAGATGGAAGGTGCCGTGAAGAAACATGGGGGACATGGAGCCAAAACATACCCGCTGAAATTGTTTGGGTAAGCACAAGGCATGTGACAGTTGCGTGTGGCATCCCCGTAAGTAGCATGGTACCAGCACAGTGGGTAGGCTGGGAAGCGAGGCAGTGTGGAGAGGAAGGGGGCTGCAGCTGGCTGCTTTGTTGCTGGTAGCCGCTCGGCCTGCTGCTCGGGTGAGGTCAGCTGCTGTTGGGAGCCCGCAGTACCCCCTGTAGGCTGCTAGGTGGCAGCTCCTGACTGGCAGCTGAGGTGCCAAGGCAAGAAGGCTGACCTCTGCCAGCTGGGCACGGCACCAAAAATGCAGGTGTGCCAGCTGATGGTGATGGAGGTGTTGTCAGTGACAGGTAGTGTAAGTGACGAATGATAGCGTAAGCTCGATCAGCCATTCGGTAGTGAACCTCAAGTGGGTCAGTGACATGAGACAGCAGGTGAAGTTGCAGATCTGAAAGCATTTTGACCATCCACAACGTCCAAAGCGCGGCATCATGTAGTGCTTGATATTCAATTAATGCACGGAGGCACCGCCAAAGCTGCAAAGGTGTGCGGTTGTCGAGGTGCTCGTCATGAATATTATGGGGGATAGCCTCTGCAGGGGGGAGGAGGGGGATGAGAAAGGCACTCCATGAGCAGTGCCTTTGCCATCAAATACTCGTGCGAGGCAGGCGGTGAGAGATGCAGATCGCTGATGAGATCCGAAGAGTGTGGAGATGACTCACCAGCCAGACAAAATGTGCATCATCATTTGAAATACTGTGGATATCCAGTAGGTGATACACCACTGTGAACCAAGTCTTTGGGTTATCTTTTTGCAAAGCAAACAGCTTAGGAAACCTGCCCGGTTACACATGTTGATGCAGCACCGGCAGACAGAGATCCGTGTGATCAGAGCAGGAAGCTTCCAACACCGGGAGTGCAGTAGCGGTTGACAGTGCGTCACCAGTGGTGTGTGTTGTGTGTGTGGGGGGGTGGGGGGGGGGGGGGGGGGCGAGACCATATGTAGCATACAGCGTGGAGTGTGCAGGTGCTAAAGTGAGTATGGTGTGTCCCAACTGCAGGCCCAACAATGAACATGGCACAGGTGTAACAGCTGGTGCCATTGCAAAAGTGGATGGAAGGCAGTCATGGTGCAGCTACAGGTAACGTGCGTGGGTGGAACGGCCGGCACTGTTAAGAAAGCAGGTGGGAGGTGGTGGCATTATAACCATGGAGTGACGGTCGCGGAAACCGGCATGGTCGAGGCGACCAGCGTTGCCAAGATGGCAAGCAGGGTGGGCGTGCTGCAATACTAGGCGTGTAAGAATGTGCAACCCATGTATAGAAATGTTCAAATCACAGTTCTGGAACTTTGTTGGCACATCAAACCAAACCGAAGGAGACTGTGTAGCTGAGGGGTAAAAAAGATGTTCTTCACTGGGTAGTTGTCCATGATGTCATTAGTTGGCGTTCACCGTCCATGATGTGGCCGTTGTTGAGCTTTCGCACTTGACAGTGACCATGTTGGTCTGGTTAAGGTTAACTGGCTGCTGACATGGCCGGGTGTAGATAATTGTTTACTTCTAACCAAATGCGCATTAGATACGCTCAACCACTCGTGGTCACAAGCACAGTTAATAGGATGCGTGGCACTGCCACCAAAAGACACTGGTAGATCCATTGTTCCGAAGACAATGTGGGCTGGCATACAAAATCCATTAGTGATGAAGAGAAGTACAAAATAACTCGCAATCATAAGACAACGATGTCGGGGTCACCACTGTGATTATCACGTTATGCTGGTCAGTAATAACACACTTTAAGTATCATAAATGCATTTATTAAGCACAAAGCAAGAAGACCAAAGCACGGCAGTACACAAGTTACTCACCTAGAGAGACATAGAACAAAGCAGTTCAAAGAGGTCAGAGTAAAAGACAGGGTGCTCCGCGGCAGAAATACCACACCAGCTTGAAAACTTATTCCCCAGTTAAGCTCGCTGACCAGCCAGAAATCGCCATTTAGCAGGCATCGTATGAATCCTGAATAATGCCTAACTGGAGAATACACTCAGGATAACACAACTGGAGATTTCTCACCACTTAGCGAGTTTAACCATGGAATAACTTTTCAAGATGGCAGAGATGTTGATAGATTCTGAGAGCAATGATGAGATCTTGGTGGAGTTGTTCACGAGGATGGGTAAGACAAAGAAACTAAGATGCGCCCTGATTATTTAGAAGAATTTGGCGATTCTGAATTAATATGCAGATTTCACCTGTCAAAGGAAGCCGTAGTTGGTCTTTTCAGTCTTGTGCATAGGAAACAAGCAGATGACAAACAGGTGTGACTATTTCTCTGTTTTCTAAAATAATATTGTTTATTTGTTGTAAAGTGCATTTTTTTCAATACTTCACACATTCCATCATGTTATTCATGTAAGCAATGCAGATTAAAATGATAATTTGTGCCAAAATAGTCTTGTTTATCTGGCATGTGTTACAATTGCTACAGCAGTGGAAAGGGCTGTTTTGTTTTATTTAGCAGGCAGTGACATAATAGACTTAACCAAATTGAAAAACAATACTAGTTGTGGGTGCAGTTGTATTAACAGACTTTGCATTTTGACGAGAACATTATGTTGCAAAACAATTTGATCAAACACCAGTGCCTCAATTTCACTAAGCCACATTATGTCAGTAGCAGAAAATATTGTTCCACTTGGTTTTCAGTGGGAATGATCCTTTTTGTAATCACCCCAGCAGCATCAGAACAATTTTCTGTCTTTTGGTGAAAGTATTAGGATCATAGGCCCATTAATGCTCCAGAGCAAAGTTCATTAACACAGCAAGATTAAAAGGAAACTTAGTTTTTTTAAAAAAAAAAGAAAAAGAAGAAAAAGGTGTTGCTTCTCCAGCTATAAAACACTGTTGTGTTTCTCAATTATCAGTATTATCCACATAGGCCCACCCCTATTTGTCATAAGATAATAGCTATATGTGTATATTATAAGAGCAGAACAGGAATCTAATTACTGAATCTAGATAGGAGTAGCATGTGGAAGCTGTGCCTGGAATGCTATGTCTTTAACTTTCGTTGAATCTCAATTTATTTTCCGTGTCCTCCTTTGTGTCAGATTTTAGCTAGTTGAAGGTAACTTATTTTGAAACAATATATATTGTACTTGTGTGAGGTACCATTTTTCTGAAATTGATGGCTTATGATTGTTTAATGTAACAAACAGTTTGATAGAACATTAATGTCCTAAGTTCACTCAGCCACATCTGTAGCAGAAAATATTGTTCACTCCTATCTCCTGTTGGGACAACAGCTTTCTATCTATTATTGAATGCTTCAGAGCAACAGAACTGTCCAACACCGAGCAGTATTCCCATAAACATGTAAATTATTTGTTCTTACTCAAGGTAAGTTTAACACAGTAAAATTAACAGAAATATCAGTTTTTTACACAGAAGGCACATAGCTGTTGTATTTCTCAGTTATTAGTAATAGCTATATATTTATTTTACAAGAGCAGAACAGGAAACTAGTTATTGGATCTACATAGTTATATCACATGTGAAGAGTGCTTGTAATGCTATGTTTTTAACTTTCTCTTGAATATCAAGTTATTTCCAGTGTCCTTTGTCAACTTGGAGCACATTAAAGGTAACTTGAATTGAAATAACTTACAGTGGACTTGTGTGAAGTACCATTTCTCTGAAATTGATGGCTTAGTGTGGCATCAGACCACCTCCCCCTCCAAAATCTTGGTGTTTGTGATTCTTAACAAGAGCAAGTGTAAGATTAATTACGCAGTTCACAGCCACAACACTGAAATTAGAAAAAGAATTTTATATAGACTATTGTTTCCTATGCAGGGTTCAGAACAGTGTTTAATATTCTAGTGCTAATGTATGCAACATATCGACACTGTAAAGGACATCTGAAATACACAGTTATCCAATACCAAATTAAGAAAATACCTCAACCACTCCTTCAGTTTCTGTGCATATGGAGTTAAAGATGCCAGTAGGTCTATACAGTCAATAGTAATCTGTCTACAGTTACATTAATTCTTTGTTTCAGAACAGTGGCTGAGTGGCTGTAGAAGAGCACTGACTTTTTGAAAAAGAAATTGATTGTCAGATTATCAGTAGTTTGAATTTGTTGTTCATATACTTTACCAGAAGTAGCCTATAGAGTCTGTTTCTGTACATTAATAACTTGTGCCACGACCTTCCATGCCCTTCATGGCATATTAAAAGTTTGTGAATGAATAACATGAGTCTTAGAAGGTTTAAAACATAAATAATGTGTTGTTCAGCTTTAGAGGAGGGTGTAAACACCATACTTACAATGAATTACATATTAAGACTCAAACTCAGTTGTTACACAAATTCATTTATTTCATTTCTTTCTTTTAGAAATGATTCTCTCCCACCAATGAGCTAACTGATGCTTACACTGAAATATTTTGCCTCAGGAAGTTTCCTAATACCTGTTGGAGACTTCATTGAAACAGACAAAGGAACAGCCAGCAGAATCTCAGATATGCCTCAGAGACCATCACTCACCTAGCACCAATATTTTTAAAACTTCGAAACATGCAAGAGAAAATTGCAAGAGCACAGGAGAACTTCTTCAAAACAGCATTATTTTTCCAGAATTTGTGGTGCCATACAGTGCACTCATGTTAGAATTAAGTCCCCAAGTGGCGACAGTGCAGAAGAATATAGGGGAAGAAGAGGATACTTTTCATTGAATATGCAAACAGTGGCAAGCTACCATTTAAAAATATTGGACATTGTGTGCAGGTGGCCAGGTTCAGCACATGATCAGACCATTTTTAATAATTCTAGGCTGAAAGCTCATCTTAAACGTGGTGAAATGGGCAATCCTGTGTTGAATGGTTCTGATTATGCAATGTCAAATTATCTTCTTCCTCTATTAACCAGTCCAAGGATACAAGCTTAGAATCTTTGTAATGAATCACATATAAGAACAAGAAATGTTGTAGAGTGATTGTATGGTGTGGGGAAGAGACAGTTTCCAGTGCTAGCTAGCAGAATAAGACTGCATGCGGCTTTTCGCGGATGATGCTGCAGTATACAGAGAAGTTGCAGCATTAGAAAACTGCAGCGAAACGCAAGAAGATCTGCAGCGGATAGGTACTTGGTGCAGGGAGTGGCAACTGACCCTTAACATAGACAAATGTAATGTATTGCGAATACATAGAAAGAAGGATCCTTTATTGTATGATTATATGATAGCGGAACAAACACTGGTAGCAGTTACTTCTGTAAAATATCTGAGAGTATGTGTGCGGAACGATTTGAAGTGGAATGATCATATAAAATTAATTGTTGGTAAGGTGTGTACCAGGCTGAGATTCATTGGGAGAGTCCTTAGAAAATGTAGTCCATTAACAAAGGAGGTGACTTACAAAACATTTGTATTGCTCATCAGTGTGGGATCCGTACCAGGTTGGGTTGACGGAGGAGATAGAGAAGATCCAAAGAAGCGTGGTGCATTTCGTCACAAGGTTATTTGGTAACCGTGATAGCATTACGGAGATGTTTAGCAAACTCAAGTGGCAGACTATGCAAGAAAGGCGCTCTGCATCGCGGTGTAGCTTGCTGTCCTGGTTTCGAGAGGGTGCGTTTCTGGATGAGGTATCGAATATATTGCTTCCCCCTACTTATACCTCCCAAGGAGATCACGAATGTAAAATTAGAGAGATTCGAGTGCGCACGGAGGCTTTCCAGCAGTCATTCTTCCCGTGAACCATACACGACTGGAACAGTGGCACGTAAAGTGCCCTCCGCCACACACCATTGGGTGGCTTGCGGAGTATAAATGTAGATGTAGACATACTGAAAGGGTGGAGGCAGTCGTCGTTGCATGTGCTGTACTACGCAACATGGTGAGAGAAATGAATCAGGTGTTGCCGCCACTCGATCCAGTTTTTCTGGCAGCCATTGATATATCTATTGCAGATGAAAGACTCCAGGATGAATAAGAAAATGGACAGCATACCACAAGGGACATATTTGTTAAGTACTTCAATTCTCTTTTGTAATTAAAAATGGAATTTAAATGAAAATAAAAATCATTTATATGAATAAGTGTTTTTATTCATAAATTAGTTTTTTCAATTTCTCTTTTCGAATCTTAATGTTGAGCTCTAGGCACTCTTTTTTTGACATAAATAGCTCTTGTTCCCTCCTCTGGGACACCTCATGCTGCTTCTGGAGCACCACCATTTGTAAGTTGACTAAGTCAGTCTTGACAGTGGCCCATGGACCCAACTGTTTAGCAGTTGCAGACAGTGGCACTCTCTGCCATTTCTATCTCCTTCAGCCTGACTGGTCTCCTGCAACAAATAAATAAGCATTTCTTTCTGGCATTGGAAATGAATCAAATTCTGTTTAACTTGTTATAAAAGCTAATTAATGTGCTTTAAGTTTTTAGAATGATGTAATGGAAAATCTCTTTAGAAAAGAAGTGCAATTTTCTGCTGTGAATTTTGAGCTTAAGTGTTTACATTTGTGCTTAAGAATTCTGATAAACTGCAAGTACAGCATGCCAAGAGCGTTGTGATGTATCTGACACTTGTGTAGCTGACAGTCATTATCCTGGACTAACTGCCCCATCTGCGTTAAAAATTTAAGAAAAGAATTTAAAATATTTCTATTTTAGAATTAGTATTTTTTAATTTATTTTAAGCCTGAATATCTTGTACCGCCAGCTGGGGTGGCCGAGCAGTTCAAGGTGCTTCAGTCTGGAACCACGCAACCACTATGGTCGCAGGTTCGAATCCTACCTCGGGCATGGATGTGTGTGATGTCCTTAGGTTAGTTAGGTTTAAGTAGTTCTAAGTTCTAGAGGACTGATGACCTCAGATGTTAAATCCCATAGTGTTCAGAGCCATTTGCACCATATCTTGTACTGTGTAAGCACAAAGATATGGGCCTGATACAAAATGTTGAAGACAGTTTCACAAATTACATTTAAAAACAACAGGTGTTAAGTAACTGCAACAGTAACCTTTCATTAGTTGTAAGCAGCAAAATAGACTGAAATATACAAGAAGAGTCAGCACACATATCGTGCAAGAAATTAGTGTATTTTAATATGCCATAAATCAGGGTTACTTTGGCCTGTCTTTATATATGGTAAGAAATAAAGGAAATAGTGGCAGGGAGAAAATTTCAAATGCGTGCTCCTAGCCATGGCAAAGACTAGTGCCATCAATTAAAAGAATGTATTAAAACAATACATCTGTTGCTGTGGAACAACTTAAAAAGAGAGGGTCAGTGTTATCCTCAGTCAAAGCTACTTTGACTATCCTCATTTCCTCATAAAAAGTGATAATACAATGCTTAGGCAAAATAAAACCAACGCTTATTTCTAGAAATGATAAACAGAAGTATGAGGAACCAATGTATCATTAAATTTTTAAGGCAGGGACAGGAAATATTCAAATATTTCAGAAAGAGATGCAGTAAATACCCAAGTGTACAATAGTTCAGCAGTGATATTCATTTTGAAGCTACATTATTTTTAAGTACTTGGAAACAGAATACATTATATGCTACGGATATGGTACAATATGGATGTGAACTGTAATACACAAACAGCTGACACTCTGGCACTGCTTTTTTTTTATCAATGTATGGCAGTGTTAAATATCCTACCTAAGCTGTATTTTACACATATGACTTTTCTCATCCATATTACGTAATACTGACAGAGTGTAAAACAACATTCACCTAATTTTTAATTTAACAGATGTGACCCCCCAGGCATAAACTTTTGGGATGTAACAGCAGTTACAATATTTACAATCAGCACTGAGTATCATGCTGCAAGAAGATATTTTGCTTACTCACTTCCTTCAGAATCATTCTTTCCATGTAGAGGATGCATGATGACTTGTTTACACCTTATTAAGATGGTAACTTTCAAATGGGAAAAAATTGAAGACTACTTCTGAATAGTCGGTCATAGTTATTTGCAAATGGTATAAGTAACCCGAGTTGATGGTACTAAAATGTAGAATATGCATGGAAATTTCTTAAGACATCATGTTATGTAAGAGTTCAACATATTTCTTTGTTGCTCTATGAGACAGATAGCCGAGTGGTCTAAGGCGCTACAGTCATGGACTGTGCGGCTGGTCCTGGCAGTGGTTCGAGTCCACCCTCGGGCATGGGTGTGTGTGTTTGTCCTTAGGATAATTTAGATTAAGTAGTGTGTAAGCTTAGGGACTGATGACCTTAGCAGTTAAGTCCCATAAGATTTCACACACATTTGAATGTTTTTTTTTGAGACAGATAGGAAGCTTCTGCTTTAAACAGAAGGCAAGCACAATAAGTAATAAGCACTGCTGACCTCTGTACATACCAAACTTTTAGGTTCCCCCTCCACAGCTCCATATGATTTAAATTTTGTGTGGAAGAGGATGAGCTCAACAGTTAATGCAATATTTGCAGACTACATTACAAGGGTCAATGGAGGCATCCGATCCCACTCATCAAGTTGAAGATGATACTCCAATCTCTGTACAATTTAACAGATTTCTAGAAAGTTTCTTACGTGTATTTAATGAAATATTTCCAGTTAGAGTATTCAACACAAAGGTGTCAAATAAGCTAAATTGGATCACTGCTGGAATAAAAATATCCAATTGGAAGAAAAGACAACTGCACAAGGAGTTGAAATAAAACAAAGACCCTGTTTTCATAAGCTGTGTCAAATGGTATAAAGGCTTATTTAAAAGGTAGTGAAAGCTGCAAAAGAAACAGTAAATAATAAATACATCTTGGCTCATGAAAACAAATCATAGGCAGTCTGGTCTGTCATAAAATCAGAACTGGGGATGGGAACTAACAGAAAAATTATCTTCGAAATTAAGGTGGGAAATAAAACTATAACAAATCCTGCTCTGACTTCAGAATATTTTAACATTTTTTTATAAATGTATCAAAATGAGTTGCAGATGTAAATGGTTATGCCAAAAAAGTACAATTAGGTCAGAAGGCAGAAGAATGCCTTAAGCAATTTAAAAAAAATTCAGCCAAAGTAGCTCAAAAACAAAAATTCCTCAGGGTGGGATGGTATACTTATTAAAGTAGTTAAATCAGCTGCCAGGATAATAGCTCAAACCCTTTGTTCAATAATCAATAAATCACTCGAAGAAGGCCACTTTCCAGATGCCCTGAAGCATACAGAAGTAAAACCTTTGTTCAAAAAAGGATCAAGAGAAGATATGGGGAACTACCACCCAATCTCTATTCTCCCAATTTTCTCAAAAATATTTGAAAAAGTGGTAGAAATGCAAATCAGACAGTTTATAGAAAAATCAAAGATACTAGCAGTTAATCAATACGGCTTTCAGAAAGACAAAAACACAATAGACGCCATAAATGAATTTGTGAAAAAAAATTGTTCTGTCTTAGACAAGACTAGCAAAGTTGCAGCAATGTTCTGTGACCCCACAAAAGCATTGGATTGTGTAAACCATCAATTTCTGCTGTATAAAATGGAAAAATATGGAATTGGAGGTCGTGTTTTAGAGTGGTTCAGGTCATGCCTCACAAAGAGAAAATAAAGAGTAGTTATATCATTAAGCAAGCGAAATTTCTTCTCTGAATGGATGATTATTTCACAAGGTGTTCTACAAAGCTCAATTCTGGTTCCAATTTCATTCTTACTTTAGATAAATGACTTGCCACTAAACATAAGCCGGCCGGTGTGGCCGTGCAGTTCTAGGCGCTTCAGTCTGGAACCGCGTGACCGCTACGGTCGCAGGTTCGAATCCTGCATCGGGCATGTATGTGTGTGATGTCCTTAGGTTAGTTATGTTTAAGTAGTTATAAGTTCTGGGGGACTGATGACCACAGATGTTAAGTCCCATAGTGCTCAGAGCCATTTGAACCATTTGAACTAAACATAAATTCACACTCAGTTTTATTTGCTGAAGATATGTCTGCCCTCATCGAAAGCAGTCACAAATCTACTAGACAGTTTAGAAAACTGGTTCCAACTAAATTGAATATTGGGAAAACACATTTACTACAGTTTAAAACTAAAAACTCTAAGATAAATGAAATTCATATTTCCTGCAGAAACCAGGAACTGAAGGATTCAGATTGTGTTAAATTTTTAGGAATACGTTTGGACCAAAATTTATTCTGGTCTTCACATACAGAATACTTAACAAATAAGTTAAACAGCCTGACCTCTGCTATGAAGATTTTGTCATTTTCAGCTAGCATGGAGATAAGAAAAGTAGTTTATCACAGCTATTTTGAAGCTGTTATAAGGTATGGCATTATCTTTTGGGGTAATACAAGCAAAATTATGAGAACATAAAATTACAAAAATCAATTGTTAGAAGTATGTGTAATGCAAGACCAAAAGAATCTTGTCGCCCACTGTTAAGAAATCTAAAAATATTAAGCGCCCCATGTTTGTACATCTATGAGCTGATTATTTTTGTATACAGTACCCTTTGTTATTCACAGACAACAATTTTAAGCATCAATACAGCACTAGGAATAAGACAAACTTCATGCTTCCCACTCACAGGTTAAAGTTATGTGCACAAACCCCAGAATATATGGGCATGAAAATCTACAACATGCTAAAAAAGAAACAAATAAACAGCATGGAGCTAGGGCAACTGAAACCAAAGCTGCACAAGTTATTAGTGGAGAAATGTTATTACTCCATAGAAGAATTTATGAATGATGATGTGGAAGTCTGAGCAAGGAAACGTCACCTGTAAATGAAGCTTGTGTTAAGTTTTGTGTCAAATAAATGATTATAAAAATATGTTCATTACATAAACACTATTGTTATATATTACTTTGTAATGCATGGAAACTGGAGTGTTGATATATTGTTTTTGTAATACTGTATATACAAATTTTTATTGAAATGCAAATGTAATGTTGACGAGTCCCCAGTACATCAGATCTGTGATTTGACCTTTTATTTATTTATTTATTTTGATCTAACATCAACTGATTACAAAAAAAGTTTTTCTTACTCTAGTCTTCTGGATAAGTCAGAGCCTTACTTACTAGGGTTACATATTATTGGCTGGCACTTTTATCTACACAACTTTTTCTAAATTTAGTTGAGAGGACAGAGTTACATATATGGACTATACATTAAAAAATTTGTTATTGCCATACTTACACTAAGGAATCTACAGTTTGTGACACAGTCTAAGATCTGAGATTACATATATTTTTAGATAGATGGTCTTCCATCATACGAGTGTACTAAATCTAGAAACTCATCTATTGAATATACAGGATTGTTTAGGAGCCATAATTTTAATTTTGTTTTTAGTTTTGTAATGTTATGGGATAATAAAAATTCTGATTCTGATTATATTTAGTTTGCCCCCACCCCAAAACCTCCAATTTCCCACACTGGTCCTGTTAGTTTGATAATATTTTTGGAAAGAGATGTGTGTTGGTTGCCGTTTATGTAAAGACATCATAGGTGTCATACTGGAGATGTTGAGAATGGTCGTTTCCACCATATTGATGACATCATGGGTCAAAGTAGGCAGGTGGAATCGGATGCTTCTGTATTCCCCATTACAGTACTGAAAAAATTTATGAACAGAGTAACATATTAATTGATTACCAGAGTTTATTCTCCAGTCAGGCATTATTCTGGTTTCGTACAACGTATTTCTCGCGCTATTCCAAGAATAGCACTGCTAACCAGAGAATGTACAACTGGTCCTTAGACATAAGTTTAAAAACATTGGAAAAATTAGATTTTGTAGTAATCAGCACATAGAAATATGAGTATGTGAATTACTACTGAAAAATAGCTCACTTTAATGGAATGGATCCCATTGCAAAATTTTGAATTATTTATGAGACATTTGGATTCTTTAATCTATATGCCAGACAACTGCAAACTGTAAATAGTCTGTGATGATTCAATGAAGATTTTCTTAGGGATTCTGAAAAAAATGATCTGGAAATTTTTTTGGATCCTACAATTTGATCTCAGTAATTACAAATCATGACTTTTTTTTTAATACTATAAAAACTGTGAGGTGATGAAAGCCATGGAAACCTCACAATATTGTGGCGGATCTCCTTTTGCCCAGCATAGTGCAGCAACTCAACGTCGCAAACACTCAACAAGTCATCAGAAGTCTCCTGCACAAATATATTGAGCCAAGATTCCTTTGTGGCCGTCCATAAATACAAAAGAGTTGGCAGTCCAGTATTTTGTGCATGAACTGACCTCTCGATTACGTCCCATAAATTTTTGATGGGACTCATCTCAGGTGATTTGGATCACCAAATCATTCACTCGAACTGTCCAGAATGTTCTTCAAACTAGTAACGAACAATTGTGACCCATTAACAAGGTGCATTGTCATCCATAAAAATTCTACCACTGTTTGGCTGCAGATGGTCTCCAAGTAGCCAAACATAGCCATTTCTAGTCAATGAATGGTTCCGTTGGACCAGAAAACCCAGGCCACTCTGTGCAAAAACAGCCCACAGAATTATGGAGCCACCAACAGCTTGCACAGTATCTCATTGACAACTTGGATCCATGCCTTCATGGGTTCTGTGACACACTTGGACACTACCATCAGCTCTCATCAACTGAAACAGGGACTCATTTTCTAATCATCTAGAGTTCAACCGATATGGTCATAGCCATATGAGAGGTGCTACAGGCTATGTCGTGCTGTCAGTAAAGGCACTTGTGTCGGTCGTCTGCTGCCATAGCCCATTAACGCCAAATATTGCTACACTGTCCTAACTGATACATTTGTTGTACATCCCACATAGATTTCTGTGGGTAGTTCACGCATTCTGTCTGTTACCACTGACAACTCTGAGCAAATGCCATTGCTCTTGATTGTTAAGTGTAAGTCATCAGCCACTGAGTTGTCCATGGTGAAAAGTAATGCATGAAATTTTGTATTCTCAGCATGCTCTTGACACTATGAATCACAGAATATAGAATTCCCTAACGATTTCCAAAAAAGAATGTCCAATGCATGTAGTTGCAATTACCATTCTGTGTTCAGAGTCTGTTAATTCCCATCGTGCATTGATAATCGCATTGGAAACTTTTTCACATGAATGATGTGAGTGCAAATGACAGCTCTGCCAACGCACCATCCTTTTATGCTGTGTATCTGCAATTCACCGCTGTCTGTATGTGTGCATATCACTGTCCCGTGACTTTTGTCACCTCAGTGTATACCTGATAACAGATATTCTCTCTGATCGTGATCCACATTTAGTTAGGATAAATAAGGTAGTGCCTTACAGAGTAGATACTGCTCAGTGGAAATCAGAATAATTAACATTTCCAGGACAAACATTTTTAAGAATAGTTTACAAGAGATGACCTGGGATGAAATTTATAATGAACTAAATACTACTGAAAATTTAATCTATTCCATGATAAATTCATATCATTATTCTGAAAATAGCTTTTTGCATAAGCTAATTAGAAAGAACATCAAACAGCCATGTAAAAAAGCCATGGATTACTAGAGGTATTTAAATATCTTGCGCACTACAAAAGCTACTACAAATTACTCTGAAACAGACATAACGCTGTATGGAATGTAGTAAACCAAGAAACATGGCAAGAAGTCACAGAACAGTGTAACATCACTATTGATTAAAATTGAAGGACCATAAATGATGAATAGTACGAAATAGAGAAACGAAAAATTCAGCAGAGAAATCAAGGGAGTTTATTTAATAAGAAACTTGCATAAAATTAGATCATATAGATGTCTCACACACTTTACCTTTTGAAATTTATAAATTTATATATTATCTCAAAAATAAAAGTTCATTGAGACCTGATGGCGTTTCTCGTAGAGTACTAAAGACTCGTAGAGTACTAAAAACTAAAGCATCGACCTGTGTGACACATGTAATACATCAGTAACTTACGGCATTTTTTCTCTGCCATGCCCTTTGCAGTGGTTTGCACAGTATAAATGTACATGTAGAGATTAAGATATGCCATTTACAACCCCTCAATAAGAAAGATAATAGTCTTCTGTTATCAATAACTGCTGACCCATTTCAGTATCAACAACGTTTACCAAAATTTTTGAGATCATGTGTTTCAAAGCAGAATCCCAACTGAGTAACAATAAACACTCCGAATATCACAGGTTGGATTTGAAAAGAATTGCACAGTTAATAATGCTATTTACACATTCGCTCAACAAATTTCATAAGCATTAAAAAACAAAATAACGCCAGTTGATATTTTCTATGACCTCTCTAAGACATTTGACTGTGTGAGTCACAATATTCTCCTAGATAAATTGAGGTTTTATAGAATTGATTGTATACCCTACCAATTGATGCTGTAATGTGTAACCAGAAGAATGCAGAAAGTTGTATGTAATAATTCAAGCAATGTAAGCAAGGGAGTGTATTCTGACTGGGAAGAAATTGCTTATGTGGTTCCACGGGGCTCAATATGAGGTCCTCAATTATTTCTCGTATTTGTAAACGACCATCTGCATAAAAAACAATATAAACAGAATTAGTTCTTTTTGCAGATGACACTAGTATTGTAATCAGTCCAAACATGCATACAGCAACAGAACAAATGGTAAATAATGATCTTAGAGGTATTATTGAGTAGTTGCCTGTGAACGATTTCTCTCAATTACAAAATGACAACTTCTACATCTTCATCTACATATATATTCTGTAAACTACTGTGAGGTTCATGACAGAGGTACGTCCCATTGTACTAATTATTAGGGTTTATTCCCAGTACATCCACGTTTGGAGCACAGGAAGAATAATTGTTTGATTGCCTACTTGTGTGCAGAGATTATTCTGATCTTAACCTCATGATTAATATGTGTGCAATACATAGGGGATTGTAGTATATTTTGCTAGAGTCATCATTTAAAGCAGGTTCTTGAAATTTTGTTAATAGACTTCCTCCGAATAGTTTATGTCTATCTTCAAGGGTCTTTCTGTTCAGTTCATTCAGTATCTCTGTGACAGTCTCCCACAGATCAAACAAACCTGCCCTTCTTTGTATATGCTCAATGTCCACTTCCTATTTGGTATGGTCCCACACACTTGAGTAGTATTCTAGAACTGTTCTGAACATCCAGACATGCTACACCAACAATAAGTGTAACACAAGGTGAGGAAATGATAATTACACAGGAAACTTCAAAAAACTTTAGGTGCCCATATTGATGAGAATTTAAGTTGGGAAAAAAACATATTTTGGAACTCCTGGAACAACTTAGTTCAGCCACAATTATTAGTAAGTGGACATATATCGAATATTTTTGTTCATAGTGTCATATGGAGTAATATTTTTGGATAACTCATCTTTGAGAAACAATGTGTTCATTTTTACTACTGCTTCACAGCACTCTTATTCTCTCATGAAATTCGTTTATTTATTTAATCCACTGAAATTCAAAAGCAACAATGATGCACTTCGTACTTACAATACCAGAAGAAAAAATGACATTCAGTACTCTGCAGGAAGGTTGCCTTTAGCTCAAGAGAGGATGCTCAATGATGCCAACAAAATTTCTGATCACTCACCCAATGATATAAAATATCTGACAAATAGCAAAGTTAAATTTGGAAACAAACGGGAAAGTTTCTTCTTGACACCACCTTCTATTCCATAGAAGAATTTGTATTTTTGTAATATCTTGAAACTGGTGGTGAGGAATTAGTAACTCACAACCATATTTAAAAGAATGTAAATAGTCAGCATGCTGCCATATTTACTTATGAACGTGTATTGTGAATGTAAAATGCCTTTTTCCATATCATTACAATTAATCATACAAATTATCCATGGAACATCTAACTGACTAATTAACTGATCCTTAGTCATGTTGTTTATAGAGATCAGAAAAGAACTCCATGAACTTGCTTTTAAACTCACCAGTTGGTCCTATGATGTCATCTCCAAACTCGCTATCTCCATACATATGGAAAGTTGACTCCTTAACCTTCGCCGCTACTCATGTAACTGATGGAACATCATTTGAGTCTGTTGACAGGTACAAGTGTACTATATAATCATGGAAAGAAGAGCAAGTACATGCATTCATGAGTACAATTGACAACTCACAGCATTACCATTACACACACACAATGGTTCCACATGATGATTTTCTATACATTTTATAACTAAAAGTTCTCCACTGCATTTTTCTGTCTGTGTGTGAATGAGGATCTCAGCAACTACTGTAGGAATTCTAATATGATATGCATTAGGAGTTAGACTGATTTACAAGAAAGATTTGCATACATAATTTGTTACCATTTTATGAGATAAGTTGTCCAATCACTGATACCTGTGAGAATCTGGGGCAGTTCACTAGTTACTTAGTAGTACTGATTAGTTAGCAATGAATATAGTTCACACACACAATCACATATGTACATGTATATATAGAACATGATAAGTATTAGTAAATATCAACCAATGAGATCTGAGTTCACATGGGTAGCATATATCTACTGCCAGATGACTTATCTGGCATAGCAGTGATTATATATACAGGAGTAATGGGACAATATTCAGTCTTCTGGCGCTTTAATTTACTCAAGATGATGGACTCTCCTCCTAACCTCTGCTCCGTGCCCTCTGATCAATCAATTACTCCTCCTTGTCCCTCCTCCCCTTTACCTCACCCCATCTTTTCCCCTTTACCTTCCTTTTCCCCTCCTCTCCCTTCTCCCCTCATCTCTAAGAAGAAACTAGTGTGAAAAATCGCTCTGTCTGTTTTGAGCTGTTGGACTGGAAGGATCTCATGACACAGAATTGAAATCACTATCAATTACACTGCAATTACATCATGGAAGATACAATGTCTATTTGAAAAATTGCATATTCTTTATTTAATCAGTTTGCAGGACTCCTTCCCACTTGTAAACTGGCAGGAAGAGTCCTGAGTCTGTGCTGAGCTGTTGGTGTGGAAGGGTTGCTCGCGACACGACCGGTACTTCGTCCTGCTCGTCGTAAACCATGTGGTTGTATCAACCGCAAATTTCGTAAACGGTTCAAGAAATCGAAACGTGTTTTTTTGCAAACGATAACTTGTGAAAAGTCACGTATTTCGTCACGTGAAAAATATCCTAAATCTGTTTATCTACCGAGATATGAATGTAACTACAGTTACTACTAAGGGATAGATGATTTTTTTTAAACAGCATTTAATAGCATGTGGAATGAGAAGTTAGACCGAAACTAATTTGCTGGTATGTCATAAGATGTAATTTACTAAAAATCTATAGCTATTGATTATTTCCTTTGGTAAGTAACAAACTTTTTTTTCTTTATCCAGTGTACTTTACTGATTCAAGACGCGTATCGCCTTTTACTTTAAGGCATCTTCGGTGGAATCTAGAATGATTCAGTTTTGTTTTGATATGTGATACTCGCAGATTATAAAACAGTTCACATCTTTTTTTACGTGAATGACTGATTACTTACAGTGAATCAAGTTTTTGGCAGACATATACGTTTCCCCTCACCTGGACACATGCTGGAGGTTGAACTAAAACTTAGATTATGGAACATAAGCACATTTTCATGTTCGCTCTTTTTTCTTCTGTCACTAGCAGTAGATGTTTTACCAAAAACTCTGGTTTGAAGTCGTAACTACAGTGTGTTCACCTCATGTCCCTTCCTGTCTGGTTTGTTTATGTACATGTTGCCAACCTGCAGAATTATATGCTGAAAACTAATGTTTGTTTATTTTTGTTCTTCTTATATCTGTATGTGTATGTGGCTAGCCAATGATAGTTATAGAAAGTTGAAAGTGAATCCAGTAGTTGTCAGACAGTGGTTGAAAGATTTGGTGTTCAGCTGATTTCAGTTTTGGTTTAAATGTTTTAAGGAGGAGTGCATGGAAGAGTAAATTCACTGCTTACATTAACAGATAAAATAGTAGAATAGTATTTCAACAGATGATTATTATCAGAATACTATCACCCAACCCCTTTGTCCTCACTCTTTGACGCCCCATAATACGTCCTGTCAACTAACCCCTATTGTTGTCAAAGTTGTGCCGTAATTTCCTCTTCCTCCTCTATTTTATTCCGTACCTCTTCTTTAGTTACATGATCCTCGTATCTAATCTTCAGCACTCTTATTGATCACCACGTTTTGAAAGCGTCCATTGTCTTCTTGACAGAACTGTTCATCGTCCACGTTTCACTTACATACAAGGCTGCACTCCACACAAATACCTTTGTAAAATAGTATCCTACCATTAGAATTTATATTCGATGTGAACAAATTTTCTTTTTCAGAACGCTTTTCTTGCTATTGACAAGTCTTCAGTCAGGTTTGTGTCTGCACCAGCAAATGCCTTACAATTTAAAATCTGGTTTCGAAAACTCTGTTCCAAATATATATTATTCTTTCGTGATTCTTAAGCAAGGTGCTGGCAATGATTACATTATGCTCTGTGGGAAATTCTATCTTGTGGCTTCCACTTTCATCCCTTCCACCTAGCCTTTGTGTTCTTACTGTTTTCATGTACCTGCTACCGTATCACATTTTAAATTTTTGTCTCGCTTAACTATCTGAATAATCTCTCATCGTACATTGTTTCAATGTGTTAGGAGATAGTGAACAATCATGAACAGTCATCATGAAATCGGTTTATGTTGAAATGGAAAAACATGAATAATGAAATATGTGAAAGAGTACATTGTACAGAAAATGAAAAATTGGTATGTCTTCACCCAACTTCGTCTTTCCTTCATGTAGGTGTAAGATATATTTATTCAAACACACTGGGCGTTTCGGTGGGTCCCGCCCCGTACCTCAGTGGCTGCTCGTCATTGGATACCGCTAGCATCTGCCGCTTCCAGATGGGAACGCCAATTCCGCGAGCTGCCGCGTCAAAGCGGAAAACGCTTGCTGCTGCCATTGCCACACGCCACGCTGCCGCGCTCTAGTGGGAACCGGCCTTTAGTCTCTGTGGCGGCTGGCTGGCGGTCAGTTTTTTTGTCTAAGACTGTACATACATACATAGTCACAAATATTTACAGTCACTGCATTCTGCAATATTTAATAAACAGTTGTCTTCTGTATGCCTTTAATTCAGTCTGCATAGCATTCAAACCTATAAGCACAGCAACATAATATGTTGGTATACCGTCCTTGAATTCAGCTTCTACACATGTTACAATTATTGGGTCCACACTTTTACATTGGGTGTTCACAAGAATTTACACACTGTTCTAATTGATTCACATTTACACTGTCATCACATAAATAGTTCACAGAATCATTAAATGCATCTCTGATATACAGACACCAGTGGCTTAGTCTGTCTATAGTGATCATAACACACAGTGCAGATCACTCAGATTAATGACACTAGAGTGTTTTATTTAAATGCCCGTGTCCCATGAGGTTAGTTCAAGTGCAACTTCATCATTCACATCAACTATTAAAAGCTTCCTCTGAAACATACAGATATGAATGGAAGTATAAGATCTGTTATACTCTGTTATCTTTTTCTCTAAGTACTCCATGCTGCAGAGATAGTCCTACTCATACCATGAATCCTGCACCCTAGTCCCAACACATTGAACATTTTCTATTTCAATTATTAAATCAAAGACTTGAGTGCTAGGTCAACATTCACATATTTACATCCACTAGCAGTCAAATTATATGTACTGGAAAATGGCAGTACTCTGTTGGCACTTAACTAAGGCTCAGCAAGTTGAAGTTCCGGCAGTGGTTGCTTGTGATGGCAGTAGCAGCTCTGATAAATCATTAAGAATACCTATGGACTGCTGCTCCTGTGGTGGTGGCAGCACAGACAATAATATGTCAAACACCTGAGTAACATGTGTAAACATTTTAGTTAATACCAGATCAGGAGTACATTGTGTGTTATTGGACAAAAGACTTAAGTATAAATAAATAAAGTAATAAATGAATAACAACTATATTAAAAAATACTATTATTAGTAACTGATGCACAATTACTTCTTTTCAAATACAACAGTCCTCACTTCTTTTCAAATATAACAGTCCTCTTCTTTTTACCCTGGTCGGAAGCAGTCACTGCTCCTTGCTGATAGCACTTCATAGTGATCCTTTAACTATGACACAGGCTATAGGGTTTTTCCAATAAAAAGGGGGAGGGGAAGAAGAACTTGTTTCCTACTGGCTGACAGCAAATTGTCTAAGAGCATATGGCCTGCCAGTGATTGGCCAAGAGCATGATGATGATGATGATGGTGATGTTGACATTCTTATGTAATGCAGTTGGTCAAGAGGAAAGTGGGTGAGGGGAGGGGGAATGGAGGGGAAGGGCAGGGAAAGAGAAAAGGGAGCGGAGTGGAGTGGAAGGGAGGGTAGTGACCTAGAATATCACAAGCACAATTGTCTCAGCACACTAGAAGCGCAATTCTTGGAATTCTGACACTAGAATGTGCTAACATCACCAATTTCTGAAAGAAGGATATCAAAAAGTGCTGGCATTAATAATTTGGGCTAGAACTGACAGTGTCCTCCTACTTCCCAAGTAATTTTCCTGATCATGTTGTCATAATAGGGGGAGAGTTAAATCTGCCCATTACAGAATGGTGTGTCTCACAATTAAAGCTGGGTCCAGAGATAGATTTGTGAGAGATGGTTCTGAACAATTATTCTCAAAAATACATTTAGCAGTAAGAGAACAAATTCTTGGCAGGACTGTCTTGGATTTCTCAGTAACCAACATGCATCTGCCAACAGTTA
Organism: Schistocerca piceifrons; assembly: GCF_021461385.2. NCBI lineage: Eukaryota > Metazoa > Arthropoda > Insecta > Orthoptera > Acrididae > Schistocerca > Schistocerca piceifrons. The sequence continues at coordinate 1,130,859 of NW_025729183.1, forward strand.
ATATAGAATACCGAGTTAGTGCCCACATTGCAGTTATGCCATCAATGATTACACATGTGTTACAGGGATTGACAGAAAAGCAAATGTGACAGGATACAGATTGTGGAGTATCTGACAGATCAACATCAAACATCCAGGTCTAGGAGTGAAGATGTGAAGCACAAATGGATAACACTCAAAATCGTAGAAGAATACTCCTCAGACCTGAAAGTGCCGAGCAAGGTTAAATGGGAAAAACCCTCCCTCTGTGGTTCAATAGTTGTGTCAGAAGCAGTAAATTAATAACGTCAGAAGAATTTAATATAAATAATGTGATTATTTGTGTATGAGAACTCTCAAATATGTCAGATATTGGTCTATTACGTCAGTATTCTCATAATGCTCACAATTAGTCATGGTAATAGATTCCCTAACGAAATTTTGGAAGACTGTGTAATCTGGACGGAGTGGTGTGAATGTAAATTGCTTTGCTCACAGTGTTAGATAATAACAGCAGATGACTAGTAGAGGAGGAGGAATAGCAGCGGCTTCTTTTTCAGAATAGCTTCTTTTCTCCTAACACACATACTAATCTAAAAATAACTGCCATAATTATTTTTGAGTAGATTAGTAGTGGTTATAATTTGTTGTCAGTATACTCTACTGCTACAGAAGAATGCTGAAGATTAGATGGCTAGATCACATTACTAATGAGGAGGTATTGAATAGAATTAGAGAGAAGAGAAATTTGTGGTGCATCTTGACTACAAGAAGGGATCGGTTGGTAGGGCACATTCTGAGGCATCAAGGGATCACCAATTTAGTATTGGAGGGCAGTGTGGAGGGTAAACATCATAGAGGGAAACCAAGAGATGAATACACTAAACAGATTCAGAAGGATGTAGGTTGCAGTAAGTACTGGGAGATGAAGAAGCTTGCACAGGATAGAGTAGCATGGAGAACTGCATCAAACCAGTCTCTGGACTGAAGACCACAACAACATCATACTCTACTGAAGTAGTCAGCAGTGGTTGCTTCTTCCTGTTAAATGTATAACTCGACTCGTCCCACAGCCCTGAAGGATCTTCTTCATGATGAGACTTACACAACACGATGTGTGTATGGATGGGTGGATGGATGAGTAGAATCAAGCTGTGAAGTCTTAATATTCTCTTATGCAAGAGAAGAAGCAATCAACAATGTGAATGTTTTGCTTATGGTAGAAAAGAGGTATTCAACAATGCCTTTGTTTTCATTTAAACTCTTATTTAGTGACCCTGTCAATCTTCCTGTTTGTTGGTTCACTCAGTGGATTATAGATATTCTGGTTGTAGATATGACATGAGAAAATACAATAACTGTGGCGTTATCCACTGGAATCATCACAATATGAGGTTTTTTTTAATTTTTTTTATTTTTTATTTTTTAAGATTATGTCCAGTTCCCAATGTGACATTCTGTGAGACACACTAGATCAAAGAACCTGACGTTGACTATATCCTGTTCGAATTCATTTGTGAGAGATTCTATGAAGATACATTAGAGGCAATATCATGTTAGGATAGTAGTTTTAACTTGGCAAGGGTAGTAGTCACATCTTTAATACAATCCTAAGGTAGTATTACTTAGTCTTTGGCATAAATATAGCTACATACACTAGCACATATTCACAGAACTCTCCCCAAAATGACTTGTTGGTAGCCAAAATATCATATCAAGATAATCAAGCAATGGCAGTCCCAAAACTTTTCATAATATGGTGTACATATACCTGTAGGTTACAAGCACTGCAAACTGCAGGGCATCTCGCCACAGAAGGAATCTGTGCATCAGAAATCTACAACCAAGTTGCAGGCAAGTGAGTAACTGGAAGAAACTAGAATACGCCAAAATTGTTGTCTTCACTAGGTGCAGCTTCTTGTCCCTCACTTCACACACCTCATTCCCCCAATGACACATGAAAATATCAGCTCCATGCCTAGATGTAGGTATAAGAAGCTGTCCTCAATAGACTGGAGTGTTTTCTCTCCTGGGTACATGCAGTGTATGACATGAAGTACTCTCAAGGAATTGAGTAGATGATAAAATTTATAGATTAAACACTTCAACAAATCACGATCTTTTGCATCATAGACTGTAGAAATTACATGGTTTTGAGACAAAGAACTCATTGAGCCATGTTCAGAGTGCATTTTCATCCAGCAAGGAAGTTTCTTGAAGGTTGTTTGCTAGAGATTGGAACAGGTGAAAATATTGGGGTGCAGGATCAGATGAATAAGGCGGGTGTGGAATGACTTCCCAACTCACCTTCTAAATAGTGGTTTTTATCAGTCTAGCAAAATTCGGGCAGGCGTTATCGCAGAGTAGGATCACTTCATGCAGTCTTTCTGGTCGTCATTCTTGGATTGTCTCTGCAAACTGGCTCACTTGTTTACAGTAAATGACAGCAGTGATGGCAACACTTTGAGGAAGCAATTCATAGTACACCGCACCACTGTTGTTCCACCAGATGAATAATACAGTCTTTTGTGGATGCACACAGGCCTTTGTACATGGAACTTGCTGCTTCATCTGGCCTCAACATTTCCATTCCTTATGAGAGAATAAAGCCACTATTAATTTCTTCAACTTTCACAGTGATTTTTTGACATCTCATTAAATCGGGTGTACTGCCGGTGGTCTGCGTTTTCTAACACAATATTTCGATGTCTTACCTCGTCTCCACCAGGTGATTCCTGTGACTGAATGACAGGCTGACCGTATCCCATATTTATGTCTGGACGGTGTCTGGCGTTCAATACAATGTCCGCTCCCACTGTGACTGTGTCGGTTGGTCGCCAGATGTTCCGTCTTCTGTCCGTGCCCATTTCTGCTGTTTTACCCGGTGGCAGCCATTTTACGGCATTCCCTACTAGTTCCGTGCCTGCCAGGTGCATTCCTTGCACTGTTGACAGGCTGCGTTTGCTGTTGGTGACCATTCCAACTTTCTCCAGAGCCCCTGTCATTCTCCTGGTCTTGCGTTTTCTTCCGTTGTTTTTGTAATAGGTCCAAAGCTGGGTTCCACGCTATGCTGGTTTACCAAGTTCTCTGTCATCTTGATTTCGATCAATTCAGTGACGATGCTATCCCAAAATTTGGGGGTCTGAGATAGGATCCTGGTTTTATCATAATTCATGGTGTGATCAAGGTCCAAGCAATGTTCTGCTATTCCCGATTTAGTGGCTTGTCATAACCTGGTATGCCCTTGGTGCTCTTTACATGTTATGTCAAGGGTCCTGGTTGTTTGGCCAATGTAAGACATACCGCATTCACATGGTACATGATAGATACCAGGTTTTCTCAATCCCAGATCATCCTTAGCCGTTCCAAGAAACAACCTGATCTTGTTTGGTGGGCAGAACACACTCTTGATATTGTGCTTTCTCAGTATTCTGCTGATCTTAGCAGATAAAGGTCCCACATATGGTAGAAACACCACCCTTCTTGTCTCTTCTTCCTGTCCTTCTCCCTCAGTATCACATTGTCTGGTGGGATGTAGTGCCTTGTGGATGTCCCTTGTTGAGTATTTGTTGTCTGTGAACACTTGCTGTAGGTGTTCTAACTCTGCTGCCAAGCTGTCCAAGTCGGACAGCGTTTTGGCTCAGAGAACAAGTGTTCTTGGCCCCACTCTTCTGTGCTGGATGATGGCAGCTGTCAGCCTGTAGGTATAAGTCGGTGTGTGTAGGTTTTCTATACACATTATAGCCTAATGTGCCGTCTGTCTTGGCTTTTCACCAGGACATCCAGGAAAGGAAGTTTACCATTATTTTCTAGTTCCATTGTGAACTTAATGCTGGGGTGTCTCGAGTTCAGATGGTCAAAAAACTCATGTAGTTTTTCCTGACCATGTGGCCAGATGACAAACGTGTCATCAACATACCTAAAGAAACAGGTCGGCTAGTAGGCAGCGGTCGTAAGTGCCTCATCCTTGAATCTCTCCATAAACATATTTGCCACTACCGGAGATAAGGGACTACCCATCGCCAGACCTTCAGTCTGTTCATAAAATTGGCCCCCACATAGGAAATAGGTCAATGTTGAGACATGCTTGAAAAGGTCCAACACAGCTTATAACATTAAACTGCTTACGTAATTTGTTTGCTATCGGTTACCAAATTTGGTTTACCATATACCATGTCCCAACAGAACTAATAGTCCTGTCATGGTGTAAGCCACGTATAACATTACCACCCACTCCTGTCATACCATAACCTTGAAGGCTGGAGGCAGTACATATCACTAAACGTGTGTTATTATTAACCTTTACGTTTACTGCTCTTTACAACACAACATACATGCAGTAATTTTCCAGAAAACAAAACTACGTGTGACACCCATGCTGTCTCTTGTTTATGTAATGAAACTATTTTGTTAGTCAAATATGGTATAAAGCAGCAGTGCAATATTACCCTCTGAAAGTAATTTTGTTGTTTTGACCATTATGTGCCTAAAGGAGGGTGCCTATTGGACATGAAGGTCAGAATTACGTAATTATAGAACAAGTAACAGATATAATTTTCCCAGAATTACATAATTATACAACAAGTAACAGATTATATTTTTCCTATTTAAACTGTTCAAATAATAAAGAAAAATGGTCGCCAGCCTAATTAGGCATAGGAATGTATAACATTCCTGTTCAAAGAAAACTTCGATGGAAAAACACAGCTTGTACTTTTTCACACGAGAGTGCAATCAACCCAGTCACAAGCATACGGTAACCTTAAAATGAGAGCTTACATTCATAACAGAACAGATCTATTTGCATAAGCACAACAGATTATGATACACACTTTCATATTCAAGGCTTAGTAAAACTGAATAGCTTCAATAACATTACTTTGAAAATTCACTGCATTACTTGACATGAAAATTAAGTAGAGTTCAATAGCAGACACATTCTCACTGTCCTTTAAAAGACAAGAAGTTACTATTTTCATAGATAATGATCTTTCTGTTAATAAATTTCTATCAGTGAGCACAAAATGCAAAATATGGATCCCCTTAAACTGCCAAAATATTCTTTAACACATATAAGAACAACAAATTTAGCAAACCCAAGTAATTAGCTTTTAACAGTGAGAGTATTTGAACTCTACTGCAGTGAGACACAAACTGACATAATTTAATACAACACAGACTCACCTTTTGTACTTTCCAACAGACTGTACAATGATGATTACTATGAAGAACACTTTAAGACAAGGTTTTTAAAGTAAATACTTTGAAACTAACTTCAAATAGAATTAATGCCTGTCTTTATTGCTTCAGATCAATGATTCACTTTATGCTTTTGAAAGCCTACAAAACTAAAGTAAGCAGTTTCAATTACTGAGATACATTCAGTAAATATCATTAACTATCTTACACAATTTTGCCACACTTACATTGAATTTAAGTACTTTCTTTTTACTGTGTTCAAATGGCATTATTCAGTTAATAATTGGGCTTTAATACTGTCACTTTCACAACTAGGACACTCGGTAAGCATGGTTAACAAGGAAAGGACCCTGAGTGGTTATGTGATAAGGGATAATTCAAGGTACATTATCAAAGATTTTGTTTTAAATTACCTTATTATTGGAACCAAACAAAACATCCACAAGAGCTGATCCTTCACTTTACATTTCTACAACTCCTTTGTTTCATTGCAGTGATTGCGCAATGTGGTGGTGAGTACATCTTGGCAGGTGGATGTGCAGTTGGTAGTGTTAAGCTCTGTCATTTCTTGGTGGCAATGATCCCCAGATTATTAAATACTATTTCCTAAATGGAGCTGGTTACTTAATCCATCCATCCAAGGCTTTGGCACATTGGAAAAAATAGCACAAAAATGTTCATGTGAAAACAGCGTATTGTGCTGGTGGCGAAGGGGGGTGGCGGTTCAGTAGCTCATCTCCAACTAACTCTTTGTTCCACCTTTCTATCCCTGCCAACCACATTTTGCACGCACTGCTACTTTTTGTTCCAGAGGGGAACTACACACCTTTTCCTCTTACAATAAACTAAAAGCCCTAAGTGAAGGTCAGTAATAAATGAAAAGGAATATTTGCATGTATTGACATTTCTACAAAAAAAATCATTCACCAAAATTCCAATTATACACGGTAAGTTTTGTCTCCCTCCAAATAAGGCAAACTGTTTAACTAATAAGGACAATACATTGCACATTGCATAGGATTAAACCAGGACATCAAAGTTTTTACAAAGAGGGAGAGAAAAAAAGGCAAACACTCTTCTGATATTTGTGCAATCAAACAATATTTAACAACAGCTTAACACCAGAAAGTTGAATAAACAAAAGGCAAAATAAATCAATAAAGCCTTAGAACTCTGGTGTTACAAGCTGCCCCAAATTTTTCACTGATTAAATCTAATGTGTCCTGAAGTGGTATCCTAGCGAACAGAGACACAACATCAAAGCTGACCATGATGTCTTTGTTAGAGATTCGTAGGTTTCCAAGATGTTCCACCAAAGTCTGATGAGTTGCAGATGTGGTGGACGCACTTCCCAACATACGGCTGTAGGATAGGTGGCTGCACCAATAATGCTTACAATAGGACACAACGGTATACCCTCTTTATGGACCTTGGGCAATCCCATACAATCTAGGTGGTACTGGTGCCTTAGCTTTCAGTTGCTTGACAACCTTCTCAGGTCATCCTGTTTCATTGAACAGAGCTCTGGTTTTCCTGTCCACTCTATCAGTGGGGTTGTTGTCTAGTTGACTGTAAGCATGGTCCTCTAAAAGCTGACGGATCTAGTCATAGTTCTTGAACTCTGTAGCTGTTAAGATCAGCAGAATACTGAAAAAGCACAATATCAAGAGTGTGTTCTGCCCACCAAATAAGATCAGGGCACTCCTTGGAATGGCTAAAGATGATCTGGGATTGAGAAAACATGGTATCTATCATATACCATGTAAATTCGGTATGTCTTACATTGTCCAGCGCACCAGGAGCATTGATGTAAGATGTAAAGAGCACCAAAGGCATACCAGGCTACGACAAGCCACGAAATCGGCTTGGAACACGAACACGCTATGAACTATGATAAAACCAGGATCCTATCTCAGACCCCCAAATTTTGGGATAGTGTCATCACTGAATCGATCGAAATCAAGACAACACAGAACTTGATAAACTGGGAAGCTGGATACCAACTCAGCACGGCATAGAACCTGGCTTTGGACCTGTTACAAAATCAATGGAAGAAAACACAAGAGCAGGAGAATGACATGGCCGCTGGCGAAAGTCTGAACGGTCACCAATAGCAAATGCAGCCTGTCAACAGTGCTAGGAACACGCCTGATGGGCGCAGACCTAGTAGGGTATGCCATGAAATGGCCGCCACTGGGGAAAACAGCAGAAGTGGGCGCGGACGGAAAATGGAACATCTGGCGACCAACTGACACCGTCGCAGCGGGAGCGGACGGCGTAGGGAATGATGCCAGACACTGTCCAGAAATAAATACGGGACACAGTCAGACTATTGTTAAGTCACAGGAAGCTCCTGATAAAGACGTAAAAATATTGTGTTAGAAAAACGCAGACCACCGGCAGTACACCCGATTCAATGAGATGTCAAAGCCACTATTTCTTGTCTCCAGCAATGAACAGGCTAGGAATGATCAGTGCTGCTCATGAACGAATTGATGACAAGAAAGCACAGATGAAGATATGGCCATCCAATGATTTTTGAGAGTTTGTCTTAGAGCATGCGGTACTCATACATGCAATTTTTGAACCTTCCCCACTGCATGCAAATGTTGCACGATGGTGGAATGATCACAGTTCATCACATTTTCCAGTTGTAGAGTACCATGGCATGGATCATTGTGGATTAATGCATTTAAACCATCTTCATCACACCCCAAAGGCCTTTCTGAATGTCAAAACAATCCTCCTCATAATGAGAAAATCATTTTCTTGTGCTCTGTCCAATGGCATTATCCCCATACACAGCACAAATGTGTCTGGCTGTCTCCACTGCTGTCACCCCTGAACTCAAACAGAAGAACATGTTGGAAATGTTCCAATTTCTGTACTTGGCACTCCATTTTCTAGCATCCAGAGCTCCACTCATTATCTCAAAATGACAATATGTAAACTCAAATAGCAACAGTGAAATACAAATAAAACTGACAATCTATTAAGAAACCCATTGCAACTGGAATACCACCACGCAATGTGTGGTCTTGCCCACTCGTCTTCTATAGGGTGCCTAAGGGATGATGCATTCTCAGAATGCTATACAACAATTCAAGCAAATAACATTAGTATTTTTATTTCAATAGAGCAGATTGACAATACTTAACTTTGAAATATCAATGGTGTCTCAAGTGATGGGTTACATGCAACATAAATCCGAGTCCTTTGCTATATATAATGTTCATGCAAGTTTGACACACAGTTTGTGGATCACTAATAACTGCCATCATAGCACTCTCTGCTTGGCTGAGCTAACACTCTGCGAATTCTGTACACTAATGTCTGCCTTGGCTGGCAGGAACGGCACTTATATTCACTTCAGCTAGATACTGCTCCTATCGTGGTGACATCCTGGACACGTGCTGTTGGCTCATGTCATTTCACCGCCTTCTCTTCTCTTGCGTTCTTCATCTTCATTCCAGCACTTTTGGTTATGCCAGAATACACAAAAACAAAAACACTACGAACTTATGCAGCAACCTAGTAGTTCCTTCCTTGGGAAGATGTTGGCAGAGGTTAAAAAGGAAGGGCAGGTCAGTCAAATGCCAGGATGAAAGGACTCACCTATTAGTCCCAAAATCTAGGATTGTGCAATTAGTTTGACATGTGTGTCAGTAGTACTGACACTTCATCCCCTTGCCAGCACTTCTGTTTCATAATTTGACCATTTCATTTGTCAGAAATAAATTACAATATGTGCTCTTGTGCATTCATACTGATACTGCTGATCGTGTACTTGCAAAGTGAGAGAGAAACAAGCAGAGGTTGCTGCAGAGCTGTGACTCCCCATTCCAAGGAGTGTCTAGCTCACTGCTGCCAAAACCATCAACAATGATTAAAATATGCTCCTTGAGCTGACTGGGTAACTGTGTATTTGCACTGCCACATAGAGTACACACCTCAAAAGATATTGTCCGTGCCCACGGTAAGTTCTACACAAGTCTAATCCTGTAAGAGAAAATTAACATGAAACTGATTGTGCATCACTGACAATTTTAACTTGGCAGAGCAATGAATAACATAACTAATACACTTCCAAAAGAAATTAGAACATGCATTGAGCATTTTACAGATAATTCAAAATTTATTGTACAAACAATACATCCAAGTAATTCTGTGGTACCAGGTATGGACTAATGCTGAAACATCCATATTACTATGCAGTGTATCCTCCAGTAAGCACTGACTGGCACAAACTCGATCATAAAGGTGACAAATACTATCTCAGAATACATTATTCCACAACCTGCTTGTTCTATTTGCATAGCTCTGTGAATTGACGAGTTGCACGAAACACTTGTCCACTTATGTCCTACGTGTTCCCAATTGGAGACAAGTCTGGCAGTTGTACTGACCAGGGGAGCTGCTGCACGTCTTGTGAGCATATTGAGTTTCGTTGGCAGAGTGTGGATTAGCACAATCCTGTTGAAGCAACAAATCGCCTTCCTGTTGCAAGAATGGAAGAACAATTGATTGAACAACATTCTACAACATTCTACAACATTCTGGTCGGCATTTCCTTCACGAATAGCAAAGGTGACAGAGTTGTAGTTCGCCGCACCCCAACCACAAGGCCTGGTATGCACTGTTCAAGACATCACTTCCCATGTCTCTGTCATACACAGAAATGACCATCACATACAAGCAAGCAGAATCAGCTTTCATTGCTGAAGACCATGGCACGTGATTCCATCCTCCAGGTGAACAGGTGATGGCACCAATCGAGCCACGTACGTACATCAATGCTGAGGCATGAGTAGAAGATGAGCAAGAGGTGTGCACGGCCACAGTGCCACTGCTAATAAGCAGCTCACGACGATTTGTGTTAACACTTGTGGAGTCACATTTGCTCTTTTCTGTACCATGGAAGCAGTACAATCTGCCACTGAAGCCCTTACTATATGACATTCTTGACTGGTGTAGGTGCTGCTTAGACAGCCAGAAACACAGGTACAAGTGTGAGAATGCTCACATGTGCACTATTGCCAGCATCACTCCCAACTGAAGTGGCATCCCCTGCTTGTGTGGCAATTTACTGAAATGCCCAACCCACTACTTAAAAGGTCACATTTGTCCAATCTCAGACTTGCTAAGCTGATTGTAGGAAGCATGAATATGTCTCTGTGATACTGCCCACTTCACCTACAAATCTGCACCACACTGAGCCTTATGGCCATGGGCATTCCCTTTTAAAGGTTAACAGCTTGATGCACTGTACTAGCTATGCCACTATCCCACTCTGCTGGTGGATGACACTGAGACCATTACCAGCACATCTACAATCATCTACATGGCACATTCTGTGATCAGACAAGTTCTTTTTCTTCTTTTTTTCAAGCAGTGTAGAAAGTAAATCTTCATTCTCATACTCTGCCTTACTAATAAGAACTACTTTCTGTTACAACCAAAATCTTCATTCTCATACTCTGCCTTACTAATAAGAACTACTTTCTGTCACATCCAAAGATTAACACACCTTTGCGAACAAAAAATTTTTATTACGTGGAGCAAGGCCACCGCTTAATTTTACAAAATGATAAACTTCCTTCGAAAACAAAAAGCTTCTCCTCCTGCCAAAATTTGTAACAAGCCAGAGAGGTAAGCCACCTTATTGAATTGAAATATTAGCAACTGAACTGCATTTACGTTCCTTTGTCCGGTTTTCTCTCGACACTCTCTGGCAGATGCCGAGAAAGTAGACAGGCGCACAGTCTGGGGTCACTGGTCGGCGTAGTGAAGACGTGGCACCTGGACGTTCCGGCTGCGTCAAAGTCTCTTCCGGGAGGCAGTCTGCGGCGGGTAGAAAGACACCTGCTTTCCTTTCGCTATTTAACCCGGCGGCTCCAGTCTTCCTCCGCTGATTCCAGAGTGATGATTGGCGGTCATTGGTGATCCCGGATTGGTGGATGGTGATATCACCGTGTGACCATCCACGCCGGAAAAATGCTTGTGCACTTGCACAGTTCACAGCTGACTGAATGTTTGGCAGGAACACCTTTAGCGCCAGCTGGCGGAACATGCTGGTACTAAGTTGCAGGCGCCGCTTGACTTTACTGACGTAGCCGACTGTTGCATTTGTGTGGCTGTGCGCTCCACGGCACTTTCTTGTGACAATGTGACAAAGCTAAGTTCATCAGTTCTTATGAAAATTTAAACAAAATGTGTGTATCTGATATTTTATTCTCTTTGCTTTATAACAGTGTAGTGTCTGTACAAAATAAATATTTATCATTGAGCCAACCATATTAATATCACTCATCCTATGCTGACACTTTCCATGTAATTCCAAGACAATGAAGAGCTCTTTAGATGTGCAGAGAAATGTTTGGGCTTTTACTGCTGTAAGGACGGAGACAGACTTGTTTCCCCTCGTCCCACAGCGGATAGGTGTGACTGATCTTCCTCCTTTCTAACCTTCCCCAACCAGTCCTCCTTTTCTAGGTAAGGAACTGATAGTTCTAAAAACTAGGATCAGTGTTTTCCTTTTAACTGCATCTGTGGGCAGGCCTGGAATTTTGTGTCCTGAAGGAAAAGGTAGGCAGCCATTCCATCTATTTTGAAATTTTATAGTTTGCGAAAATTACTGTATGAAACAATATTACATGGCAGTGAAACAAACAGTTCCACTCATTTCTACTGTTTTTTATTTGACAGAATAAATTGAACCTCATATGAGTTATATATACATATTACTGAATATTGTTTTATTTTCTGGTTAGTCTTTACTCATAACTAAAACTGACAGCACATATCTTTACTACTCAAAATCTGTAATAGTTTAATTCATTTTAAGCCAAAATGAAAACTCTATGTACTGTTAGAAAAATACTGTACATACTTTTTTTTGTAGCATAGTAAAGTTGTTAACTCTAGAACAATACAAGAAACCAGAAACCATTACTCTATGCAAAGATGAGGTGCAATGAAACATCATACTTAGTACATTTACTTGCCTTAAATATTTCACTTCAATTATTGTAATTTGCAATAATCATGTTGTAATGTAAGGTCTAACTTAAGGTTCTTGCTGTGTAAGTTTCAGCTGTGTATACTGACATTTCACTGTTGGGTTACATGCTGTATCTTGAGTAAATCTATAGCTCAATGCCTGAGGGCACAGAGAGATCCTCTTTATTCAGTGAGAGTCTACCATATATCTATACATTTATAGTTCAAATAAATCAATGTTTAGAAATTTATATGCTCTTGCATTTTCATAAGGTTTAATCTCAAACTTACATGCAAATGTCCAAGTGATACTACACTTCTTGGCACTCAGTTTGATCCAAAACAAAAAGTTCAGACAAGAGAACAAAATTAGCTAAAACCAACTATTTGCAGAGCAAACTCAGACCTTGTGAAAGTGGAAAGCTATTGCTTAACTCTTATTACAGCTTTTTCACAACTTCCTAACCTATGGAGTCCTCCACAAAAGTGAAAAGAATTATTATTTGTCAAAATGAGGTGGTCAGGTGTATCTCTGGAGTGAGACACAATGAATCCTGCAGACTGTCTGAAGAAACCAAAACAAAGTTATTGTTATATCCTTTATATCAACATTTATTTCTACACAACGATATGTGCATCGGATCGGCAACTGCTAAGACTAATAGCCAAGGTTACAAGATTGGTTCTGTAAATTTAAAAATCATTGTATGCAGTAAAAGTAAAGACATCTGTTGGAAATAATCATTACAGTACATCTTACACCTCAGAGAAAAGGTTGTGCTATTACGATATGGGCCTACAAAATTTGAATAATTTACACTGAAGATGGTAACAAAGCGATCAAATCTTACTTGTAAGATTAAGGATTTCAGTATTCACAACTAATGCTGCCATTTATCTAAAATATATTGAATATTATGAAAAGTGGCGGCAGGAGAATTTTTTTATTTATTTATTTGGTCCTGTTGATTACATATTATACAGCCAGTGTACAAGTAATATAGGACAAGTCAATTGATTCAATTACAGTAGTACATTAACATTTATACATCACATTGCACAGACATTGGTTTCTTTTACAAGAACAATTACTTGCACGCAGTATAAGTGACAGTTCATATTTTTATGCTATTGACATATATAAGGAAGTAAATTTTCTTCATGGTCATGGTTTGAATGAATACAAGTTTTAACTGCATTCCATAAGAAGAGGTTTAAGTGAATGCTCAAGAGAGTGGGATACATGGGAGTTCACATTTTCTTGTAATGAAACAGATAAATTTACATTTTATCACCACAATTTCAGTTAAACTACAAGTACCAGCATCACACTATCTTTAAGGGAGTGCTTTTCTTAGGCGGTTTCCCCCACTCTTGTACATCATAACTCTTAAGTATTCATTCATTTTATAGAAAGTTTGTTCGATGAGAAATAATTTTAGTTTCCTTTTGAAAACCTGTACATTATTTATTTCCTTTTTTATATTGATGGGGAGCTTATTGAAGACCTTTATACCTGACTCAGTAACTCTCCTATGTACTTTAGTGAGAGTTGCAGAGCCTTGATGAAAATTTTTCACCTGTCTTGTGTCATGATTGTCATTGTCAAAATTTTTCTGAAACAGTTCCCTGTTGTTGGCTACAAATAACATCAGTGAGTATATATACTGACCTGTGATGGTAAGTATCCTGAGAGATTTGAAGAGACCTCTGCAAGATGTCCCATTAGGGACCCCACATATTAGCCTCACTGCTCGTTTTTGTATTCCGAAAACTTTTTCAACACCTGCAGCATTTCCCCAGAAGATTATGCCACAGGAGAGAACAGAATGGAAATATGCAAAATATGACAACAACATTATTTCTCTGTCTACTAACTAATGGAGAGCTCTTAGTGCAAAGCACGATGAGCTAAGTTTCTTGACCAGCTGATCAATTTGTTCTTTCCATCTCAGGTGACTGGCTATCTAGATACCTAGGAATTTTGTATGTGTGGTTTGATTAATTTTGTGATTGTTAACATTTATTTCAGGAGATTTTTTTTTTAATTTTTTGACAGAAACTGTATCGTATTGGTTTTTGAAATATTTAAGGTTAGGCTATTCGCAGTGAACCATTTGTGTACTTGAGCAGAGACTGTCAGGGCTGTATCCTGCATTGTGGAGTTGGGTCCTTTAACGAGGATACTTGTATCGTCGGCAAACATTACTATTTTTGCTCTGTTGTTAATTGTTATTGGTAGATCATTAATGTAGATCAGGAAAATTAATGGCCCAAGAGGTGAGCCCTGTGGGTCTCCATACTTTATATTTCCCCAATCTGATGTTAATGCTGTTCCTGTCCCCCTCAAGACAAACCTTTGCTTCCTGTTCTGTAAGTATGATTCTAACCAAGTCAAAGATTTGTCTTTAATGCCATAATGTGGAAGCTTTTTTAAGAGTGTGTTGTGATCTACACAATCAAATGCTTTGGCAAGGTCACAAAATATCCCCATTGGATACCTTTTGTAATTTAATTCACCTAAAATTTCATCTGTTAGGTTAAATATAGCTCTGTCTGTGGAGGAGCCCTTACGAAAGCCGAACTGTGTAGGAGCCAGTAAGCCATTTTGTGTAGTGTGACTATAAATCCTATCACACACTATTCTCTCAAATACCTTTGAGAATACTGGCAGCATGGAGATGGGCCAATAGTTGGATATTTCATCCCTTGCTCCACTTTTGTGGATTGGCATCACTACTGCATGTTTTAATCTATCTGGGAACACACCAGTTTCCATAGATTGGTTACACAAATAGCACAATATATAACTGATTGAGTCTGCACGATTTTAAAATCCTACTTGATATGCCACCGTATCCACAGGAATCTGAGTTTTTGAGTAATTTTATGTTTTTTTCAATTTCTTCAGGGTCTGTACTTCTGAAATGAAGTGCTACTTTAGATGTTATTTGCATGTGGTTAAGTAGTTCAATAGCTTCTGTATGAGCCTGTTTATTATGGTTCACTGTTTTTTCAGCTACAGAGAGAAAAAAATTGTTGAAATCTGAGGCTGCAACTTTGTGTTTATTATTGTCAGGTTTTATGTTCCTATTTGTCTCACTTTTTATGATGTGCCATATGGTTTTTATTTTATTGTTTGAATTGCTAATTTTTTGTGCATAGTGCAACTGTTTGGCCTTCTTGATTACATTTGTTAGAATTTTACAGTATTTCTTGTCATGTAACTTTACTGCTTGGACTGTACTAGTCCTCTGTTGTACGTACAGATCTTTCTTTTTGTTACATGATATTTTTATGCCAGTAGATAGCCACTATTTCCTTTTACTACAGGTTGGTTTGATTTTAATCTGTCTTTGGGGGAAAGAAGCTTCAAAATGTTTAAGGAATAAGTTCAGGAATGAGTTGAACTTCTCATTCACTGTGTCAGCCTGGTATACTTCCTCCCATTGCTCATGGCATAAACTATTTCTGAACAAGCAAGTAGATTCAGCATTTATTGATCTCGCATGTTTAACTTGGTTACAATGGCCATGTGTTGTTTTTCTGCTGCCAAGTTTTAGGGTTGTCATTTGACCGTTGTGATCAGACAGACCATTTGTTACTGCCCGTGTCATCACTTCATTGTAATTTGTGGGATCTAGGAACAGATTATCTGTTTTACTTATGCAAGCTTTCTGAGCCTTTCAGTTCCTTCTTATGGCAGATGGTTTACAGGGGAAGTAAAGAGGTGTGAATGGAAAGGAATTTGAGAACTTTAGGAAAGGTGGCAGAGTTCACAAAAGTCACTCAGAGCCCCAGGTCAGGGGAGACTTACTGGACGGGATAAGAAGGAAAGACTGGTTATTGGGAACTGCATCAGATGAGATTTGAAACCTAAGAGCTTAGAGGTGGAAGTCAGAATAATATGCAAGACAGATTACTGCTGAAATTTTGTGCACAAGTTATCACTTTGTCAAAAAGTTTATGGCATGGCACTTTACATCTTACACAGAACAATATTTTTTCTGTTTATTTAAGAGCTGTGAGTGATGCACAGAAAGTAAATATTTTTGTGAAGCTGCTGTGTAAAGAAAATGTATTACCTCTATCCTTGAAAACTGTCAAATGGGCCTAAACCGCGTTTAAGAAGATAAGATGCATACATAGGAACATAACGAGTTGAAGTAATTTATGTAAACATGTTACTTCCCATATGACTGCTCATTATATCTTCATATGTAGATAAAATGCTTCTTTATCTTAAATGCCTGCCCCTGGCAGCTGAGTGGTCAGCGCGACAATGTCAATCCTAAGCATCCAGGTTTAATTCCCAGCTGGGTCAGAGATTTTCTCCGCTCAGGGACTGAGTTTTGTGTTGTCCTAATCATCATCATTTCATCCCCATTGACGCTCAAGTCGCCAAAGTGGTGTAAAATCGAAAGACTTGCACCCGACAAATGGTCTACCCGACAGGAGGCCCTAGTCATACGACATTTACATTTATTCATCTTAACAAATATATTTTTCAGAGTAAATTAGGTTTGAAAGTACCTATTGTCTATGCTAACAATGAACTTCTCTACAATAATTCAACTATGAACTTCTATACTGTCATTCCACCAGTGTCTTAGTGTGAGTTTACAAAAGCAATACAAATTGCATATTGCTGACAATATATCCCAGCCATAATGTGTGATAATATTTTCAGCAGCACTCATTGTGGACAGATTTAGGTCATTTTGCTGCTTACTGTTGGTGAGCAGTAGGACAAAATAAGGGACATCCTACCCAAGACCTTTCCTACTCTTTGTAAAGTGGTGTTCCATTGCCGAACCAATCTCCAAAACTTTCTAGTCCACTCCTACACCACTTCCAATTCCAACCCCTTGCCACACAGACCACATCCCTGTGGAAGCTCCAGGTGCAAGACCTGCCCAATCCACCCACCCAGCACTTCCAGACCAATTAAAGGCTTATCCTACCCCATCAGAGGCCATGCCACATGAGAAACTGGGCATGTCATATACCAAATCTGCTGCAATAATTGCTCAGCTGTTTATATTGTATGAATACCGACAAACTGTCCACCAGAATGAATGGCCACTGCCAAACTATGGCCAATAGCAAAATGGACCATCCTATGGTGTAAAATGCAGCTGAACATAATATTCTTGATTTCAGTTGCTGCTACACAACCCAGATCATCTGGATCCTTCCCTCCACCACCAGCTTTTCTGAACTGTGCAGGTGGTAACTACCTTACAACACTTTCTCTTCTCCTGAAATTATCCTGGCCTCAATCTACTATCCCCACCCAACAATTTCTGTCCCCACTGCCCTATCCCCTCCTCTCAGTTCACATACCCTCACCCTCACCCTCACCCTGTGCTGCTCTCTGCCAATATACCCATCAGGTTTTTCCCTTTCTCTGCTGCCCCACAGCCCTGATGCTGCACCTAACAGCTTTTTCCTGCTGCATGCGCTGTCAGATAGCACTCTCCCCTACCCCTTTTGACCCTACTATCACTCGCCCTTCCCCACCTCACTCCAGGTTGCTGGTTTTGTTCAATACATCACATTCTGTCCATACTGGCGAGAGACACTGGTCATGTGTGCTTCCTTGTGTGAATGTATGAGTTTGTTTCCTTTTCTGAAGAAGGCTTTGGCTGAAAGCTAAAAGTGTAATAGTCTTTTCATTGTCTATCTGCAACTCCACATGTCATCTTTAGGATGAATAGCAAACTGTCCTTTCCGTTATATTAAAACGAAAATAATCAATTTTTGACAATATAATGTAATTGGATACATAAAAAACACTCACCAAGCAGCAGCAACAGCAGCAAGAGAAAACACACACACACACACACACACACACACACACACACACACACACACACACACACAGATTTTACTAATGCAGGCTGTCAGAGCCAGTGGCTGCTTCTTCTGGCAGAAGGGATGAAGGGGAAATAAGGGATGAAGGGAAAGGAACTGGAGAGCTTTAGGAAAAACGGTACAGTTTGAAAAAGTCATTGAGAACCCCAGGTCACAGGAGACATACCAGACATCCCGAAGGAAGGAAAGACTGATTGTTGGGAAGGCACCAGATGAGATTTGAAAACCTAAGAGGTTAAAGATGGAAGATAGGGTAATATGCAAGAAAAAGATTATTGCTAAAACATGGTGCACAAGTTAATAAAAGTGTAAAGTTAAATGCATCGTATGCAACAGAGGTGGGAGGGGGACGGGGAAAAATAGACAGATCAGAAAATGAAAACTAAAACAGAGTATTTAATATGAGGAAATGCTGATTCAGAAGAAATTAATGTAAATTAAAGACATGGGGAGGGGGGGGGGGGGGGGGCAAGAACCAAGGACATGCTGTAGCGACAGTTACCACTTGCAGAGTTCTAATGAACTCGTGGGGGGGGGGGGGGGCAGGGGGGGGTAGTTAAAAAGGCACAGAGGTCATAATGGTCAAGTTTTAGAGCATGCTCTGCAACACCATATTGTGAGTTGCCAGTATACACCCTCTGCCTATGCCCACTCATCCTTACTGACAACTTGGTGGTAGTCATGCCAATGTAAAAGGCCGAATAGTGTTTACATAACAGCTGCTATATGATGTGTCATTACACAGGTGGCTCTTGCTTTGATAGCATACGTTTTGCCAGCTACTGGGTTGGCGTAGGTGGTGGTAGGAGGGTGTTTATGCCAAGTCTTGCAGTGGTGACAGTCACAGGGGTAGGAACCATAGGGTAGTGGGATGGATGCAGAAGGAGCATAGGGTCCAACAAGGATATCGCAGAGATTGGAAAGGCAACGAAAAGCTGTTCTAGGTGTGGGGAGCAAAGTCTCAGACAGAATGGATCTCATTTCAGGGCATGATTGTAGGAAGTCTGGCATGTTGTTGCAGTCTGTAGTTGGCTTGGCAGATAATACCATCCAAGGAAACATGAGGGGCATCTATCATCATTATCTTACCAGCAAACAAAGGTTGTACTTGACTGAAAGGAATATGTTAGTGAAGGTCTACACCAGCTATCTGATAGTTCTGCATATGGAGTCACCATCAAGATCCCATACCTGTGATTCAGACTGACCTGCAGTCCCTCCTTAAAACCTCAGACCTCTAACTTCAATACAAAGAACCTCTTACCCCACCCAAACGAGGCAACCCCACCTTCTTCCTCCTTCTTAAAATCCACATACACAATCGTCCTGGCTGTCATATCTGCTGGCTTCAATGCATGTGTGTTTTAGCTGATCAGCACCTGCAACCCATAGTACCAAGACTTCCCTCTTGTACTGACACCAACCATTTCCTTTATCATCTGGAATCCATGGCCATTTCTCTCCCACCGCACACCTTGCTTGTCAACATTGATGCCACCTCTCTCTATACCAACACCCCCAAGTACACGGTCTGTCTGCTGCTGAACATTTCCTCAGTCAGCACCCACCTGATTCCAAACCTATGACACAGCAAGATGGTGGACCAAGTGAAAACACGGATTGAAAATGCTCTCGAAACGACAGTATTGCGGAAGCAGGCGGTTACCTAAAGAACAAGGAGAGTCTTAAAGTGGTAAGCAATATAACAAACTCTTTTGATACAATAACAAATCTAGAGAAAGATAAGAATAAGGAAAGTAACGATCCTGAAAGTGAGGGTACGGAACCCCAAACAGAAGACACATTGGAGGAAGAATGCAGCTCTGCCTCAGGACAAGTGGCACCATCTGTTGGTCCCACTCAAGACTGCAAGCAGCAGCAGCTGCAGCCAGCTACTGCCATCTGTTGGCGGAACCCAAAGTTTCCACATTTCAGAGCAGGAAACATCGCGCACACAACAAAACGAAAACATGAACAGTGAAAACAAGGAGCTGTCAAATATGCAAAAAAAAACATGAGATATGCAATGGACTTCATAACTAACAAGCTTAGTACAATTATAGAGGATAAAATAAACTTGACCCTGAACAGGTCTATATACAGAGAAAATGAGGTAT
Organism: Schistocerca piceifrons; assembly: GCF_021461385.2. Classification (NCBI taxonomy): domain Eukaryota; kingdom Metazoa; phylum Arthropoda; class Insecta; order Orthoptera; family Acrididae; genus Schistocerca; species Schistocerca piceifrons. Next base: position 1,151,030 of record NW_025729183.1, read on the forward strand.
ACAACACCGAAACTGGACAAGAAAATTACTATAGTTGCCAAATAGAACCAGACTAGAAACTGGTAACTAGAAACAGAAATAATCAATCCATCGCAGAAAAAGGATACTAGAAGACGACTTGCAAGCTGCAAGCAAAATGGCCTGGCTTTACCTAGGCAACTTTAAGGGAAACGCCACAACAGAGAAGGTTAAATGGTAGTTCGAGAGAAATGGAGTTAAAAACAATGTCCAATGTTAAGAACTACTCACACTAGAGAGGAAACAAGGCCTTCAAAATAGGATTCCCATTCAAATTCCTCAAACATACAGAGTGACAAGAGTCCTGGCTGATAGGAATAATCTTAAGACGTTTCCGTTTTCAGATGACATGCTATGCCGAAGGGGGAGAATTACAATAAACTCACAAGTGTTCTTGTATGGATTATCAAATGTTTGAAAAACGCCCAGCCTCTCTTCCCAACAGAAACTTTCCTAACAGAGGAATTGAACATACAAAGACATTACGGAATACATTCATTCAGCCATCAGGCTGCAGGAAGACCAGCAGGAGGGGTCTCAATTTTTCTCAAACTGAGCATAGGAGCAATAAAACAAATAATAAAAGAAGAAAACACAACCATCATAAAGACTAACCAACTCTCAATCATTGGCATGTACGCACGACCACACATTTCAACAGAGGACACAATTGAAAGAATTACAGAAGCACTATCACAAACAAAAACAGATGATAGGATAATTCTCACAAGGGACATCAGTGCTAGGATAGATTAACTAACGTTAAAAATGGAACTGATTAAGGAGACACTAAAAGAAACTTGATACTCTCTCATTAACGATCCCAACATGAAAATTTACAGCACCATAGACCTACTCTTCTACAGAGGAACAGACATTAAGTCCCTCAACCAAAACACACTATGGAACTCAGCCATGGCTCCAACTAAAAAGCATCTACCAAACTCGACAACCTTTGAAATCACTCGCCGAGAACAAGTGCCCGTACTGCCAAAGAAGAAAATATCTAGGAAATGCAATATGCAGAAACTTTGACACAACACTGAAGAAACAGACAAAGCAAAACAGTTAATACAACACAAATTAACTAAAGCAGTAGAAATATGCACCAGAAATCTACAAGCCTGCCAAACTCAAAAGAAAGAAAGAAAGAAAGAAAGAAAGAAAATCGCAACCATATTTTAATAAGGACTCCTATAACGAATGGAAAAAAAACCTGGGATACAAATCACCCAAACTACCTGTTCCAATTGGCCAAGCAAAGACGGAAATGTAAGACACTAATGAAGAAGACAAGGGCAGAGTATACTGAAAAAGACACCAGGAGGCGTGAAACAAGCACCCAAACTGCCCCGTTCATAGCGCTCAGGAAACCCCAAGTCCCAGTAATTGATACTATCTTAATGGAATCGTGGAAAAGCCACTTCAAATACATCCTCAACCATCAAACTCAGCCAACAGCTTTTGGACTAACTCCAGATACAACAACGACAAATCACACCCCCATAACAAAACAGAAAATACTCGAGACAATAACAACAGCAAAAAATGGAAATGCCACAGGCCCACAGCATCTATATCTAACATTTCATGTCATGCAACACTAATGGGTTGAACTATTCATCCAATGCATCCACTCCGGGAAAATACCGGAGAAATGGAGGTCATCATTAATCAAGGTGATGTTCAAAGGGAAAGAAGATCCCTGCGATCCTGACTCACAACAAGGTATAGCACTCGAAAATACATCTTTCAAGATATTCATGAAAATGTTAAACAGACTCACAAAAATAATAGATTCACAAATACCATATAATCAATTCAGCTTCTGAAACGTAAGTAACAACAGAAAAAGTCAAAGCTCACTACCCGAAAAGGATTCTAGGCATCAGGAAGTCAGCACCCTCAAGGCTAACATATGTATTAACCAAGGAAAACTACTTCATCAACGACATCAAAATGCAGTATTTGCTGCCAAATACCAAGCCCTACGAGAAAGCACGTCAAACCCTCACTGAGAAGTTCAGAGCCATCTGGCTCAATTTCTACTCTACAGATGTCATAATGACAGACGAAAGGAAACAAGCAAACTACAAGCTACGACACGTAGTAACGCATTACACCACGCATGGATTTCACCATAAACTCTGCCAAAACGAGAGATTTCACCAGCCGAACAAAGACTGTGTTTGTGATTTGTGTAAGAAACATTGTGAGAAATACCATGCTCAAAATTGCAAAATGAGGAAAACCTCTATTATAAAACTGGGCCTGAAATAACTATTCATTTGTAATTTATCCTTGCACATTGTGCACTTTTCAATTAATAAACTAAACTTATGACATCCTTTTTGCTCACCTTAATCAACTTTATACTTACCAACAACTACTTCACCTTTGAGGGGCAGACAAACGAACAGAATGGGGTACAGCCAGGCAACCAATATGGCTCCTTCCTAGCCAACTTTTTCATAGGTCACTTGGAGGGGGCTTTCCTGGTCTGCTTTAGATTCATTGATGACTTGCCACATGGACTCTAGGTGAGGCTGACCTGTTAAATTTCCTGGAATCTCTAAATACCTTCTGCCAATTAACTGTCACAGCATACTATTCCATGTTACTTTCCTTGATGTTGGAAAGTACAGTTTGCTATTTACCAAAAGATGACATGCTAAATTGCAGTCAAATATAATGAAAAGACTGTTACAAACTGAGATTTTGGCCAAAGCCTTCTTCAGAAAAGAAAACTCTCACATTCACAAAAGGAAGCACATGTGGCCACTACTGTTGCATTGAGTAAGACCAACAAGCTGGAGTGGGGTCAGGAAGGGAGCGCGATAGCAGGTCAAGAGGGGGAGGGGAGAATGCTGTCTGACAGATCATGCAGGGAATAGATGGCAGCAGGACAAAACAGGAGCTGTGGGTGAGGGAGGGGAAGGGAAATTGGGAGCAGAAAAGGAGGGGAGCAGACAAGGGGAAAAACCCGATGGGTGCACTGGTGGAGGGCAGCACACATTAAGGGTTAGGGGACATGAACTGAGAATATGGGACAGGGCAGAGGGGCCAGAAAGTGTTGCGTGGGGGTAGAGGGGATAGTAGGTCACCATAGCATGAGACCAAGATAATTTCAGGAGCAGAGAATGTGCTATAAGGGCAGTTCCCATCTGCACAGTTCAGAAAAGCTGGTGGTGGAGGGAAGGATCCAGATGATCTGGATTATGAAGCAGCCACTGAAATCAAGCATATTACACTGAAGAGCCAAAGAAACTGGTAAACCTACCTAATATCATGTAGGGCCCCCAGAGCATGCAGAAGTGCCACAACACGACTTGGCATGGACCTGACTAATGTCTAAAGTAGTGCTGTAGGGAACTGACACCATGAATCCTGCAGGGCTGTCCATAAATCCATATGAGTACGAGGGGATGGAGATATCTTCTGAACAGCACATTGCAAGCCATCCCAGATATGCTCAATAACATTCATGTCTGTGGAGTTTGGAGGCCAGCAGAAGTTCTTAAACTCAGAAGTGTGTTCCTGCAGTCACTATGAAGCAGTTCTGGATGTGTGGGGTGTTGCACTGTCCTTCTGGAATTGCCCAAGCCCGACAGAATGCACAATGTACATGAATGGATACAGGTGATCAGACAGGATGCTTATGTATGTGTCACCTGTCAGAATCATATCCAGACAAATCAAGTGTCCCATATCACTCCAACTGCACATGCCCCACACCATTACACAACCTCTACCAGCTTGAAAAGTCCCCAGCTGACATGCAGGGTCCATGGATTCATGAGATTATCTCCATACCAGTACATGCCATCCACTCCATACAATTTGAAAAATGATTCAAATGGCTCTAAGCCCTATACTATGGGACTTAACATCTGAGGTCATCAGTCCCCTAGACTTAGACCTACTGAAAACCAACCAATCTAAGGACATCACAGACATTCATGCTCGAAGCAGGATTCGAACCTGCGACCGTAGCAGCAGCACAGTTCTGGACTGAAGCGCCTTGAACCGCTCAGCCACAGCAGCCGGCATACAATTTGAAATGAGACTCGTTTGAGAGGCAACATGTTTCCAGTCATCAACAGTCCAATATTGGTGTTAACGCCCAGGCGAGGCATAAAGCTTTGTGCCACGCAGTCATCAAGGGTACATGAGTGGTCCTTCAGCTCTGAAAGCCCTTATCGACACACACTTGCTGATGGGCAAGCAATGAAATATGCAGCAATTTGCAGAAGGGTTGCACTTCTGTCACATTGAAAGATTCTGTTCAGTTGTCATTGGTCCCGTTCTTGCAGGATCTTTTCCCAGATACGGTGATGTCAGCGATTTGATGTTTTTCTGGATTCCTGATATTCACAGTACACTTGTGAAATGGTTATATGAGAAAATCCCCACTTCATCACCACCTCGGAGATGCTGTGTCCCATCGCTCAGTTGCTGACTATAACACCACGTTCAAACTCACTTAAATCTTGATAACCTACTACTATAGTAGCAGTAACTGATCTAACAACTGTGCCAGGCACTTGTCTTATACAGGCATTGCTGACCAAAGCAGTGTATTCTGCCTGTTTACATCTCTCTGTATTTGAATGCACACGCCTATAGCAGTTTCTTTAGCACTTCAATGTATGTTTAGCTCGATTTTGTACCACAGGATGGTCCATTTTGCTTTTGGCTGCAGTTTGGCAGTGGCCATTCATTCTGGTGGACAGTTTGTCGGTATTCATACCAATATAAATAGCTGTGGAATTATTGCAGCAGGGTTGGTATATTACATACCTAGTTTCGCAGGTACCCTGGCCTCCGAGTAGGATAAGCATGTGACAGGACTGGGTGGATTGGGCAGGTCTTCAGCAGGGATATGATCCCTGTGGCAAGGGGTTGAAACTGGAAGTGGCATAGGAGTGGAATAGAATGTTGTGGAGGTTGGATGGGCATTGGATTGTCCCTTGAGGAGAGGTAGGAAAGGTCTTGGGTAGGATGTCCCTTATTTCATCCTACTGTTCACCATCAGTAAGCAGCAACAAGCCCAAAACATGGTCACGATGAATGCTGCTGAAAAATATTATCAGGAGTATGACTGGGGTATATTGTCAGCAATATTCAATTTGTATTGCTTATGTGAACACACACTAACATGCGCTGTTTGAGGCTTTCCTGGTGTTGCGTCTGCTTGATAGGCTCCTGGGAATTACGCTGGATAATACTGTAAAAATCACACAATATTTCAGCGAGACAACTGCCTGCCATCTTCAGGTGCTACTGCCACGTCACTGAGAAGCTCGCCAATTTATATGTTGGCTTTCTAGAACAGCGCAGGTGCCAGCGGGGACATAACGTCATGAAAGACCAATCATTGACGGCGTCGAATACCAGAGCCCTCTGCTGGAGAAACGGGTCGAAGTCTGCGGAAGTGCGCCGTGGAGCGGGCAAATGCAGCCGGGAGCGACGGAAACCGTTCGCACGTACGAGGTGTTGACACACGATTTAAGCATCTGTGCTAAGGTTTCCCATCTGTGTTGACTCTGTGCAGTTGCTAATCTGTGGCTGACGATTCCTTAATGCCGCCAAGGCTGACTCCCAGGCTTTGCTCAGTGCTCTGGTGAAACCCCACGTCTCTGTTTATTAGGTCACTGCTTATACGTATTTCGACCGCCTCTTTGATGATGGAGTCCCAGTATGTGGAAGCATAAAAGAGGATCTTGGTTTCTTCATAGTTCATGCCGTGTCCTGTGTCAAGGAGATGGTTAACACAGTACGTGAGTTCGATAAACTTCGCAACAAAAGGGAGAGACTGTTGTGCTCTCTCGTGTTCTTACTGAGATATCGGGACCAGCAAACTACACCGACTTTCGCCAAGTTACCCATTACATGTACTCTGCAGCGGCCAGGAGAATTAAACAATGAGCAAGCAGGGCACTGGTGAGAGAAAGAATATGTTATACTAGATGAGTATTAGATCAAGTCTCCAGAAGCCTGTTCTCATTTCACCTGAAGATCTCGTCATGTCTCTCAGCAGATTCCTGGGAGTGGGTGGACAGCTCTACCTGAGCGCGGCAGCAAATCGTGGCGCGTCATACACCTTACACACCGGTAATTGCAAGAAGAGAAATTTTGCCGTTGAACAAGGTGTTTTAAAACTTCCAAATGATGCTGCTGAAGAAATAAGGCGAGAGGCTTGCAGATCAATAACCAGGATACCTACACCCCAGCAGAACGTCACCATTGAAGAAAGAAGAGCACTCCATTCTTTAAAAGAAAACAATGATATAGTAATTTTACCAGCTGACCAGGGTAACGCCACTGTTATTCTGCCTGCTACATCTTATTTTGGCAAAATGATGGACTTACTACAGGATACAGCATATTGTCTTCAGAAAGATCCGACGGATGCCGTACGATGGAAGACATCCCCTCTCCTAAAATCCAGCCAACATCCTGACCATATGAGGAAGAGTTTAAGAGAACGAGCACCAGTTCTGCCACGACTTTATGGCCTGTCAAAGATATATAAGGAGAATGTTCCGCTTTGCCCTATCATCAGTAATATAAGTGCCCCAACATAACACCTAGCTAAACATCTGGCTTCTCTTCTGAGTCCCATGGTGGGGAAATGTGAACACCATATTCGAAACTCAGAAGATATTATACAGCAACTGGAGAACTTGCGCCTTGAATCTACCGATTTACTAGTGAGTTTCGATGTGGTTTCTTTGTTCACACGAGTGCCTTTGATGGACTCATTACAACTCATAGGAACTAAGCTGGAAGAGGACATCTTACACCTTTTCAAACACGTGCTTACCTCAACTTACTTTTTATTCAACGACCAGTATTTTGAGCAGACTGACGGTGTTGCTATGGGTAGCCCCCTGTCTCCCATAGTAGCTAATCTTTTTATGGAAGATTTCGAGGACAAAGCATTTCAGATGGCGGCTTTGAAACCCAAATGTTTTTGGAGACATGTAGATGATACGTTTGTGGTATGGCCACATGGGACAGCAACACTTCCTTCTTTTCTGGAACACCTGAACTCCCTCCATCCAAGCATCTGCTTCACCATGGAGGTAGAGAAAGATGGTGAGCTCCCGTTTCTGGAGGTTTTGGTTCGTAGAAAAGAGACTGCTCCTTGGGTCACAGTGTGTTACGGAAGCCTACGCACACAGACTTCTATTTACAAGCTACGAGCTGTCATCATCCCTCACAGCGCAGCGGTGTATTACGGATGCTAGTGCATAGGGCTAGAGCCATCTCAGATCAGGACAGCTTATCAGCAGAGCTTAGCAACCTCCACTCCGTGTTTGCCCAGAATGGGTACTCCGAGAAGCAGATCCAGAATGCATTTCGACCAGCACACTCCCAACCTTGAGAACAGCCTGAAGAAGCAGAGAACACCACGGGGTTGGTTTTTCTACCGTACGTCGGTGCCGTGTCTTAATATGGGCAGAATTTTCAAGAAATACAGATTAAATGTGTTTTCCGGCCTCCAGCACTAGTGGAATCAGTGCTGGGCTCTGTTAAAGACAACCTCGACCTGAGGAGACCAGGAATATATAAAATCATGTGCCACTGTGGGAAGTCTTATATTGGCCAGACGTGTCGTACGATTGAAGACAGATGCGACGAACATAAACGTCACACGAGGTTGGTTCAGCCAGAGAAATCTGCGGTTGCTGAACACTGACTTGACACAGGACATGGCATTAACTATGAAGAAACCAAGATCCTCTTGTATGCTTCCACATACTGGGACTCCATCATCAAAGAGGTAGTCGAAATACGTATAAGCAGTGACTTAATAAACAGAGGCGCGGGGTTTCACCTGAGAAAATCCTGGGAGTCAGCCTTGGCAGTACTAAAGAATCGTCAGCTGCAGATTAGCAACTGCACAGAGTCAACACAGATGGGAAACCTTAGCGCAGATGCTTAAACCGCATGTCAACACCTTAATTCACGCGCCAACAACTCACGCACATGTGAACAGGGTCCGTCAGTCCCCGCCACATTTTCCCGCAGACCGCACCCCGCTTCTCCAGCAGAAGGCTCTGGTATTCGATGCCATCTACGATTGGTCTTCAATGACGTTATGCCCCGACTGGCGCCTGCGCTGTTCTAAAAAGCCAACATAAATTGGCGAGCTTCTCAGCGACGCGACAGTAGCGCCTGAAGATGGTGGGCAGTTGTCTCGCTGAAATATTGTGCGGTTTTTACAATATTATCCGATGTAATTCCCGGGAACCTATCAAGCACAAACTAACATACTAGTAGAATGACAGTAGACAAGTTCACAGTGGAATTATTGTAGAGATATTCATAGTGTAGTCCCCAGGAGTCAGGATGAAAAATAATCATGCACACTTCCTGACGCTAACCCTGGCTCTCGGTCTCAGGTACTTTGTTGGCATCCGCTTGAAAATCCTATGGAATGCACTCTGTGACACTAACACTGGAGCTGATGATCGATAGTTCACACATTTTGAGGCCCAGCTCTGTCAGGTCAGACGCTGAGTGTAGGGACTGTGTCCTCCTCCAGTTCAGTGGGGCTGATGTTACATTCACCTTGGTGACACCAGGATCCAAGTCAAAGATAGCACAACAGGTGGACAGCATGCTATACTTTGCCACCTTCTCATTGTGGCACCAATCGCACTGGAGGTGGTCACCAATATCTAGGTATTAACTATGTGGGCCTGACCATCTTTTGACTGCCACAATGTCAGGCTTGCAGAGCTCTTCCAGCATTGGCAGGTGGGGGACTATGGAAATGTCAAAGCCCCTCTGTGCAAGTCCATGCACGGGATCCTTTACAACTGCATCATCATGTTACATCCTGGACCCATGTCTGCCCACAAGCCTGCATGATGTTGGTGGTCTCAACAGCTCTACAGCTTGCCCTGAATCTGGTGTCTTGTCACTTGCCACTAACTCCGTCACACCTTAATTGGTAACATGCTCATTGGGGCGCAGATAACAATGATATAGTCACGCCCAGACAGCAGTCAACTGGTGTCAGCAGACACCAAGAGGGCTGCTCCATTGAAGGTGACATGTAGGTGAGCCACCACATCTCCAACCTGCACTGGCATCTTCTAAAAGTGGACTTCTCACTCCAGCCCACTACCTTGCATTGTACCTCACCTAGGACCATGTCGTCCATGGCCGGCTCTACGATTTGCAGAGCCAGGAGTCTTGATTGCTGGAGAATGGCCCTATTCAGTGGGCATATCAAATGCCAAGCCCATGCCCATGTGGGCCACAAAGGTGTGAAAGTTGCCCAAGGGGTGGGGGGGGGGGGGGAAGGGGGGTGTCTGCTGGGAGGCAGAACCATTTCCTTATGGTTACACACACCAGTGTCCGCAGACTTCAGGACACCAATCCGGATGCGACCAATACAGGCCCGGCAGCAGCACTTGTACCAGTGTGTAGAGGCACTGTTGCAGCTTCAGAGGAGCCCAGATGATGAGGTCTAGCTGTTGCTGCAGACGGCAATGATGGCTCCAGTGGCACTGACCAGAAGAGGCGAACTGCAACCCCAGGTAGTGGTAGGTCTCACCCACAGAAAGGGCCGGAATGGTGGTGCTGTTAGCTGTGAAGGTGACAGCATCATCCACCTTCACCTTCTTCCGATGGTCTGACGCCAAGAGGGAGAGGGTGAAACACTTCCGCGGGTTGACATTCGGCCCTTTATGGGTGAGGGCTGCAGTAGCAGTATCACTGAGGGACTGCAGTCCCTTCGTTGTCGATGCGAACAGGGGGGATATCGTCAGTTAAGGCCGCAGCATTGACTCTGCGACCAAGGATCAAGGCTCTGATATGGGAAGACAGGTGATCTAAAATGGTGTCAATGCCCATATTGAACAGGAGGGGGGAGAGAGCATTCCCCTGACGGACACCCCTTGAGCCTTGCAAGGCTGTGCATACACCTTTAGACTTTAAAATATACTCATTTGCTTTGCACTATACAATTGTAGTGTGGGAAATATGTTCCTCACTATCTAGCTAACTTGAGCTCAACTGATGCCATGTGCTAACACATGCAGGACTAGGTCTGCAGAATAAAATAACAGGACACAGATACATTCTTGTGCTTCCTTTAATGGAATTGGAAACAACTACACGTAATATGTAGCAAGATTATATTGGATAATGTACTAATTTAAGCTGTCCCAGGAAAAAACACAACTCCTCTCCTCTCAAATGCTAATATTTGCATGCACCTGGATTTTGTGTGCAAAGAAAAGTACATACTAGCATGAAGGTATCTGTATCATTTAACATAATACCCTTCTGTATACACATTATTACATGGGGGCTGTCTATTTGGCTTAGAGAAAGTAGATGTCAAACTGCGAATAAGTCGTGGTGGATGACACAGTGGGTGCTTGTAGCTTGAGATGTGGACACCGTTTGTCACACATGACCTTATCGACAAGGCACTCAGCAATTGATAACTCACTAACATGGTCATGGTGGTCTCTGTAACTTAGATAAATATGTCGGTGAATAATCATAACCAGATTGGGCGCAGTCAGTGTTATTGTGATAGCCAGAACACACCATGCACTCAAATTACGAGGGGAGGTAGACAAAGACACCACAGATGATTATTACTCTAAGTTCAGTCACATGCAACAGAAGCAATACAATTAAATACTCTCCCTACAGTAGGAAGGGAAATGGAATGCTATCCATGATGGTACAGTTACACATTAATACTGTAATGTATTTGAGACAAAGAAAATAGACAGGTAAAAGAACAAGCCACATGTGAATTTTGCTCTATAATAATTACAATGTAACTAGGCAACATGATTTAAATCCTCTCGTTACTGTGAAGATTGAAATGATTGGTTATTGCTGAAAGGGCAGTCCCATTCTGGTGCACACGTGCACTCCCCTTTAACAATACACCTGTAGAGATGCGATACAGTCCATCATGCTGTGAAAGTAATACAAGCGATCCCATGAGTCAGAGGTTGTAAGCTGTGGAAATGAAGCTGCTTGGTAGTATGTAAGGATCAACTGTAAAACCCGGTTTGTATCAAGAGTAAATGGAGGACTCTGCCTCAAGTTCTCAATAAGGCTTGAACATGGCAGCAATTACAGTTTGGCCAAAGTGCATGGTACTGACACACTGGCATTATCTTCACTTCACCCATACCTGTATGCAGCACTGTTACAGCAAGCCGTCATATGTTCTCATTTAAACGAAGATGCAAGTCGCTCTGCATCTGTGCGAAAAGTGCTGGTCAGGGAGAGCTTTCTGCTGTGTGCCTTTCTGGGAAAAAACTCTCAGTTGCAGCAGGAAGTGCAAAACAGGGACTCCAACTCTTGGGTCCACTTTTGCTCACAGCCTGATCTGGCACTGTGCAATGAGTCATCTGCTGTTGCCATCTGTTGAAGTGGACTGTTGGGGTGTATTTGCTGTAATACATCTCCACAGTAGTACTGCGTGAGTCAAAAAGAAAGAACATATTTCAGTTGTTGTTTATTACAGACAGACTACAAAAGACAAATACATTACACATGGCAATGGACAGAGGAAGGTTCAAAGTTTTGACATACTGTGGTGTTTGTAGGAACATGCTGACTGTACCACAAGAGAAATCACTTTGTGTTGGACAACAAAATCTTTTTCACCGCCTTTGGCCTCCCAGGCCACCAGACCTCAGACCTTGCAATTTTTTTCTGGGAGGGACTACATAAAACATAGAATCTTTGTCCCACATAAGGCCACTACTCTTCAAGAGCTGAGAAATCCAATTGTTAAAGCTTTTGATTCAATAAGCAGGGTCCTATTGATTTGTGTGTTGAATGACATTGACTACCATTTTGATGTTTCTCAAGCAGCGCATGGTGCTCATGTTGAGTGAATGGTACAGCATTTGTATGAACATAAAACTTTGAACCCCCTTCTATCCAGTGCCATGCACAAAGTGTTTCCATCTTTTTGAAATTGTTCTTTGTTTTTGAGCAATCCTCTACGATTTCCTCATATTTATATACCTATCCTTGTACTCATTGCTTTTATGAGATACATCTCACAATAATCTGCAATACTATGACTTTGTTGAGTTCTCAAATGTACCATTTGTTGGTACAATGTTGTTCATGAACAACATTAGTGTGACTTTTTGAGCAGCAGCTTGACACGTCTTCTACTATGCATTTACTATCAGCTAGGCATATAGAAAAAAATCTGTCAGTTGTGTTATCAGTAGACAAGAACATATAATTTTTATCTGGTTTCTTTTAATTTTTTACATTACTTTCAGACAGAATTCTGTACATATCTCCTCTCTGTGGAACTGAAAACAGTTTTCGGGTTCAACCCATGATGTTACAGTCTCCAATATTCCTCCATTTATGAATATCACATTCAAGACATTTTCAATGTACACTACTACTAATTTTGTGAGTACATGCATATAGGCAAATGAAGTTTTCATTTACACAGCAGTGCGCCTAAATAGCACATGGTCAGCATGTCCAACAGATGTGGAGATTGGTTGGTTGAGACCAAACTGTGACGTCATCGGTCCCTTGTTCCTGGTAAAATAATTACACAAGGGGAAGAAGAAAAGAAAGACGTGTAGCACAATAACGGGAGAAAGTAAGAACCAGAAGAATGACAGAAGGACAACCAACACTACTATGGACAAAACAGGAAAAGAAAAAGAGGAAACAGGTAGAAGGGGGTAAAAACAAGAGAGCAGATGACCATGGCTTGCCGACCATGAGAATAAAAAGGAAAAGCCAGCCACTCTGCGACACATTAAAACATCCACCCTAAAAGCATTAGAGTGGAGAACGTGAAGGGACAAAGGACATGCACTAAAACTTATATAGATTGATAAAACCCACCGTCACGCATAAAACGTAAAACTAAATTAACCAATGAGGCGCTGTCAGCTAAAATTAAAGGCAACAAGTCCAGTAACTGAAGAGTCCATCGCAGGGCAGCCAAAGGAGGACAGCTCACCAAGATATGGGCCACTGTCAACTGGGCACCACACTGACACCGAGATGAGTCATCACGGTGCAGGAGATACCCTTGTGTTGCCCAAGTGTGGCCAATGTGCAGCCAGCAGAGAACCACAGTGTCCTGCGACAGGCCCGCCACACATTCGTAGTCTCCTTAATGGCAAACAATTTGTTGTGTGTGCTGATGTTACGCCATTTCGTCTCCCAAAGCCACAAAAGCTTGTGGTGTAGTACTGAACGCAGGTCAATTGCAGAAAAGCCAACCTCCGTAAGCAGTTTCCGTGTAGCCTGTTTGGCCAGCCTGTCGGCACGTTCATTACCTGCGATTCCAAGGTGACCTGGGGTCGAGACAAACACCACTGAACAACTGGACCATTCCAGGGCATAGATGGACTCCTGGATGGTCGCTACAAAAGGATGGAAAGGGTAGCACTCGTTGATAGCTTGTAGGCTTTTCAAGGAGTCAGTACACAGAAGAAATGACTCCCCAGGGCATGGACAGATGTGCTTAAGAGCACGAGATATAGCCACCCGCTCGGCAGTGAAAACACTGCAGCCATCGGGCAAGGAATGCTGTTCAATATGTCCTCCATGGCACACGTGAAGCCGACATGAGCATCAGTTATCGAGCTGTCGGTGTAAACCACGTCGTGGCCTCGGTACATGTCAAAAATCAAGAGGAAGCGGCATCGGAGAGTCGCAGTGTTAACCGAGTCCTTAGGGCCGTGTGAAAGGTCCAAGCGAAGCCGTGGCCCAAGTGTACACCATGGAGGTGTACGTGAACGGACCTCAAGTATAGGTGGTACAGGGAAGGACTCCAGTTCGGAAAGAAGGGATTGGACACAAACTACAATTGGAAGCCCTGACCTAGGCCACCAATGCGGGAGATGAACCACCGCGGGTGGGAAAAACAGATGTTAATTTGGATGTGCAGGAGAACGACGAAAGTGTGCAATGTAACTGGCAAGCAGTTGTGCATGCATAACCTTCAATGGAGGGACTCCAGCCTCCGCAAGGACACTGGTGACTGGACTCATCCTGAAAGCTCCTGTCGCTAGGAGAATGCCACAGTTGTGCACTGGGTCGAATAAATGCAATGCTGAGGGCATCGCTGTACCATAAACCAGACTCCCATAGTCAAGGCAGGATTGAACAAGGGCTCTGTAGAGCTGCAGCAGTGTACAGTGATCTGCACCCCAGTTGGTGTAGCTCAGGCAGTGGAGGGCACTGAGGTGCTGGCAGTACTTCCGCTTAAGCTGATGAAGGTGAGGAAGCCAAGTCAATCGAGCATCAAAAACCTGTCTTAAAAATTGACGTGTCTCCACTACGGTGAGTGGATTGTCATTAACGTAAAGTTCTGGTTCTGGATGAACAGTACGACGCTGACAGAAGTGCTTAACACATGACTTTGCAGATGAAAACTGGAAACCGTGGGCTAGAGCCCATGACTTCATCTTGTGAATAGCTCCCTGTAGGTACCGCTCAGCAAAACCAGTACTGGTGGAACAGTACGAAATGCAGAAGTCGTCTGCATACACAGAAGGTGAGATGGACGGCCCTACAGCTGCTGCTAGACCATTAATGGCCACTACAAATAGAGAGACACTCAATACAGTGCCCTGCAGGACTCCATTCTCCTGCATATGAGGGAACTATGGGAGGCACCAACTGACACTGAAAGTACGAAGCAACAGGAAATTCTGGATAAAAATCCTGAGCGGGCCTCTGAGAACCCACTCGTATAATGCAGCAAGGATATGATGTCGCCAGGTCGTGTCATACGCTTTTCGTAAAAAAAAATGGCAACCAGGTGCTGGCGACTGGAAAAGGCTGTTCGGATGGCAGACTCTAAGGACACTAGATTATCATTGGTAGAGCGACCCTAGCGGAAGCCACCCTGCCATGGAGCCAGTAGGCCACTTGAATACAGTACCCAACCCAACTGCAGACACACCAAATGTTCCAGCAGCTTTCAAAGAATGTTGGTGATGTTGATGGGCCAATAGCTATCCACATCAAGTGGGATTTTACTGGGTTTCAGCACCAGAATGATTGAGCTCTCCCACCACTGCAATGGAAAGACGCAATTGCACCAGATCCAGTTCAAGATGACCAAGTGGTGTCACTTGTCAGATGAGAGATGTTTAATCATCTGACTGTGGATCCGATCTGGCCCAGGAGCTGTGTCAGGGCAATGTTGAAGGCCACTAAGGAGCTCCCACTCTCTAAATGGGTCTTTATAGGATTCACTGTGGCATTTAGTGAACGAGAGGACTTTCCCTTCCAGCCACCATTTGAGAGTGTGAAAGGCTGGGGGTAATTCTCCGACGCAAAGGTTCGAGCATAGTGCTCAGCAATCGCGTTTGCGTCGGTAGATAACACGCCATTTATGTTGAAATCGGGAACACCTGCTGGGGTCTGATATCCGAAAACACATTTGATCTCTCCTCAGACTTAGGAAGGCGACGTATGGCACTCAATGGTCGAGACATATCTCGACCAACACTCCTGCTTCCGTCGTTTGATAAGTTGGAGAACATGAGCACAGAGCCATTTAAAGGGTATGATGTGCTCTAGAGAAGGGTGCCACTTATGCCACTGTAGAGCTCGCTGACGCTCCTTAATTGCTTCAGTGCCTTCTGGAGATCACCAAGGGACTGCCTTTTGCCAGGGGCATCCTAAAAAGTGAGGGATCGTGTTTCCTGCCACAGAAACGATTTTTGTAGTGAATTTCATCCATAGTGGATGCTGTTTAACTCCGTGACTGTTCCTTTAAAGCTTGTGCCCATCCTCAGGTGCTTATATTGCTGGTAATTACTGTATAAATACAAAAAAAAATATTTGCTTGTGACTAAACAGGTACACGTGGGATAATTGTAAGTGGCAAGGCAGCATTTGTCAAAATTATCTGTACTTACATAAAGATGAAGCACCATTATTATAGTTACGCTGTGGTGATAGTTTTTCCACTTAGTTGGACACTTATTTGCACATCCATATTTCAGTTTTATAAAGTTTAGCTGCATGTTTCACTATTATGATGTGCACTCGCGAAATACACTGTGTTTATATACAAACATGTGGGCCATGGTCAAAGAACTTAGATGTAGCAGGTGCAAAGATGCTGCACATACATAAACATGTAGGTTATAGTTAATGAACTTAGCCACACGAAGTGCAAGGGTGCTGCACATATAGAAACTTAAGCTATTATAGACTGCAAAGCTTTTCAATACACATCATGAAATTTTTTGATCCACCTTTTTGACAGAGTACTTAGATCTAGGAAGTACAATGATGCTACACACACGAAATTTTGAAACCTATTACAAATTATACAATGACAGTTACAGTTTGTGTTTACCATGTGACTTATAAATTCTGATAATGACACTAACTGTTGTGTGACAGCTACATCTAATTTCCACAGAATATTACTTTGTTATTATATCAGAGGATAATTAGTTTCTGTTTTTCAATATTTCATGAAATATGTTGTTTGCAAGCTCCACTTGTTCATTGAGAATAAGGTCTGGTGAGAAAGGGGTGGATATAAATTTCTAGTTCTTCGAGCAAATTCATTTTCTTTCCTTTGTTCATAGTGTGTAGTATTTGTTGGTTGTCTGTAATAGCTGTGGCTGAGTGACCATGGTCTTTTAGACATATTGCAAAGATGGATTTATCAAAGTTATTTAGCCAGAAGGCATCCATATGCTCACGGTATCTTATAGTGAAACTCCTTCCAGTTTGGCCTACGTAGAACTGTGGGTAATTGTCACATAAAAGTTTATAAATACTTGATTTGTGGTGGCACTGGTTATTTGTCTTACTGTTGTGGATGATGTGCTGTTGTAGCTTCTTGTTAGTGCTGAAATAAATCTGAATACCAGTTTTCTGTAAGAGGAAGGCATGTTTGTTGTTTATATTAGATATTGTAAGGTCAAGAAAACTGATGCCTTTATTTAATTGATGTTCTACAGTGAAGTTTATGTGCATGCTGCTGAAGCCTTTAGCTATTTTCTCAATCTCCTCAGCTGTACCATTATACAAGATAATGGTATCATCCACATACCTTTTGTAGTATATTTTTTTATTTTCAAGTACACTACCTGATCTGAAAAATTTATTTTCTATGCGGTTAATGCAAATATCTACAAGTATTCCTGCCAAACTACTGCCCAATATGGTGGTGTTGTCACCTGCTCAACCATCACATCAATGTTACCGTGTGGGAGAGATTCAATAGTGACAGCAGAAGTGAAAGTTTCCCAGCCTGCCTCGTTTAAAGCAGGCGACCGTGGGCCTGACGTCGGGGCAGTGACAGGAAGATGGGTAAGTGGCCACCACCACACAGGTCATCATGTGCTCTCCAGTGGATAGATGGGGAGAAGTCCTGGGCTGCAAATTGATAAATCAATGGCCTAGTAACTACCACGAGCCACACTGAAATATGTAGTGGCCCCAGTATTTAAGAGGCAGAGGAGTACTGCACCATCTGGAGGAAGATATACATTGCATTTATTTCCCACATCGTCTTTATTCTGACAGCCACAGCATCAAGAGGGGTTTGAAGGGGCACAGTTTAACTACACACTGAGTTTAGGACATAAATGCAAACTCCACCCGACACACTGTTATAGTTGCTACAGTTCCTGTAGTATCCCTTATAGTCGCGGAGGGCCGCAGTCCGCATTGCTGGGAACCAGGTTTCCTGGAGAGCAATCCAGAAAGCAGGTGTAAAGCTGAACAGTTGCTGTAGCTCAGCCAGGCTGTGGAAAAAACAGCCACAATTCCACTGGAGGATGATGTCATTGTGAGACTGGGAAGGCATGGAACATTCAATGAGGCTTTTTTTTTTTGTTTAGGGCGCTCAACTACTAAGGCCATTAGCACCCAGTCACAAACGTTAGTGCACTAATAGCGTAGAAAATAACAAGGGGACAACACCAGAAATTACTTAAAAAGACGCACCTAAACAAAATAAAAGAGTTAGATCTCTTTGGAAGGATCTGTCAATGTAATAAAACTAAGGACACGAGCAGCTGCTCGAGAGTCATCAGATGGTAGGCACAGGACAACACGAGAGTGAAGAAAACGGGGACAGGACAACAAAACATTGTGCACTGTCAATGGATGAACACAGAGGCACTGCGGGGTGGGGTCACTGGACAACAGGTAGCGGTGGCTAAATCGGCAATGCCCAATCTGCAACTTGGCGAAAATGACCTCTCGCCGGGAAGGGCGCGAGGAGGTCGTCCAAGCCGTTGGGATCGGTTTGATGGCCTTAAGC
The DNA here is from genome assembly GCF_021461385.2 of Schistocerca piceifrons. Taxonomy (NCBI): domain Eukaryota; kingdom Metazoa; phylum Arthropoda; class Insecta; order Orthoptera; family Acrididae; genus Schistocerca; species Schistocerca piceifrons. The sequence continues at coordinate 1,169,343 of NW_025729183.1, forward strand.
TTATTTTCATGCAGAGAGGACCAAGCCTCATGCCACAATAATGAAACGCGCCGACAAAGAACTCCACTAACATCAGTTGATGGGACACAAAAGGAAGCTGCCCGAGGCAGGAGGACAGCAGCCTCGGCCACAGCATCAGCAGCTTTGTTCCCAGGCACACCAACGTGGCCAGGAATCCACAAAAAAAAAGGACACGAGCACTGGTATCAGCTAGGGACTAAAGGGGCTGTTGAATTCGTTGCATGAGAGGGTGGTCCAAATATGGGTCACGGAGACTCTGAATGATGCACAAAGAATCAGAGCAGATGGCATAGGGAGAATGACGATGGCAGCAGATATACTGAACAGCCTGATAGAGAGCAAAAAGCTCAGATGTAAAGCTTGAACACTGGTCAAGGAGGCGGTATTTAAAGGTATCATCCCCAACGACAAAGGCACATCCGACACCAGCAGTAGTCTTGGAGCCACCTGTGTAAATGAAGACATTATTAGCGAGCCGCGAATGAAGTTCGACAAACCTCGAGCGGTATATCGAATCCACGGACCTCTCCTTTGGGAGTGAGCTGAGTTCAAGGTGAACGCGAACCTGAGCCTGGAGCCAAGGTGGCGTCGGGCTCTCACCCACTCGAAAAGTCGTAGGGAGGGTAAAATCAAGTTGCTGAAGCAGGCAACGAAAGCAAACTCCAGGAGGTTAACAGGGCAGACACATACAGTCCATATTGGCAGTCGAGAGAGTCATCAAAGAAGGAGAAATATGACGGGTGGTCGGGCATTGACATCAATTGGCAGGCGTACCGACAGAGCAACATATCGCGCCAGTAGTTTAGTGGTAATTCGGCAGCTTTGGCATACAGACTCAACAGGGCTGGTGTATCATGCTCCAGTCGCCAGACGTAACCCCCGATGCTGGATAGAGTTTAGATGGCCTAAGATGGACGGCCGGGCAGAAGAGTAGACAAAGCTCCCATAATCCACCTTTGATCGGACAATGGACCAATATAAGCAAAGCAGGATCATTCGATCCGCTCCCCATGCTGTACCGCTGAGAACACGGAGGACATTTAGGGAACAGGTACAACTAGCAGCCAAGTAAGACGCATGTGGAGACCAGTGAAGTTTCCTGTCAAATGTAAGACCTAAAAATTTTGTTGTCTCCATGAATGGGAGAGCAACAGGACCAAGATGTAAGGATGGTGGAAGAAACTGTAACGCCAGAAGCTCATACAGACCGTTTTCTCACCAGAAAAACGGAAGCCGTTAGCGACACTCCAGGAATATAGTCACTCCAGGAGACATGTTCTCTGAGCGCTGCAGTAGATTGTAAAGTCGTCCACGAAAAGGAACCTGAAACGTCATCTATTATTGGATTGATAGCTATGGCAAAAAGGGTCGCGCTCAAAATGGAGCCCTGGGGCACCCCATTCTCCTGGCCAAAGGCGTCTGACAAAACAAAACCCACACACACCCTGAACATTCGATCCATTAAAAATGCATTAATAAAAAGAGGGAGGCGACTCCAAAGGCCCCAAGTGTGCATGGTGCGGAGAATGCCCGCCCTCCAAAAGGTGTCTTAAGCCTTCTCCAAATCAAAGAACACAGCCACCATCTGGCGCTTACGCAAAAAGTTGTTCATAATGAAGGTCGACAAGGTAACTAGGTGGTCAACAGCAGAGCGGCGCCTATGAAAGCCACATTGGACATTGGTAAGGAGGCATCGAGATTCAAGGAGCCAAACCAATCGAGAATTTACCATGCGCTCCATCACCTTGCAGATGCAGCTGGTAAGGGAGATGGGGCGATAACTGGAAGGAAGGTGTTTGTCCTTTCCTGGTTTGGGTATGAGAACTACAATTGCTTCACGCCAGCGAGTGGGAACATGACCTTCAGTCCAGATTCAATTATAGGCGCGAAGAAGCAAACCTTTACCTGCAGGAGAAAGGTTCTTCAGCATCTGAATCTGGACACCATCGAGCCACGGAGCAGAGGATCAGGACCGGGCAAATGCACTTTCGAGTTCCCGCGATTCAATGACTGGAAAGAAGGTGGTCATGCCTCCTCTGCTTGTTTGTGGGGGAGGAAGGCAGGGTGGTAATGGGCAGAGCTCAAAACCTCCACGAAATAGCGGCCGAAGGCCTTTGAGACACCCTCAGGATCCACAAGGACTTCATTTGCAACAGTCAGGACAGAAATCGGGGAGAGGACCTTGGTGTCAGATAGCCGGCGCAGGCCACCCCAGACAACCGAAGGAGGAGTAAAACTGTTGAATGAGCTGGTAAAAGCCACCCAGCAAGCCTTTTTGCTTTCTTTGATAACACAACGACATTGTGCACGGAGTTGTTTGTAACTGATACAGTTCGCCATCGGTACATTTGGAAGGTAACAGCTGAGGCAATAACCCCTCCCTGGGCCTGGCCTTTACCAGGGGGTACGTGTGTGCCTTACTTGTCTACCCAGGGTGAGGAATTACACGTTACCCTATCACCGGCTACGCGTGCGACTGTGTGGGTCAGCCTTCAGACATGCACAGGGAGGAAAGAAGAGAGGAAAGAGGGAGGGATAGAGGGATAGAAGAAAGAATCTCAAACACCGAAGCGGAGAATAAAACACAGAAAAGAAGACAAGGAGAATAGGGCAAGGAGAATGACGCAGAGATAGAAGTAAGGGCATGAAAGCAAGGGGAAGAGCGAACGTAGAGAAAGACCAATACAGGAAGAAAGAGTGAGGATGGAGAAAAACAAAGCAAACAGCATCCTGGAGTTTTGAAACGTCCGTCTCTGGACGAAGGCTTGATACATTACTCCCTAGAAGAAGAGTGTTAAGGGGAGGGAAGGTAAGGGGGGGGGGAGGATTGGGTATGAGGAGGGATGGGGGAGGCGGGTAGGGCAGCCCAGAAAAGGAGAACTGCACTAGCTCAGGGCCCCGTGCTCGCCATGTACGTATCCACAAAAAAGTCATGGACGCCCTTGGGGGGGTCAATGAGGCTGTTTACACCTCAGGGCCACCTGCTGCCAGACTTTTTTCCTGAGTGGTCTATATCCCTTGTGTCCGAGGGTCTGGCAAGATCTAGGTCCTCAGCGGATTCCAGAATCTTCACCTTATCCTCAGACACAGAGCTTGTAGGCAGTGGTGGTGTGGGTGCCATCGCAATTCCCTTGGTCTTGAGGACCTTCTTTTTGGATTTCTCATGCTGCTCCTCAGGTTTCCTTGGCTGGGAGGACTTCAGTGATTCAGCCTACAGGACTGAGAATGAGTGTGCTGCCCTACGACCAGCTGCCTTTGGGCTCCTCAGCCACTGGTGGGTGTCATCTTTCCCATTAGCAGAAACCTGGGAAAGGAGTGACCCAAGGGACCTCTTCCTAGCGAGAGAAGTCGAAGAAGACTTACGCTTCTCCGACTCAGAAATGGGGACTGATATCCCTGATGGTTGGGGGGTGGGGGGGGGGGTTGGTGTTCCAGATGTAGGTGTTGCGAGAGTAACAGGGAGGGAAGCACCCCCACCATCAAGGGGTCAGGCGTAGTCTTCTGGTTCTGAGAGGCGACAGGAATGCAAGGAACTGATGGGGTGGCAACTGTTCTCATAGCAGCGGCGTAAGAGGTGGTCATGGCCACAGGATGTAGGCGCTCAAATTTCCTCTTAGCCTCAGTGTAGGTCAGTCGGTCCAGGGTTTTACATTCCATGATTTTCCTCTCTTTCTGTAAAATTCTGCAGTCTGGCGAGCAAGGTGAATGATGCTCTCCGCAGTTGACACAGATGGGAGTCTGGGCATATGGAGGTTTGGGATGTGATGGAGTCAACAATCTCGACATGTGATGCTGTAAGTACAGTGGTAACACATATGGCCGAACTTGTACCACTTGAAGCACCGCGTCGGGGAAGGGATATATGACTTGACGTCACAGTGCTAGACCATCACGTTAACCTTCTCAGGCAATGTTTCACCCTCTAAGGCCAAGATGAAGGCACTGGTGCACTGGTGGCAACCTGATCATCCCTCGGACCCCGATGGATGCGCCGGACGAAATGAACATCTCACCCCTCTAAACTGGCATACAGCTCGTCATCAGACTGAAAAGGAAGGTCCCTGTGGAATATAATACCCTGGACCTTATTTATGTTCTCATGAGGTGTGATGGTAACAGGAAGACCCCCAACTTGTCACAACCAAGTAATGCCTGTGACTGGGCAGAGGATGCTGTTTTTATCGAGACGGACCCACAGTGCATTTTGGACAAGCCCTCCACCTCCCCAGACTTGTCCTCCAAATGCTCCACAAAAAACTGAGACTTCATGGACATGAAAGTTTCCCTATCAACTCTCGTAAATACAAGGTACCAGGGCGAATAAGCTTCACTGCCATCCTTAGCCTGGTGTTCCTCCCATGGTGTGGTCAGGGAGGGTAATGATTTGGGGTCATATTTCTTAGCACTGAAGTTAGCCTTTGCCCACTTAGAGACTGCTGGTGGTGGACCACCAGCAAGACATGACATATTACATTTCATGGTGTGTCATCCGCCCTGATGCCACCCACTCTGACCAGGGGCCCTCCCCATGGGTGCCACGCAACCTCAGCAAGGGCCACCTGGCACGATGGCCATTGCTGGGAGTCTTGATGCCCCAAGGAGATGGGCTCTACTCTTTGGCATATGTAGGGAGTTAATGGCACAGGCATCAGCAGAGCGATCCCTGTGTTGTAAGGGGGTACAACCAACAGGGTATATGGTGGCCCCACTACAACGACTGGCTACCATGCTGGATATGAGGTGCTAAGAAGTCCATGGTCATCATCAGCACAGAAAGCGACACTGCACAGTGCATGGTGAAAAACGCACCTAGGAAGGTGTCCTCACCTAGGAGATGGAGAATGAGTGTGACTGCAGTGTGACAACGAGAAAGTGGGCTTAAGATCTCAATGCATGATGAACACTATGTGCTCTTCCCCAACTGGCTCGCTCTTTGGGAAAATTTAGAAAGATGGAGGTCAAACCCGACAGGGGACCATCACATAAAGGCTGAAATGTGTGAAACTCCTTTTAGTCACCTCTTATGACAGGCAGGGATACCTCGCCATGTCGTGATCCTTTCATTGTGCCTATCTGTGACTCTGCATCCCCTCTATATGGTGAGTAGCAACACTGGTGGTGGTGGTTGTCTTCAGTCCAGAGACTGCTTTGATGCAGTTCTCCATACCACTCTATCCTGTGAAAGCATCATCATCTTCAAGTAACTACTGCAACATAAATCTTTCTCAATTTGCTTACTGTATTCATCTCTCGGTCTTCCTCTAAGATTTTTACTGCCTCAGAATGTGTTCTACGAATCGATCCCTTCTAGTCAAATTGTGCCACAAATTCCTCTTCTCCAAAATTCTATTCAGTACTTCCTCATTAGTTAGGTGATCTAATCTTCAGTATTCTTCTGTAGCACCACATTTCGAAAGCTTCCATTCTCTTTTTGTCTGAACTAGTTATCGTCCACGTTTTAACTTCCATACATGGCTACACTCCTTACAAATACTTCCAGAAAATACTTCCTGACGCTTAAATCTATATTTGATGTTAACAAATATGTCTTCTTGAGTAGCATCTATCCTTTTCACAATATTGATGTAAGAAACCATTTGTCTAAGGGTTTAAATACACTGCCATCGTCATTAAAACTGAAACAATGGAAAATCCAGGATGGAATAGTGATAATATTATGAAAATGGTAGCTGCTACTCACAATATAGCGTTTCAGATAGGCACAACAAAACGAGTGTCAAACCTTTTGGCCAAAAACTATCAAACAAAGCTTTTGGCCAAACAGCCATTCATCATAGTTAGAACACACACACACACACACACACACACACACACACACACACACACAACCCAGAGACTGTGGTCATGTGTGTGAGTTGCAATTCTGTGCATTTGTAAGTTTTGTCTAATTCTGATGAAGGCCTCTTTGGCCGAAAGCTTTGTTTGACAGTCTTTTGATTGTGGTTCTCTGCGTCTCAGCATCTCCGCTAGGACAAGTAGCAACTATCCTTTTCGTAACGTTGTAGTTAAGACTGAGTGAGAGATAGAAAATTAATCCGCACACTTCCACTGCACGGAGTTTTTTTCTCATGGTAGGTTTTAACAGAAATTCTGTACATTTGTATCTAAAGAAAATATGTACTTGATGTCCAGTAGAATTTTTATTAGAGTATCGTATGAATATTTGAAATAAATTGGTCAAGAGCTTTGAGATTTTTGGAAACAATAGTGTGATGATATTGTATATGTTGGTGTATTCCAAATGTTTCAACTTTATATCTAACAGAACTGTGTGCATGAATTGAAGTACAAATTAAATTGTGCAGTTATGCTTTTTGAATGAAAAATAAGCTTAATATTTTCCTTATTGTGGGTAATAAAACATTTTGTTAGCAATAATTATGAACAGTGTTCTTAATGTCTTGTGAAATGGCCACTGTAATCCACAGATATGAAAATGAAGTAGTTACTCATGGTGGTGCCTCACCAATGTAAGTAACCTAACAAACTTGTGCTTACTTCACAAGAAGAGGACAAGGATAATTTAAAATGATGGTAGATACTCTGGTGAGGAGTCCACTTCAAAGCAGTTTCCCATACCTGGCATCTCCCTCCTGAGCTTGTGATGGGACCTTTCTTCTGACATCTCTCTAGCCCCTAGACACTAGGTATATAATTATTCAGAATGGGATTTTTCTGAAGAGAATAAATTCAATACTACTAATATTGAATACTGAAAAAAAAAAAAAACTGTGGATATAACATCAAAAGTTGGCAAAATATCACTGTAGGAATGTCATGTGACATACAGGTCAAATTTCTATTGAAACTATTCAGTAAACATAGTGGAGATTTTTTATTTTATTATATTTTTTTCTTCCAGGACCTCAGATTCATTGGCTTTGTCCACTCTGGTCAATGTATCACCATAGCCTTCATTCGAAAGAAAATGTAGAAAATATTGGAAGCTGTGCTGTGGCAATGTTAGTGACATTTTTAAACAAAACAGTGGAATCGCAAATGATCTGTGAAGAATATGAAATGATTTCAGTTTCAGCACTCACAATACCTTGCTCTACATTGCTATTTTATGTGACATACAGTAAAAAAGCCTTTGCTGGCAGTGCCCTTGTTCTAGATTTTGGCCAGTTACTCTACAAATACTGTATACACCACTCATTAGTCTTCAGCATCATTTACATTGCTATTAGGACTTTCAGTAATATTGTTCTTGGGCTGCAGAACTTCGACAGTGTAATGTTGCGTTGCTGATCCAAGCGAATGTGTATCTGGTAATGACAAATGATTGTTGAAAACTTTGAATGTTAGTAAAGATTTTGCTAGAGTGATTCTCCCTTGACAGTTTTAAATATCTCTAGTCTCCAATGAGAGTTTCAGATACTAAATAATCAGACATTGCTGTAAGGTGCTTCTACAGTGATGAAGTAAATTTCACTGTTTATTCCATTTGCTCTGAACTGTTCTGGACTGATAGGAAGTGGTTTACATTTATCACACCCTGAATTAAAAAAAAGGGAGATATGTAACCTTAAACATGTATCAGTACACTTCAATCATTGTGAGAGGTTACTGTTATTTGCATGTTGTGAATGTCCTGTAAATGCCTAATGGTCTGATGTTCATCAGGCATATACAGAACTCAATTTCAGGTCTTTTACATGGTAGTGCTCAAAAAACTTGATCTCATTTTTAACACACTTGTTAGTTTCGTTTGCCGGCTGCTGTGGCCGAGCAGTTCTAGGTGTTTCAGTCTGGAACCGCGCGACTGCTATAGTCGCAGGTTCGGAATCCTGCCACGGGCATGGATTTGTGTGATATCCTCAGGTTAGTTAAGTTTAAGTAGTTCTAAGTCTAGGGGGTTGATGACCTTAGATGTTAAGTCCCATAGTGCTCAGAGCCATTTTAGTTTCATTTTCTTTTTGGAGACCAATGCCTATGAAGCTGTCTTATCCCTGAAAATTACATGACAATTTTAGATCCATTGACATCCAAATATCTTTCTACATCAGTAATAAGAATATGGATGTAGGATGTGTTGAGTAGCAAGACAGCTGCAATCTAAAAGGGTGTTAAAATATCAAAGCTTTCAGGTAAAGTTCTCCTTCTGAAGTAGGGCGTGCGCGCTGTGTGGCAACTTAGAGCGATGAGTTCATTTCGTCTGGCGCATGCATTGGGTTTCGAGGGATAATCAGGTTGTGACCAGTGCCTTCATCATGGTCTTCGAGGGTGAAACATTACCTGAGAAGGTCATGGTGCTGGTCTACCACTGATGTCAAGCCCTATATCCCTCCCCTGATGCAGTGCTTTAAGTGCTGGAAGTTTGGCCATATGTCTTCCTGCTGTACTTCCAGCATAACATGTTGAGATTGTGGATGTCCAGCCCATCCCAATACTCAATGTGCCCCGCCCACCATCTGTGTCAGCTGCGAAGAACATTATTCACCTTGCTCACCAGACTGCAGAGTTGTCCAGTGTGAAAGGAAAATCCAAGAATACAAGACCCTGGACTGACTGTCGTACACCTGCCGAGGTGGCCGAGCGGTTCTAGTCGATGCAATCTGGAACCACGCGACTGCTACGATCGCAGGTTCGAATCCTGCCTCGAGCATGGATGTGTGTGATGTCCTTAGGTTAGTTAGGGGACTGATGACCTCAGAAGTTACGTCCCATAGTGCTCAGAGCCATTTTGACTAACCTACACTGAGGCCAAGAGGAAATTTTATCGCCTACATCATGGCTATGACCACCTCTTACGCCGCTGCTACAAGAACAGTTGTAGCCCCATCAGTTCTGCGAGTTCCAGTCGGCTCTCAGAGCTGGAAGACTACATCTGCCCCCTTGATAGTGGGGGCACTTCCTCTCTGTTACTCCAACACCATATACCTTGGGAGCACTGTCCCCCTAACCACTGGGGACGCCAGTCCCCACTTCTTAGATAGAGAAGTGCAAGTCGTGTTCGGCTCCTCTTGCTAGGAAGAGGTCCCTTGGGTCACTCCCTTCCCAGGCATCTGCTAGTGGGAAAGATGACACCCACCAATGGCTGAAGTGCCCAAAGGCAGCTGGTCGTATGGCTTCACGCTCATTCTCGGTCCCAGAGACTGAATCAGTGAAGCCCTCGCTGATCCTTGGGTTTCCCTAACCCAAGGATCAGAGAGAGAAATCCAGAAAGACGACCCCACAAGACCAAGGGAATTGCGGTGGCACCCACACCACCACTGCACGAGCTCTGTGTCTGGCGATGAGGTGAAGAGCTGGCGTTTGTTGAGGACTTACATCTTGCCAGACCTTCAGACATAATGGATATAACCTGTTCAGGAAATAAATATTGGCAGCAAGTGACCTCATTGAGTTTCATGCCTTCCCAGTCTCAAGTTTTTTCCACCACCTGGCTGAGATACAGCAACTGTTAAGCTTTAGACCTGCTGCCTGCATTGCTTTCCAGGAAACTTGGTTCCCGGCAATGCAAACCCCTGCACTGCTACAGGGGATATTACTGGAGCCGTAGCAAATATAATAGTGTCAGGTGGAGTTTGCATTTATGTCCTGAACTTGATATGTAGTGAATCTGTGCCCCTTCAAACTCCTCTTGAAGCTGTGGCTGTCAGAATATGGACGATGCAGTAAATAACTGTCTGCAACGTGTATCTCCCTCCAGATGGTGCAGTACCCTTGAACATCTTGGCTGCACTGATTGATCAGCGCCCTAAACCTTTCCTACTTGTAACACCCATAACCCCTTGTGGGGTGGCACCATGCTTACTGGCCATGACAGAGATGTGAAAACTTGGCTGTTTCAGTTCGACCTCTGCCTCTTAAATACTGGGGCCGCCACACATTTTATTAGTGTAGTTACTCAGCCATTGATTTATCAGTTTGCAGCCCAGGACTTCTCCAATCTATCCACTGGAGAGCACATGACTGCCTGTGTGGTAGTGACCACTTCCCCATCTTTCTGTCACTCCCCTGGCGTCATGTCCACGGACGCCTGCCCAGATGGGCTTTAAACAAGGCATACTGGGTAGCCTTCACCTCTGATGTCATCATTTAATCTCCTCCACGTGGTGCCATAGATGTTGTAATTGAGCAGGTCACTACAATGATAGTTTCTGTGGCGGAAAATGCGATCCCTCATTCTCTAGGAAAAGACAGTTCCATGGTGGAAGTGTCGGCGAGCTCTACAGTGGCATAAGCGACACCCTTCCCTGGAGCACCTAATAGCCTTTCAGCGGCTCCGTGCCTGCATTCGCTTACTTATCAAACGACGGAAACAGGAGTGTTGGGAGAGGTACGTGTCTACCATTGGGTGCCATATGTCACCTTCCCAAGTCTGGATGAAGATCAGACATCTTTTTTGGGTACCAGACCCCAACAGATGTCTCTGGCATTAACGTCAATGACGTGCTCCCTACCGACGCAAACGCAATTGCCGATCACTTTGCTGAGCACCATGCTAGAGCCTCTGCATTGGAGAACTACCCCCCAGCCTTTCGTACCCTCAAACAGCGGATGGAAAGGAAAGTCCTCTTATTCACTACACACACTGAACCCTGTAACGCCCTTGCAAATTGCTCTGACACAGCAATTGGGCCAGATCGGATCCATAGTCCACATGAAATGTGTCGTATGACCACAAGTGACATCTCTTTGTAATCTTCAACTGGATCTGGTGCAATGGCATCTTCCCATCCCATTGATGAGAGAGCACCATCATTCCGGTGTTAAAACCTGGTAAAAATCTGCTTTATGTGGATAGCTATCAGCCCATCAGCCTCACCAACATTCTCTGTAAGCTGCTGGAGCGTAAGGTGTGTCAGCAGTTGGGTTGGGTCCTGGAGTCACGTGGCCTACTGGCTCCATATTGGCAGGTTCCACCAGGGACGCTCTACCACTGATAATCTTGTGTCCCTCGAGTCTGCCATGTGAATAGCCTTTTAAAGACGCCAACACCTGGTTGCCGTCTTTTTTGACTAGTGTAAAGCATACAACACAACCTGCCAACATCATATCCTTGCCACATTGCATGAGTGGGGTCTTCGGGACCAGCTCCCGAATATTATCCAAAACTTCCTGTCGCTTCGTACTTTCCATGTCCAAATTTTGCCTCCCATAGTTCCCCATATTCACGAAAAATGGCATTCTGGGGGGCTCTGTATTGAGTGTGTGTGTGTTTTTAGTGGCCATTAACGACCTAGCAGCAGCTGTAGGGCTGTCGGTTTCCCTTTCTCTGTGTGCAGATGACTTCTGCATTTCATATTGCTCCTCCAGTACTGGTATTGCAGAGCAGTGCCTACAGGGAGTCATTCACAAAGTGCATTCATGGGCTCTAGCCCACAGTTTCCAGTTTTCAGCCAGGAAGTCTTGTGTCATGTACTTCTGTTGGTGTCATACCGTTCATCCTGAAGATGATCTTAACCCTCACGCGCTCGCGCGGGCGGTGAAGTGACCGCCTTTTTGCAATTTCGCGCCATACTTACTCCACGAAGGTAATGAGGTGGCGGGAGGGACATTTATTCTCTAGTTGCACCTTTTTCCGACAGATGCTGCTCAAAGTTCGTTTTAAGTCGCACCTCTCTGCCTCTCAGGACAAGTTCAAATAGGTCCCAACACGTTCAGCATTCAGTTTACCACCTTGCGAGTGCTTTGTTCTACTCGTCTACTTCGGAATGTATTTCTTTTTGTAATACCCCTATAATTCCTCAATTTTATAGACTCTTCCAATTCTCTAGTGAACGTGCATTACTTTCTGACTTGTGTGTTCAATAAATGAGTGTCTAGTCAATGGTGATGCACTGTTCTATTGCTAGCCTACCCTTGCACTCCACAGCCTATTGAGCTGCTTTGTGTCAAAATTGTGTTCAGAATATCCCTCTGACCCGACACCTCAACTTCTAATTTTGAATATCAATATCTGCAAGGTGGGCAACAGTTTGTAAGGGCACAGAAAAGAATAGTAATACAACAAACAGTGGAGAATCAGTGAATGAAAGGGTGGAACACTTTTTACTTAGGCACACAGAAAATAAAGCAATGACAGGCGTTATTAAAGTTTTAGTAAATGATGACCACCTACTATGTTTAAGATATATTGCCTGAAGAATTCAGTAATCAAATCATACAACAGTTAGATCCTTCTTCCACAATAAGAAACACAAATTTGTGGATCATCATGAAAGGAAATTCTTCAGCACAAACTGAACTTAAACCCTCAGTGAGACAAATGGATGAGGGACTGTTTTATGTCAAATGTGTTATATCCTGATAGTGTTGCACATAGTACATTTTGCAAAATGTAATTGCACATTATGATTTTAAAGGTGGAAATATACATTTCTTTGCCACTTTGATTTATTATCAAAACTGAAGATTTCGTGAGCTGAATGAAAGTTATAAATTAACACTTTAATTTGTCTTGGCAAGATATGGGTTTGTCTTGCGCAGCAGTTATTCTGCACATAATAGCCATGTGTTACAAAGTTCAGACGATACCAGCAGTAAGGAGGGACAATCTCAAAAGCCCAGTCTTTACATCAGAGCAACAAGACACGAAGGAGTTATGTACACAAGTTATAAATCTGGCATCCAAAAGTAGAAACTGAGGAGCATTATGTAGATAAGCAAACTTAAGAGAATGTGCACAAGTTATGTTCTCAATTCCTGAAAATTGTGTTCTCGTAGCAGTATCAGCAACAAAAATTCAGAAGTAGTCTTTTTCTGAATCTCATTTCAACACCAGCATCACTTTTACATCAACTTCAATAGGCTGGGAATTGTCGTAAATGATTATGTCATTTTATGCTTTTAATATATGTTTTTTCCTCATTAATTTCAGTATTCTTTTATAAACACAAATGGATTTCATATAATTTGCAAACCCACTCAAATGCGCCATTCGAATCATGTGATGCATGTGACGGTCATAGTGCCTCTAGAATTTCGTGGTAAATTCTAGAGTCACCTCTAATTCCACCGTCTCAAACACATGTTATTTTAGAGGTAAGTGTGGTATAGTAGAACTGTGTCTACTGCCCCACAGTTATTTGTGTGCAGGACGGACAGGTATCAGACAGATGATCAGCACAAGCAGGTAGTCACCGAGCCCGCCTCAGAAGTTACACGGCCCGCTCAAAGAATAAACACGTAGTACTCTGTGTGAACATTTGAATGTTGTTGAAAGAAAAAAGGGATTTTTATTGCTTCATTCTCTCACTGTCTTAAGGTATGGACAGTTGTCTTGTTAAACTTTAAGAGATTTATAGACTGTATTTATGGAAAGATGATTGTAATAGCTTCTGTCGGACCAGAATGTGTTGAGCTTATGGGAAATGTTTTAGTGTATGAAAACTTGTGTGTTATGAAAATACAGTGAGACTGAGTTCAAAGTATTCTCAAGTGTACCAAGTTATTTAAAAGTATACAAAATTCCTTTAGAGTATCATCTATTCTTCGGAGAACGAGCTGGGCAGAATATTACACCCGGCAATCCTGAAAGAAGATCGGCATATCAACTCCAATAAGTTCAAAAGCCAAGGGGGAGTTGGAGTCTTTCACACCAGCACCAAACTGCCACCCTTAATCACCGGAAACTGCCGGAATGTGGCGACCAAAGTGAGCAGAGCATGAAAAAGAGGAATTTTCTTGAAGAAGATGGAGATAAGAAAAAGTTGAGAGCTGCCATAGCAACACACAATAACGAGATGAAGAAATTGGTCTGCAAGATCTGGTCAAGAAGATTTGGTCGTGGGGAGGAAACAATCCTCTCACACGCAGTAACCAGCCAATGCCGATGCAGTAACCAGCTGATGTCAACGCAGTCACAGTAACATGCCATCAGTGCTGGTTGCTATTTGAGTTGCTGACTTTGCACCCGCCGACACGACGACCAACATTTGATGCTGCCAGCACCTGTGTGGTTCACCGGTGCCATTCCAACACCTCACTGACTCCGCCTACAATCCTATGCCAGATGAGCTCAAGATGATGATTACTTGAATGTGAACTAGGCTGGTCATTATTTACAGAGGTGATATTTTTTCAATGATTGCAAGTTCGAAAAAATTTATAACTATGGAGAAGGAACAACAACCTACAGAGACTGTAGAATCAGCCATGGCATGACTGGACAAAGACATGCCAGATTTGTCTGAAGTAATAAACTTAATCAAAGCTCAGAGTGTTCAATTAAATGCAGTAAATACACAATTGAACATCAAATTACATGCTCAGAGTTAGGTTTTAATTAGCCAAAGTGAAATCTTGAACAATGAAGCAACAAGTTTAAGCCTGCTAAAGACTGAATTTGATACCCTGGATTATGAAGTCAAGGATTTGAAAGTAGATTTAAAGCGTGAACTATCCAGTTCTTTAAACACTCATATTACTCAATTATTTACTGAATTTAACCAAAGACAGGAAGAGAAATTACAGAATTTGACCAAGAAACTAGAATTTGACAATGAAGACCAGTGTAGTAGTGTAGAGTCAGAGTTTAATGAAAAATTACGATCATTTCAAAATGTGTGTAATGTTACATTCAACGCAGCGAAACAAAGATTACATACTTTAAATGATTCCATTGAAAGACAGGAAAAACTGATCCCTATTTTCCATTCGCGAATTTCAGGGGTCAACACTAATGTAGATGTGGTAGAGAAATTTTAAGGGGAAGTTAGCAACCACAGACACCATAAACATAAGTGGTCTGGAGGAACAAGTATAGGAATTAATCGATCAGAAAGTTGCTGAGAGGGAAAAGATAGATAACGTTTCATCACATTTAGCGTCTGAACATACTAAGAAAGGCATAGATGATTTGTGGAAGGAATTTAAACTTATCCAGAATAAAATAGAGAAAGGGGTAGCTTCACAGAATGTAGTGTTGACTAGTAAAATAGTAACAGATTTACAATAGGAAGCAAATTCTGGACTCGCCAGACAATCGCCCAGTTTTAAAAAAGATGGAGATGTGCACCCAAACCATTTCTTAAAGCCATAAAATCAGGCCTTACCAAAAAAATAGGGAAGATAAAAAGTGTTTGCAGTAGGTTACCTTTTAGGAGAGGCTTTCAAATGGGGCACAGTGAATACAGAAAACTTCTCGTCTTTGGTGGACTTTCAGAGAAAGTTTAAGGAGAAATATTGGTCATCTAGTGGCCAGGAGAAATTAATATCGGATTTATGGGACCCAAAGTATTACAACAGTACGTGGGGTACAATGAGAAAGTATTTCGACTGGCATTTAACAAGAGCTAAATATTTACATAAATAAATGGAAGAGAGGGTTTGGTATGGATTTTGATAAGACGATTACCCACTTATACTAGGAAAAATGTTATGTAGCAGGTGGAAGACAGTAGAAGAGTGTACAGGATGGGCGTATGGGCAGGCGGTGGGTGTTATGGAATGATTAGGATTATTTTCAGAGAAAGGCCATTTATTGGCGAAAGCATGTTGCAAGGGGTTACATAGGCCTAGGGAGGTGAGGGTGAGCCAGAGCTTAGAGTTTGGTGAAACATTGTTCGCTACTACAGGGCGCGCATCCAGCTTGTGGGTGAGCAAGAATGCCAGAGAGCAGGTTGGCAACGGGCGGCCGGGTATATTCGACGCACCACATGGCTTCCTCCGCCCTGATTGGCCAGGACCAAGCAAACCGTGCAGGCAGCATGGAACTTTCAAGAGCGTTGCCTGCTAAGCGACGCCTGAGGCAGTATTACTTCGTAAGTACATGAGAGGGGCGCGTGTCCACGGCAACACTGCCGGCCGTGGCTTGGCCACAATGGAAAAACAAAGTTACTGTTTGGAGGCTCATATAATAAAGTAAAACCTCCTATTGTCTGGCTCATCCTTTACACTCCTCCCCCTTCCGTGGGAGCAGAGAACATACGTGAATTCGCTCGATGTAATTATTATTTAATGTAAACAAATTTAGCTTGCGAAACAAAGTAAACATCACTTTATTAAGAATGGCCCTCATGGAAGACTGCAGAGGTCTTAACCTATGGGAGGGTGTAGTGACTCAAGACCTCCTAGAGGTCGCAAAGGGACTTGTGTGTATACAAGAATCATCATAAAACATCAAATCATCATAAAATATCAAAACAAAATGAGAACAGAACATAACAGTGTGAATTAGGTAAACATGCCATGTGTTCTTGTTGCTAAGATGAAGTAAAAATGTCTATTTGCTTTTGTTTAAACGAGTTGAAAATGTAAACATATCACTACTGATGAGTCACTGCGTGGGCGAGTGGAGCGAGGTGGCGTGGTGTGTTGTGCTCAGCCGGCAGCGCGCAGGCTGCCAGCGGGAAGGGGGCGTGGCTGTGGCCAGGTCCGTGCACTGGAACTCATTGCAGTGAGGGTATGAGGGGAGGTCCACACGTTTCAAACATAGTTGAAAAGGGAGTTATCACTAAGGGAACACTTCATTACACTACACTAGTTTTTCCACATTAGTTGATATCAGACTTGCACCTCTTAAAACTAAGGGAGGGCACGTGCCTGATAGGTTCTCTGCTTAATTGCTTAGTTTAGTTTGTGGCTGTTTGCCATTCATTTAAGTGTGCCAACAGGCGAACATAAGAAATTTGTCCTTTTTCATGTTTTAGCAGGTCCTCAATTGACAATAGGAGGTGATCATTTGGTTTATTAGATAAAGCAGGCAAATCAGTTGACAGAAAAATCACGAATGGGCTTTCAAGTACAAAAAAATAAATAGATGAGCACGAATATTGAGTAAGCCGTAGTGGCATGAAAGGTTATAAGTGGTGTTCCAACAGGAACCATTTGCTGAAGATCTGCGCAGAGGCTACGTCAGAGTCGCAGCTGACTGCAAGGCCGAATCTCACGCTGCGTCAGAATCGCATGCGGCAGATAACTTCCAAGGCCAGCGCCGTGTCAGAGCTGTACGCGGCAGCTGAGAGGCAAAGCCGAAGCGGCTACAACTGTCAAATGCCGCACGCAGGGCACACGTGTGCTGCACAGTAAGCGTCAGGTGTGAGAGCGAGAGAGATGAAGCTTACCGACACTGATTCACTGCGCTGTCTGTATTTTACACTCTCCCCACACATTCTTGGGCTCCTGCACCCGATGAGCGTATTTATGTGCTTCAAAGTGACGAATATTAATGTCACAAAAAGGGGGTATACTGTCACTGAATAAAGGGTAGTAGATGTGCGTAATAGATATGGTTTCTTCACAGATGACCAACAAAACAGAAGTGGGATTACACGTGACATCAAGCTAGATGAGTTGTTACAGTGGGTTCTGTTTAAATTACATTATGCATTAGTAAATTGGTTCATAAGTGACAGATACGTCACAACCCCGTAACATAGGTCCTATGAAATCCATTTTAGCCCAAACATAATTGTTACAAAAACATGAAAATATAAAAATGAAGCACTCAAATATCATATTACATTTCTAAATATGCTATATCAATAAGTAAACAAAATTAAAAGCATCTTTAGGCTGACCATCCAAGAGTTATAACATTCACATTTTGAGAGGCAGTTTCTCATGTTTCAATGTGTTTGCTAAACACCATCAAGTGAAATTGACAAAGAAAAGTGACACCTGTTTGGTGCAGGTGGGTCGTAGATTGTGTCATTGGATGTCAACGATGTTGCTAACAAGTTGAAAAACAAAACTCGACGAAAATCTAGAGATTTCCACAGTGGACAAAGAAAGTGTAAGTGTTTGAATTAGAAAAGACTACACTGAGTGTAATTTCTGAAGGACTTTTCCTTTATGAAGGTATAGTGCACGGTGCATCGTTGACACAACGGTATCACCTACTTAACTGTGAATACGACAATTCTGCGTCTTCAAGATACTCCTACGTATTTCTTCTTATATATATATATATATATATATATATATATATATATATAAAAAAAAACAAAGATGAGGTGACTTACCGAACGAAAGCGCTGGCAGGTCGATAGACACACAAACAAACACAAACATACACACAAAATTCAAGCTTTCGCAACAAACTGTTGCCTCATCATCAGGAAAGAGGGAAGGAGAGGGGAAGACGAAAGGGAGAGGGTAAGGAGTCATTCCAATCCCGGGAGCGGAAAGACTTACCTTAGGGGGAAAAAAGGACAGGTATACACTCGCACATATCCATCCACACATTCAGACACAAGCAGACATATTTAAAGACAAAGAGTTTGGGCAGAGATGTCAGTCGAGGCAGAAGTGTAGAGGCAAAGAAGTTGTTGAAAGACAGGTGAGGTATGAGTGGCGGCAACTTGAAATTAGCGGAGATTGAGGCCTGGCGGATGACGAGAAGAGAGGATATACTGAAGGGCAAGTTCCCATCTCCGGAGTTCGGATAGGTTGGTGTTGGCGCGAAGTATCCAGATAACCCGGACGGTGTAACACTGTGCCAAGATGTGCTGGCTGTGCACCAAGGCATGTTTAGCCACAGGATGATCCTCATTACCAACAAACACTGTCTACCTGTGTCCATTCATGCGAATGGACAGTCTGTTGCTGGTCATTCCCACATAGAATGCATCACAGTGTAGGCAGGTCAGTTGGTAAATCACGTGGGTGCTTTCACACGTGGCTCTGCCTTTGATCGTGTACACCTTCCGGGTTACAGGACTGGAGTAGGTGGTGGTGGGAGGGTGCATGGGACAGGTTTTGCATCGGGGGCGGTTACAAGGATAGGAACCAGAGGGTAGGGAAGGTGGTTTGGGGATTTCATAGGGATGAACTAACAGGTTACAAAGGTTAGGTGGACGGCGGAAAGACACTCTTGGCGGAGTGGGGAGGATTTCATGAAGGATGGATCTAATTTCAGGACAGGATTTGAGGAAGTTGTATCCCTGCTGGAGAGCCACATTCAGAGTCTGGTCCAGTCCCGGAAAGTATCCTGTCACAAGTGGGGCACTTTTGTGGTTCTTCTGTGGGGGATTCTCGGTTTGAGGGGACGAGGAAGTGGCTCTGGTTATTTGCTTCTGTACCAGGTCGGGAGGGTAGTTGCGGGATGCGAAAGCTGTTTTCAGGTTGTTGGTGTAATGATTCAGGGATTCCGGACTGGAGCAGATTCGTTTGCCACGAAGACCTAGGCTGTAGGGAAGGGACCGTTTGATGTGGAATGGGTGGCAGCTGTCATAATGGAGGTACTGTTGCTTGTTGGTGGGTTTGATGTGGACGGACGTGTGAAGCTGGCCATTGGACAGATGGAGGTCAACGTCAAGGAAAGTGGCATGGGATTTGGAGTAGGACCAGGCGAATCTGATGGAACCAAAGGAGTTGAGGTTGGAGAGGAAATTCTGGAGTTCTTTTTCACTGTGAGTCCAGATCATGAAGATGTCATCAATAAATCTGTACCAAACTTTGGGTTGGCAGACTTGGGTAACCAAGAAGGCTTCCTCTAAGCGACCCATGAATAGGTTGGCATACGAGGGGGCCATCCTGGTACCCATGGCTGTTCCCTTTAATTGTTGGTATGTCTGGCCTTCAAAAGTGAAGAAGTTGTGGGTCAGGATGAAGCTGGCTAAGGTAATGAGGAAAGAGGTTTTAGGTAGGGTGGCAGGTGATTGGCGTGAAAGGAAATGCTCCATCGCAGCGAGGCCCTGGACGTGCGGAATATTTGTGTATAAGGACGTGGCATCAATGGTTACAAGGATGGTTTCCGGGGGTAACAGATTGGGTAAGGATTCCAGGCGTTCAAGGAAGTGGTTGGTGTCTTTGATGAAGGATGGGAGACTGCATGTAATGGCTTGAAGGTGTTGATCTACGTAGGCAGAGATACGTTCTGTGGGGGCTTGGTAACCAGCTACAATGGGGCGGCCGGGATGATTGGGTTTGTGGATTTTAGGAAGAAGGTAGAAGGTAGGGGTGCGGGGTGTCGGTGGGGTCAGGAGGTTGATGGAGTCAGGTGAAAGGTTTTGCAGGGGGCCTAAGGTTCTGAGGATTCCTTGAAGCTCCGCCTGGACATCGGGAATGGGGTTACCTTGGCAAACTTTGTATGTGGTGTTGTCTGAAAGCTGACGCAATCCCTCAGCCACATACTCCCGACGATCAAGTACCACGGTCGGGGAACCCTTGTCCGCCGGAAGAATGACGATGGATCGGTCAGCCTTCAGATCACGGATAGCCTGGGCTACAGCAGTGGTGATGTTGGGTGTAGGATTTTTTAAGAAGGATTGAGATGCAAGGCTGGAAGTCAGAAATTCCTGGAAGGTTTGGAGAGGGTGATTTTGAGGAAGAGGAGGTAGGTCCCGCTGTGACGGAGGACGGAACTGTTCCAGGCAAGGTTCAATTTGGATGGTGTCTTGAGGAGTCTGATCATTAGGAGTAGGATTAGGATCATTTTTCTTCGTGGCAAAGTGATACTTCCAGCAGAGAGAACGAGTGTAGGACAGTAAATCTTTGACCGGGGCTGTTTGGTTGAATCTGGGAGTGGGGCTGAAGGTGAGGCCTTTGGATAGGACAGAGGTTTCGGATTGGGAGAGAGGTTTGGAGGAAAGGTTAACTACTGAATTAGGGTGTTGTGGTTCCAGATTGTGTTGATCGGAAGGAACTCATAACTCAATCATTGAAATTCGCGAAATGATCATGACCCATTTATTTATTTATTTAGATACCCTGTCCTACGATTTAGGTAACTGGTAGGTTTTAGGCTTGTAAATAAACTGTATTTTGCGATGGAATTCCAACAGATATAGCGGCAAGTGCCGGCTTCCTTGACGCCATATAGACCCTTTTATTAACCGTGGTGGTGATACAACAAAGCCAGAGATCAATCTAAAATTCCAACGTTTACTAATCCTGATGGTTTAGACAATGCGTCCCGAGAAAAAGTTCTCTCACGATTTTGTTCCTTACTGAAAATTCAAATAGACAACACAAATAGATCCCCATCTTTAGATCAGACTAGTAAAATCTGTGGGGCAATACTAAGCTGGTGAATTTATTTCTATAACTATCCCTTTAGGTTTGCTGTTTAAACTGCAACGTACAAATGTACGAAGGTGTAGAGTGGCTCGGGCACGTGGCCTGCAGGGCGAAGGGAGAGTGTTGAGGAGGGGCGAGGGGAAAGGTGCAGATGCTGCACGCGCCAAAGACAGAGGCAACGGGCTGGGAAAGGGGGAACTGCCATGGCCGCTCTCGGCCGCAGGAGGGAGGGAAGGGAACGGGGCCGCGTCGCCAGCTGACAGAGAGGGGCGGGACTCACCGCATGTGTACAGCTGTAGACAACAGCGGCGGTATTTACGAGACTCCTTCCATGGCACCAAGAAAACACCTTTTGTCCATTCAACATCACATCATGAAAACAATAAAACAGCACTTGAGGAAGACTCCTTTTACTTTAGAGTAACATATTTGTTGTTTAACTTGGACGTACCTATTCTTGTTATTATCGTTGTGTGATCATTTAGCAAAACATACATGTAATATGGCGTATTTCAAAGGACAGGTAGATGGCAGCATGTAGTCACTGATCGACTGGCAGTTATAAAGGTGTGTTACTATCAAATTTTTATGGTAAAGCTTTGACAGCTGTGTTCATGCACTATTCCTAAAGCAACAGGTGAAGTGTGAATCCGTTTAAGATATACAAGAGTAACCGAGTCATAATTCAGCATATTCTATTGGCAAGGACAACTATCCCCTTAATTCCACGATTAAAGAATATTTGTGTTTCTACTTCTCGACTGCTACGATAACATTGCTGGAGATGTTAAATGATTACGTAACTTCAATCACTTCCATTAACATGTGACATCAAATTCTATTACCAATGGTTGCCAATTCTTATGTCTACTTATAACTAACATGCACAACTTAATTAAATGTATAGTAACGGCGGTGTTTTCCGTCAATTAATTCTCTTGCTGCATGCAGCACTTTTCCAACCGTTTACATACCATCTCAGATCTACTCTCTCGAACGTAAATTATAGGGGTTTGACCTTAGAGCGTATCTACGTTGCTGTCTAGGCGGTTGTATTACCTTCTTTCTTGCTTTTTTTTGGGTGCAACTACTGGTGTAATATGCCTGGTTTCACTGTTAGGTGGGGGTGGCTCGCGTCCTTTATACAGTTTCCATCTGTCAAAATTAACGATCAATGTGCATTCTGCTAATTGAATTTCCGCATTTACTGGTGAAGTAAGCCAGATGATACAGTTCGCTCCTTCGTAAGTAGGTGTAAACTTTTTGGTTCTTCCCTTTTTTACTACTGGATTGCTCAACATAACTAGGTCTCCTACCTTGTACTCGCACATTTTTGCTTTTTGATTATTTCTCTTTAACTGTTGGGTGGTGGCTCAGGCGTTGTTCCTTCTTTTTTCCAAATGGCTTTTAGACGTCGTGCTAGACCTTTCACATCTTTGGATTTAATTCCAGGGGGCAGTTTGTCAATTTCAAAAGGCGAATTCATAGGGCGGCCATATACTGCTGCACAACGTGAGTACCCTGTAGCTTCATGGACACGGCTGTTATATGCTGATGTAACATACTGAACATACTTGTCCCAGTTAGAGTGATGTTCATTAACATAGTAAGACAGCATACACCTGACAGTGCGGTGGACTCACTCCAGGTGACCGTTCACTTTTGGGTGGAATGGCGTCGTTCACCACTTTTTAATTCCCAATAATCTACGAACTTCGGTATACACTGCAGATATGAAATTTATACCTTTGTCTGTGAGTACAGCTTCAGGGCTTCCATATGGTAACACCAGATGGGTGACAAAAGCACGCGCTACTGTTTCAGCGGACATATCTGGTATAGGAATGATAATCGAGAACCTTGAGAAATTATCTGTAAGGGACAGAATATACTGATTACTTTGGGGGCTCACAGAGAAAGAACCAACAATATCTGCTGCGACTACTGCCCAGGGGTAAGTGGCTTCTGGTACCTGCTGTAAAGGCACTTTCGTTTTAGGTGGCAATGACCTCTTAATGCAAGGTAGACAATTTTGAATATACTTTTGCACGTCTTTCCGTCTTCCTGCCCAGAAATAACGGGCAGCTATTCGGCAATTTGTGGAGCGTAGGCCGTTATGACATACTTGCAGGCTATCAAGACATTGTGCAATAATCTTGGAACGTAATTCTTTCGGGATTACTGCCTGTTTACCCAAGTGGGTCTTTCGATATAAAATTCCATCTTAAACAGAAAATTCAGGCAAAGCCACATATTTCTGACATTCGACGTCTCTCTGCTTTGCTTACCTTAATTCTTCAGTAGAAACGTCATTAGCTACAACCACTCTGACTTTTCGGCTTAATGTGTCGGCGTTTTGATGTAACTTGCCCGGTTTGTGTTTTACCTCACTCTAATTCACTCAATTTCAAAGCCCAACAAGTTAGCCTACTACTAGGATTTTTAAGCTCCACATCCACTGTAACGCGGCGTGATCAGTGATGACAGTGAATTTTCTCCCATACCAATAACATCGGAAATAAGTTACACCAAACATGAGTGCTAGAAGTTCCTTCTCAGTTGTGCTGTAATTTGACTCTGCTTTATTAAGCTGTCGAGATGCATAACCAATTGGTCGTTCTTCGCCATCTATCCCTTGTGATAGAATGGCTCCTACAGCATAATCTTAGACGTCCACTGACAGTATGAATGGTTTTTCAAAATCCGGGTACACTAGTACAGGGGCTCTAGTTAAAACATGTTGAATTTGTTGCATAGCTTTATCACATTCTTTAGTCCAAATAAAACTAACTCCTTTTTTCAATAAATTAGTCAGAGGCTTAGCAAGGGTAGCATAATTATTCACAAAACGTCTGTAGTAGTTTGCAAGGCGTAAAAATGACTGTAGTTCCTTGACATTTGTCAGTGTCGGAAATTCCTTTACTGCGGTGGTCAAACAGGGGTCCGGTTTGACACCTTCTCCACTTATTATATGACCTAAATATTGTACTTGTGATTGGGTGAAAGCACACTTTTTTAATTTTATACTCAAATGAGCCCTTTTAACCTTTGCAAAACATCGCTCAGTCTTTCTGCATGTTCTTTTATCGTTTTAGAAAAAATAATAATGTCATCTAAATACACCAAGCATGTTGTGGGTTTCAACCTACGCAGCAGAAAATCTGCAAATCTTTGAAAAGTGGCAGGGGCATTTCTTGAACCAAATGGCATCCTTACAAATTCATACAATCCTGTAGGTACAACAAAGGCAGTTTTATGGCAGTCCTGGGGTGCAACAGGTATTTGATGGTACCCAGAATGCAAATCAAGGGTGGTAAAACACTTACAGTTGCCCAATAGGTCCAATGTTTCATCAATGTGTGGTAACGGATAAGTGTCTGGTGGTTACCTGATTTACTGCCCGCATATCGACACAGAGGCGATAGGCTTTCTCCCCATTTACTGATTTCTTTGGCACAACGACCACAGGAGACGCCCACGCACTCGAGGAGGGTTGTATGATTCCTGCGCTAATTGCTGCTGAATCGTATCTTCAACTACAGACTGCAAATGATATGGTATACGGTAAGGTTTTTGTGCAATTGGCCGAGCTTCTCCAGTCAGAATTTCGTGCTGAACCAAATTCGTAGCCGGTAGAAACTGCCTCTCTTCAAACAACCACGAGAATTCCTCTAATAATGGCTGCAACATCCTTTTCTCGTCACTGTTGAAATGACCTAACTTCTCTGCTAACTGACTCCTTAACTTCAACGAGACACATCGCACTTCTAACTGAAGATTTCTTTCTTCTCCTTCCTTTCTCATCTTTACTCGCTGCTTCTCACTTCCTCTTATTTCCTCAAAACTTTCCTGTCCACTGGCAACAATAGTACCCTTCGGTATCACATCTTTTACACCAAAATTATCTATAATTAGTGGTATCGCAAAACCCTTCTGTCTCCTTTCTGGTCAGCAGATACTTCTCTTTATATGTACTGACTGGCAATCTAAAACATCATTCTGGGTGAGCGGGTCAACCAGAGTGTCTCTTAGGCTGTTCTTGATTTTTGTCATCTATCCAGATAATCTTTCCACTTCCGCCTTTTATCCTCACAGGGTTAGTGGTTTTTATTGCCCACATCTGTGGTTTTACGGGAGACTGAACGGCGCCTTTCACAGCTCCCTCACATCTGATGGGGATGCGCACTGCCAAATCGGTGAATTGCTTCGCCGAACTGCACAGTTCGCGTTCGATAATCCACTATCCCCTGATAACGGTGCAGGAAGTCATTCCCTAGTATGATATCAAATTCACCCTTCTTTAGTCTTACTACTTCCATCTTCTGTCTGTATTTACCCTCGTCCATTTCCAGATTCACTACACACGAACGTGCAGGGACAATTACTTCCTCTCCAAGGCCACTGATATGGTACTGGGGTGGCTGCAACACCCTTTGATCATTTTTCTCCACAAACAATACACTAACTTGAGCACCAGTATCAACTAAAATTCTAACTATTTTGTTCCTGAGTACGCCAACTAGACTAATGTGTTCCACCTCTTTACATTTTTCGGTCCTAACCGGGTGTATTATTTTTGTCGGGGGCGCGGGTGAGAGGCGGCAGGCCCCTGGCGCGTCGGTGACAGCGGCGGACGACGGTGGTGGACAACGGCGGGCGACGCGTCGACGGATGACGGCGACCCAGCTGGTCGTGCAGTGCAGGCCCCTTGAACTTAGGCAACGGGCAGCGCAGCGGCGTCCAGCTCACATGGCTGAGTAGCGTGGGCTGCCTCGCTGCAGCGCGCGGCTGGGTATATTCAACGCACCACGCGGCTTCCTCCGCCCTGATTGGTCAGGACCGAGCAAACCATGCGGGCGGCATGGAACTTTCCAGAGCGTTGCCTGCTAAGCGACACCTGGGGTGGCGTTACTTCGTAAGCACATGAGAGGGGCGCCTGTCCAATGTGCCCGTCCTCGATGCTGACTTCCTGTTACTAGACTGTGGGATGAAAGAAATTAGAGACAGCTAACACTGCCAGCCGTGGCTTGACCACAATGGAAAAATGAAGTTACCGTTTGGAGGCTCATACAATAAAGTAAAATCTCCTATTGTCTGGCTCATCCTTTACAAGAGATTATCCTTTGTAGACGCACTTAAAGAGACAAAAAAGACTGAAATGAAAATGTGCATCAGATTGAGAATCAAAATTAGAGGAGTAATATTCATAACTCTAGTAATTTTGAAAGACACTAGACAAATTTGACTACTGTACACAGATATAAGTGGTATAGGGGTAATAAAAATTGTCAGAAAGGACATCCACCTACGAATATAGGGCTCAAAATGGAAATGTCACACCAAGGTTTAGTAACTAGCCAGTGAGGAAAACGTAGGGCGATCTGGACCCAGGGCCAGGACTCAGATTGTAGAGAAACATTAAGAGGCCTACCTCAAAATGATTATGTTTCCTTTACGCATAACGTACCAACAAAAGAATGGTTACTACTAAGAAGAACCTAGCATAACTACAATTAATCCACAACCGATTATAGTTGGAAAAGTAGGAGATTCTCAAGTGGACATATTTATTGATTCTGGTGGTGAAGTATCACTTATTTCTAGTGGATTCTTTAATACATTAAGAACTAGCAATAACTTGGCTGTATTACCAGTAACTGGAGTATATATAATCGGTATAAATGGAACTAAAAGTAAGGTTGTTAAATATGAAACCCAAGTAAGCTATAACATCGGCGAGATTACATTCCAGCAAACACTTCTGGTAGTAGAAAATATTAATAGAGAAGTATTATTAGGTTTAGGTTGGCTCTTCGAGTTTAATGTTATATTGAATTTTGAAGAGAGCTGCCTTTATTTCGGACTCAGAGAAGATAAATATTGTATTAAGTTTCTGGCAGACAGTTATGTTGATACAGAAACAACTTAACACCAGAGTATACAATTAACTGTGACAGCTCAATTGTGACTGGAGATGGAAAACGCAAGTTATACATCACAACAAGCTGACATACAAAATAATGTAAATGGATCCCCAATATTAAACAACAATCAGAAAGCATATTTAGCCAAAATTCTATTAGAATACAAGATGGTATTTTTGGATAGTACAGGTAGTATTAATGACTACATATGTAAGTTTAAGATCAAAGATGATATACCATTTTTCTGTAAACTGTACCAGTGAGTTTAAAAGAAGCAGTTGAAGTAAATAAAATGGCAGATAATAGAACACCGTACAAGTGTTATAAATAATCTCTTGGTAGTTGTGAAAAAGGCTACAGGCGGTGTGCGGCTCAAGCTGGATGCGCGCATCCTGAACAAACATATAGAAACCGAAAGAGATAGACCCGCAAACATCGACCAGTTATTATACAAATTCGAGAAAGCACAGTACTTTAGCTTGATGGACATGACTGCTGGGTACTGGCAGATCCGGTTACATCCAGATTCAAGGAAATATACAGCATTCTTATTTGATGGAAAATCATATCATTTTAATGTGTTATTTGGATTAACTATCTCGGTATCAGTGTCTATACGCGCACTGGCAAAGCGATAGGTAGAGTGTTACTAAAGGATTTAATTACATATGTAGTTGATATATTGATAACATCACCCACCTGGAAAGAGCATTGCCAAACCTTGAAGAAACCACTTAAAAAATTTAAAGAAAGAGGTATTACAGTAAAGTTGTCCAAGTCACACTTTGCAAGCCAAGAACTAAAATTTTTGATTACTAGGACATATCATAGGTGTATAAGGAATTAAGCCCAATCCAGAATGTATAAAGGCTATTAAGGAGTGTCGACCACCTAGAAATATAAGACAATTTAAGGGATTTCTTGGAATGGCAGGGTATTAAAGATGTTATGTACAAAGTAAAGATGTTATGTACACAGTAAATAGTTTAACAACTCTTAAGTTCTGCATTTGTTACAAAAGAGAGTACCATGGTGTTGGGACCAAGAGGCACAGGAAGCATTTGAAAAGGCAAAGCAAGCTATATCAGAATCACTGATACTGTATCATCCAGTAATGGGTGAACCATTTAGGATTTCAACCGATGCATCACACTATGGCATAGCCGCAGACCTGTTCCAAGGTGAATGGGGGTTGAACAGTATAGACCATAGGTCAATTTTTTTTGCTAGCCGGAGTCTCAACAAACATGAATTAAATTATACGGCAACAGAAAAGGAATTATTAGCCACAGTATGGAGTATACAAAAATTCCAAACAATGATATGGGGATCCGAAATATATGTCTATACAGATCACCAAGCTATGTCATTTCTAATGACTAGCCAATTACTACAAAGTAGATTAATGCGGTGGATGTTGTTTCTTCCAGAGTATGACATTAAGATCCATTATATAAAGGGTTCAGAGAATATTGTACCCAATGCTTTGTCTCTGGTACCAGTAGGGATGAAAGAATTAAAACGTTCAGAAGGACCTGTCTTAATCTTTGCAATTAATTTTCGAACATTAGAATATTCACACAACAAAGTGCAGGAGATAGCTCAGAAAATTACAGAGAACATCCAACATGACCCTTATTTTACAGATATCTTTGCTATCTGCGTTAGGAAATCAATACCACCTAATCAACAGGGAAGGTGGAAGATTGTGCGATATAATCTGTTCCGGAGAGACAGTAAGACAACTGAATGTTGGCGTTTATGTACACCAAGTCTAGTGGAAGATGAGTTAGTGTGATACATTCATAAGGGTTATGGACACTTCGGTATAAAGAAATGCATTGCACATATGAGTAAGTTCTATTACTTTAAAAAGCTGGGACATAAAGTGGCATTAGTCATTAAGGCTTGAGATTTGTCAGAAAGTAAAAGAGGCTAACTCTCACATTAAATATAAGATGTACCCAATTATTCCTGAAGTGTTACACGATCTAACTGCTGCAGATTTCTTTGAACAAATTCCAAAAGGAAAAGGAGGAGTGGCCTACATTTTTGTCCTCATAGTGTTGGTCAAAGTATGTTAAATTCTATCCAATTAAAAAAGCAAACACACCAACAGCAACACATTGTCTACAACAGTACTTTCTCGAAGTAGGCAAACCAAAACCATTTCTTTCTGACAACAGACCTCAGTTTACTAGTAACTAGTTTAAAGAATTTTTAGCGTGGGAAAGGATTCATCAAATACTAATAACCAACTACAATCCTTCTTCTAACTTGTGTGAAAGAGTTATGAAGGAAATTGGGAAATTATGCCATGAAAACCATACATCATGGGTGAGAAAAATTAGAGATTTAGCTTATTATAAATGAGTTGGCTCATTTATCAACTGGACTAACACCATTGGAAGTAGTAGGTAAATCCTTTATAGGTGAACCACTTATTACACGTTTTACATGGCCAGAACAAACTGCTACTGATGACAAACTGAATCAAACAATAGTTGCTAAGAACTTAGTTAAGAGAGCACGACAACGAGTAAGCAAACATAATGAGGCTATAGAACCTCAATATAAGGTAGATCATCTGGTCATAGTGAAAGATCTTCAGAGCTCTGCACTGAAGAAAAACTCAAATTTTTTCAAGAGTATGTGGGGCCTTACCGAGTACAATCAGTAATCCACCCAAAAACCTTATTTTTAGTGGATCTTACAACTGGAGAAAAAAAAGGAAAATATAATGTTAAACATATAAAGTGGTATACTCCTCATGGACTTTAACATTCTGTGTTAATGGGCGCAGTGACGACAGTCAGTTCCCAAGTTGGGTTCGGTGTTACTTCCACATTAGTTTTCCTACACCGAATTCCCTCCAAATCTTCGACTATTCTATAATCTATTTATAATCTCTTAAACTATCTTATCATATTAGTATTTAAGTGACTGATTATGATTGCACAGTTATGACTAATTTAATGAGTCACGGTAACCAGTGACCTCTAAGGATGAGGTATAAAAATAACAGAATAACATTCTAGGAGAAGATATAATATGATGGTACTGTTTAAGAAGAATGATACCTAGATGACAAAGTGAACAGGGTATTTTATGTGTGTATAAGATATAATGTGAGGTGGCTAACTGGTAAAATAATTATTTTGTTGTAGGGTATAATTTTCTATTTTTATAATTATTTTATAACTTTTGGTGAGATCATATGAATGGGGAGGGTTTGTATTGATTTTGAAAGGGGGTGGGTAGTGTAGGTACCCAAGGTTAACACACATGCACACGCACAAAAACCCTCACACGCAAGTATGACATTCTTCACCATTTGCCGTTCCATAGGAGATCTTTCTTCGGGGACTTCAAAGGTGAAGGTGAGAATGTCCATTTTGCAGGAGACATTAACATCATACCTACTCCGGCTTCTCACTCAATTAATGACCAAGTGGGGATCCTGGGGAATGGGGTGGGAAGGGTTTCCTGCCTTTGGGGCTATCTTCTCTCTCTACTTCGATCTTAGCCACCATTTCTACTTTTTCCTTTCTTACTTCTCTTTTGAATACCAATCTACCTTTCCCTCTGTTCATACGCATACACTTCTATCACTGAAGTCCTCATCAATTTCCATGGTTTTCTACAACCTTTAACTTATTTTACATAAGCTGGTCGAAGAATCAGGCTACAGGACTACATATACGCATACACACAGTGAAACACAAAGACACAAACAGAAAGGGAGTACAGTTTAAGGTACTGTGGGAACCATCATGTGTTGAAGGGGGAAAATCATTTGCCTAATGATAGGTATGCACACACGGTTATGCGAGTTGACAGATCCACATCACATAAAAGTATGTGGTCATGGTTATGTACAGGGATATTTATATAGGAAATAACAGAGTATTCATGGTTATGATGACAGTGTAAGAGTCTACAGATTGCACGCAGCAGTACGGTACGTTAACACGCGCTCACCAGCTGACCTGTCGGGAATGCTGACAATATGCTTTGTCAGTGGATATGCTTTTCCGGTCGCAGTGTGAGGCGGAGGAGTATGCGACTGGCCGCCGTCCGCAGTGCGCAGTATTAACTAGTGCGGCCTTGGGCGCGAATGTGTCTCTTGCCTTAGCTCACCATGGAGCCTTTCGATACAACCGTAATTAGCCGGTGTTATGATGTCAGACAAAGTGATGATGGGCGTGCATAGCATGCATGTTTTATAATCTGTCTTTGTTAATAACACTGTTTAAACTTACTTCTCGTGTTCGCATATTGCCATACCTCAAGGACCCACCACTTACAAATCCTGACAAAATATTCGCATAATCATCATCTGGGGCAACAACACAAACTACCCCTTTCATACCAGTTTAACATCATAGTAGGTGTACATTGGAGAAGGAGAACATGTTACAGCGTATATTTAAGTGAGCAGAATTGGTGTCAGTCTAACAACTATTCTGACAAATTGTAGGATAATGGATTTGGATTTGATGCAAGTCTAATGACTATGTGACGGTGGGACAAGCAGAGTATAAGTAAGAATATAGATATATTAAATAATATTCCCAAGTATGGTGTCTCCTGGAAACTTAGGACTGGAAGAGAAATGGAGGACTCAAAAAGGGTTAAAGGAAGTGGTGTGAAGCAAGTGTGAGGGGTAAAGTAAGATATTAATTTATCCAGGTAGTTTTGAATCAGTGTACATAAAGATGTATACTAGGGCAATGGACTTTGATGCCTACTCATGAAGGATAAGGAGAGTGCACCCAGAATTAATTGGATGAAAAAGGGCAGGTAGGCAGACCCAAGGAAGGCTGACCTATACTATGCGGGGAGGGGCACCATGAAGGGGATTGACTTGTACCATAGTGTATTAGGACTTTGTTTAAAGGGGCATACCTACCATAATGGAAGGAGAAGGTGTTTTCATAGTATCAACCCGTATGTGAGGTATAGGTACTGTGCCTAAAGGAAAAGGGCAGTATTGGAACAAAAGTCACATTTTGGAGAGATTATTCTACTAAATTTGGATTCTTGTTTCCACTCACATTGTTATATTTGTGTGAAGTGACATGTGTTGAAGAGAACACCTTGATTGACCCAGAGTTCCTCCAGATTGTAATAAATAGTGAAAAAATCCATACTTAGAGAAAGTAGTACGTGAAGTAAGAGCAAATAACAGCAATTTACGATTGGAAAGGGAACAGAAAGATCCTTGTCCTTTCAAAGTTTAAATTTATCAAAAGATCAATGATAATAATGGTATTAAAATGGAAAAAGAGTTATATATTACACAATTGATAAAAGGAAAACGGTTGGAAGCATAAAGTAATGTTATACAAATACAATATTAATGTACGTAATGAACATGTATAAAATACCATGCGTTCGATTCTAGAGACACACAATTCCACTGACATGCATTACTTTCGAGATACGCGTGGTAAAGTAGAACTATGCCTACTGCCCCACAATTGTGGGTGTGCAGGACAGAAGTGTATCGGATGGATGATCGGCGCGAGCAGGTAGCCGCCGAGCCCGCCTAAGAAGTTACACAGCCCGCTCAAGGAATAAACTCCTTGTATTCTGTGCGACGTGAAACATTATTGTGCGAATATTTCATTGTTGTTTAAAGTAAAGAAGGGACTTTTTCATTCATTCTCTCTCATACTGTCGTAATGTATGGACAGTTGTCTTGTTAGACTAAGAGATTTATAGACTGTATTTATAAAAAGATGATTGTAAGAGGTTCTGTCGGACTGGAAGGTGTCGAGCTTACCGGAAATGTTTTAATGTATGAAAACTTATGATATGAAAATACAGTGAGATTGAATTCAAACTATTCTCAGGTGTACCAAGTTATTTAAACGTGTAGAAAATTCCTTTAGAGTAGCATTTATTCTTCGGAGAATAAGCTGGGCACAATATGCCTGTGACATATTCCTCCTCCTGTCAATGTTAATTCACAGTCATGTTTCGTTTTGGAAAAAGGGTTACAAATGGTTTGTAATGCCATACTGTGCAAATACATCTATAAAAACTCCTGGAAAGTTGTTTTTGAGTGTCCCAGAAAATGAAAAATGCATAAAATATGGTTGCACTGTAGTGGCAACTTGCCACCATATTGATGGACAAGTTCACAAACTTTATTAAAAATGTGTTGCACAGTGAAGTCAACATTAATTTACCTGAGAGGTATGCTCTTGCACTGTTACAAGGAAGGATAGTGTCATTCAACAAAACTAAAGTATTGATGAAAGCTGCTGTTTTACCCAACTAAATATAAATTCTTCAGTAGCTCAGTTGTTAAAGCAGTAGTCCATCAAATTTTAGAAGATGATGTATATAATAGATCACTGGTTCAAATCCAACCCAGAATAATATTTTAACTTCTTTATAAAATGACTGACAGCCCTCTCATATGAAAACCAAATCATAATTTGGAAGCTTCACCACACCGATCAGAAATGGAATATTGTTTTTTCCCTTGCAGTTTACATGCACTTACATATGCAATTGCTGTTCGGCGCACAGCATGTTCAGAAGGATATTTTATGGTTAGCATGACAACTCATTTTTTACTTTATTAAAAACATTTTTTAAATCTTTGTACTGTACGGCTAAGATCCTCATTGTCTAAACTTTTGAAAAAAATGGTTCAAATGGCTCTGAGCACTATGGGACTCAACTGCTGAGGTCATTAGTCCCCTAGAACTTAGAACTAGTTAAACCTAACTAACCTAAGGACATCACAAACATCCATGCCCGAGGCAGGATTCGAACCTGCGACTGTAGCGGTCTTGTGGTTCCAGACTGCAGCGCCTTTAACCGCACGACCACTTCGGCCGGCAAACTTTTGAAGTTTCGTCACCTTACATAATGCTGAAGTAAGTGTTTCAGACACTGATATTAGTTTACACTTTAAAGCTTCGCAGCCCTCACGTTTGTGTTACCTGCAAGATGTATGTGCTTTATACCTCTTTGTATAGAAAACCTCATTGTCTTACACCTCGTACTGTGGGCTTGCGGCGATAGGTTCACTACTAGCAATGCTTTTCAAAACAGTAAATTGTTTGTTCACAAAGTAAATGCATTCATCCTCTGTTGGCCATTTCTCAGGCTAAGATTAATGTGAAGCTATAAGTAATACACCCCACAATCAAAACAACCACTACAATCAGTTCTTGCTAATGCTATTTTCATATTTCATGTAAAACTTAAAAATGCCCTTACCAGGAATCGAACATGTGATCTCATTATCTATGATCAAATGCACTCTGCGTTGTGCCACCAAGCACTTGTTGCCAGTAGTACTTCTACCAAGTATGTTCTATACAGGAAATCAGCATGAAGATTTATACCAAGATTTATTTTATTGTGCTTGTGCCAAGACTGATAGTCAACAATCTAGTTATAATATACAGATTCATTTGCAAAAGTTCTACATTTCCTTACTTTTGAGCAAGTTTTTATGATGTTGCACTGAGCAGGGGAAAGAATATCCATTGTTGCACATATCCGCTCTACATGGGTGGAGCACGATCACATCAACTTTTGCGAGGTTTCCACTATCAGCATTCACAATATTCTTTTCTATTGATACTTAAAGTTGTAATTGCTCTTTACATCATTGAACTATTGAACTGCTAAACTGCTTACAGAGAAAGTACGTAAAATATTTGTAACTGACTGACACTCCTGTAACACACGTATAGCTTCATCTTACTCTTAGTCTGTGGCATCACCATTTACAGAGAGTTTTCGATCACATGACCAAATCTTGATATTTAATGATTTTTAAGCTTTTATTACATAAAATTAACAGTTATGTTTGGGAGAATATGGACTGTGAATGCTATTTAAATAACATCCAAACCATATTTTTGACACAGGAAAATAGCCTATTCTTGCTTCAGAAAAACCGATAACACCATACAAAAGTATCAATAAATTATGACTAACGTATTCAGAAGAATAATCTGTATGATGTCCTGAAACTGTATTATTTCTAGGGATTGTATTTGATTATTCGATGTTGAATAAATATTATTATTATTATCATCTTCACTTTCTCAGACGTTAAGTCCGGTTAAAAATGGAGTGACGCGGACCTTGATCAAGCGTCACTTCCTTTTAACTGTACGGTATGTGTTATATTGCATTTAGGAACTTTCGGGTAATTGAACATGTATCAATAATTACGGATTTCTGTAGCTGTATGTATGTGTTTGGATGTAGCTGTATTGCATTGATGTACTGGTGGATATTGTGTGGTATGACTCCTGTAGTTGATAGTATAATTGGTATGATGTCAACTTTATCCTGATGTCACATGTCTTTGACTTCCTCAGCCAGTTGGATGTATTTTTCAGTTTTTTCTCCTGTTTTCTTTTGTATATTTGTTGTATTGGGTATGGATATTTCGATTAGTTGTGTTAATTTCTTCTTTTTATTGGTGAGTATGATGTCAGGTTTGTTATGTGGCGTTGTTTTATCTGTTATAATGGTTCTGTTCCAGTATAATTTGTATTCATCATTCTCCAGTACATTTTGTGGTGTATACTTGTATGTAGGAACGTGTTGTTTTAAAAGTTTATGTTGTAAGGCAAGCTGTTGATGTATTATTTTTGCGACATTGTCATGTCTTCTGGGGTATTCTGTATTTGCTAGTATTGTACATCCGCTTGTGATGTGATCTATTGTTTCTATTTGTTGTTTACAAAATCTGCATTTATCCGTTGTGGTATTGGGATCTTTAATAATATGCTTGCTGTAATACCTGGTGTTTATTGTTTGATCCTGTATTGGAATCATGAATCCTTCTGTCTCACTGTATATATTGCCTTTTCTTAGCCATGTGTTGGATGCGTCTTGATCGATGTGTGGCTGTGTTAGATGATACAGGTGCTTGCCATGTAGTGTTTTCTTTTTCCAATTTACTTTCTTCATGTCTGTTGATGTTATGTGATCTAAAGGGTTGTAGAAGTGGTTATGAAATTGCAGTGGTGTAGCCGATGTATTTATATGAGTGATTGCCTTGTGTATTTTGCTAGTTTCTGCTCGTTCTAGAAAGAATTTTCTTAAATTGTCTACCTGGCCATAATGTAGGTTTTTTATGTCGATAAATCCCCTTCCTCCTTCCTTTCTGCTTAATGTGAATCTTTCTGTTGCTGAATGTATGTGATGTATTCTATATATGTGGCATTGTGATCGTGTAAGTGTATTGAGTGCTTCTAGGTCTGTGTTACTCCATTTCACTACTCCAAATGAGTAGGTCAATATTGGTATGGCATAGGTATTTATAGCTTTTGTCTTGTTTCTTGCTGTCAATTCTGTTTTCAGTATTTTTGTTAGTCTTTGTCTATATTTTTCTTTTAGTTCTTCTTTGATATTTGTATTATCTATTCCTATTTTTTGTCTGTATCCTAGATATTTATAGGCATCCGTTTTTTCCATCGCTTCTATGCAGTCGCTGTGGTTATCCAATATGTAATCTTCTTGTTTAATATGTTTTCCCTTGACTATGCTATTTTTCTTACATTTGTCTGTTCCAAAAGCCATACTTATATCATTGCTGAATCCTTCTGTTATCTTTAGTAATTGGTTGAGTTGTTGGTTTGTTGCTGCCAGCAGTTTTAGATCATCCATGTATAGCAAATGTGTGATTTTGTGTGGGTATGTTCCAGTAATATTGTAACCATTATTTGTATTATTTAGCATGTTGGATAGTGGGTTCAGAGCAAGGCAGAACCAGAAAGGACTTAATGAATCTCCTTGGTATATTCCACGCTTAATCTGTATTGGCTGTGATGTGATATTATTTGAATTTGTTTGGATATTAAGTGTGGTTTTCCAGTTTTTCATTACTATGTTTAGGAACTGTATCAATTTAGGATCTACTTTATATATTTCCAATATTTGTAGTAACCATGAGTGGGGTACACTATCAAAAGCTTTTTGGTAATCGATGTATGCGTAGTGTAGCGACCTTTGTTTAGTTTTAGCTTGATATGTCACCTCTGCATCTATTATCAGTTGCTCTTTACATCCTCGTGCTCCTTTGCAACAGCCTTTTTGCTCTTCATTTATAATTTTGTTCTGTGTTGTATGTGTCATTAATTTCTGTGTGATGACTGAAGTTAATATTTTGTAGATTGTTGGTAGGCATGTTATGGGGCGATATTTAGCTGGGTTTGCTGTGTCTGCTTGATCTTTAGGTTTCAGATAGGTTATTCCATGTGTAAGTGTATCAGGGAATGTGTATGGGTCTGCAATGTAACTGTTAAATAATTTTTTTTGTCTTTAAATATGTCTGCTTGTGTCTGTATATGTGTGGATGGATATATGTGTGTGTGCGCGAGTGTATACCCGTCCTTTTTCCCCCTAAGGTAAGTCTTTCCGCTCCCGGGATTGGAATGACTCCTTACCCTCTCCCTTAAAACCCACATCCTTTCGTCTTTCCCTCTTTCCTGATGAGGCAACAGTTTGTTGCGAAAGCTTGAATTTTGTGTGTATGTGTTTGTTTGTGTGTCTGTCGACCTGCCAGCACTTTCATTTGGTAAGGCACATCATCTTTGTTTTTAGATATATTTTTCCTACGTGGAATGTTTCCCTCTATTATAACCATATTGCTAAATAATTTAGTTAGATGTGAATGTGTTGAGGTGAACTTCTTTAGCCAGAAATTTGCTATTTTATCATTTCCAGGGGCTTTCCAATTGTGCGTAGAATTAATTGCTCGGGTGACTTCATGTTGCAAAATTATCACTTCCGGCATTTGTGGTATCATCTTGTATGAGTGTTTCTGCTTGTATCCACCGTGCATGCCTGTTATGCCGGGTTTGACCATATGTTGCTCCAGAAGTGTTCCATGTCTGTCATGTTTGGTGGATTGTCTATTTTAATGTGTGTGTTATCTATTGTTTGGTAAAATCTCTTTTGGTTTGTGTTGAATGTTTGGTTTTGTTTCCTTCTATTTTCACTTCTTTTGTACCTTCTAAGTTGTTTGGCCAATGCTTGTAATTTCTGCTTCTTTTCATCTAATTGCTCTATTGCTTCTTGTTGTGAGATTTTACCTAATCTTTTTCGTTTTTGTCTGATATTTAATTTCTTATGAATTGTGTTAGCTGTCCGATGTCTTTTCTCAGTTTTTCTATTCTGATATGTAGCCTGTGTTGCCATGCTGGCTTTGTGTGTTTCTTCTGTGTGTTGGTTGGTTATGATCTCTGCCTAGTGTGTATATTTAGTGTAGCGAGTGCTCCTACATAAACCAGTAGTTGTAACTCTTCCATAGTTGTATTTTCATTTATTTTGTTGTGTATGATTGTGTTGATAGTTGTTATTGTTGTTTCGACTTGTGGGTTATTTGGTGGTCTATGCAAGATTGACCTAATGTCTGTATTTGTGTCTTTGTATCCTATATATGTCAGCTGAGATTTATCTTCTATATCTAATATGTGTGTCACTTCGTGTTCTATTTGTGCTTGTTCTGGCGGCTGTCTTAAGACTTCGTTTTCCTCTGATTGTTTAATTGACGCGTTTTGTTCTTTGTTTGTTTTCTCTGGGATGTTTGAGTCCATTACTGTATTTTCTTCTTCTTCTGATTGCACATAATTTTGTTCCAGTATTTGTTGTACTTGTTGTTTGATGTTTTCCAATTCTGACTGGGGGTATCCTGTTATTTTTTATTATTACACGGATCTGATCAGCTAGTCGTCGTTCTGTTAAAAATTGTAATTCCGGGTATCTGGTAATAAATGTTGTGTATACTTGTGATCTGTATCTAGTTGTGTTGGTTCCTAGGTTTGTTGCTTGGTAATAACAGAACATGAGGTGTCTATTAAATTCATCTGACCATCTCATCCTCTGTCTGTTTTCCTTCTAGGGTGGTTGCAGGAAGCATATCCAGCAAAACACCTCTATTTGGATTTAAATCATTTTCCAGTTGGCTAGCAGTGTCGTTACCATTGTGGGCGGGCATAGGGTTCAAGCGTCGTCCCCAACCATGACGGCGCTTGTCCGAGGCTTCTTTAGTTCCGTCCTGAACCAAGTAATCACACTAAAAGGGGGGTTAGCCCTATTAGTGGTTTGTTCTTTTCGTCGCCTTTTACGACTGGCAGAACATACCGGAGGCCTATTCTATTATTATTATTATTATTATTATTGATAGTGAAGGGCTTAGAAAACCTGTTTCTGCACGTATAGTTCAGGAACTGGATACTCACTTCTGTTTTCCAGTTATTTGCTTCTCGAATAGAAAACTTGGCGAAGACTGACGCATTTAACTGCAACTGTAGCTGAGCAATTTCTCTTGTTTACGATCTTCATATTTTTCCTTTGATTGATACGGTCTGCCTTAAGCAGAGAACAAAGTAAATTTACTTTTTAAAAAATTTCCTGTAAGAGATATGCACAAATCCAAATAAATATCACTTAACACACCTTGATGTTTCCTAACCAGGTAATGCACCACAGTTGTCTTTGTAACAGTAGGACCTACTACATCTGTGCATGCACTGTGTGTGGATTACATTTCCCACAAGAGGAAGAGGTACAAGAGCGAGCACAATATTGCCTTTTAGCAACTGGGAGAAGGCAACTGTCTTCTGAAAAAGAATACAATGTCTTAAATTTTTAAACAACATTGCTCTAAAGTGATATCTTAAAAATCAGTGCAGCTAGCAACTTATCTTGAGTTACACAGAAGACAATCGGCAACTGCAATCTCGTTTCGTGAACAGTACTTTGTCTTGTTCACTGCTTACACACAGCATAAGAGACATCCAAAAAAGCTGCCCTGGACGTTGCTTTTAAAAGCATCTGAGAAAGATGACCACTGTACCTGTCAACGGTAAAATAATTTTTTTACCCATGAAATACAAAAAGGATAAATAATTCTTATCTAGTGATAATATTATGAAAAGAATAGTTACTACTCTCCAAATAGTGGAGATGCTGAGTCACTGATAGGCACAACAAAAAGACTGTCAGAAAATGAGCTTTCAGCCAAAAAGGGAGAGCAAACACACACACACACACACACACACACACACACACACACAAACTGGCCTCAGCAGCCAGAGACTGCAGTGTGTGTGAGTGTGTGTGTGTGTGTGTGTGTGTGTGTGTGTGTGTGTGTGTGTGTGTGGGGGGGGGGGGGGTTTAGGCCGAAAGCAAGTTTTCTGACAGTCTTGTGTTTATCTGCAACTCAGCACCTCCACTATATGGTGAGTAGCAAACCATTCTTTTCATAATATTGTTACACTCCATCCTGGATTTTCCATTGTTGAATATTTAGTGGTAAATTACCCATGTAACTTGATTAACTGAAAAAGGGCATAACTCTTCTAATGCTCTCACGATTTACTTTAAAACAAACTAGATCATTGTTACACATGCAGAACAATCCAAATTTATAACGAAATAACACGAAATGATAATTGGTAAATAACTGAAGTTAGTGTCGGAACAAAACAATCAGAGCATCACACTATAGCAAAGATACATTTAGTCACAGTGCGCTCCTGGTGGCCAACGCACTCATTTTTTTGACACTTCACTGAACAAATCAGCTGGTGACTTTTTACTCATGTGTAGATGTCTACTACTACATGTTTGACTGCAAAAGGGATTGGTTGTTCTACACTGCCAACAACCTAATGAAAGTGAGACTGCAGTTTGGAGATACAACAATCTATGTATGACCAACAAGGTGTTGAGAAAAATGTCCTTTTCAACACAGTAATCTGTATGTATACTAATTAACAGTGGTATACAGCAGAGATTCATTTTACTTATGCAGGCTGCATGTAACATCTATAAGAGCAGTAATATTCTATTGTATTAACTCTGCTATATCATTGTAAAATGATCCATGGTGAATAAAATGCTTGAGTGTTGATAAAACTTAAGTGTTCAATCTACACTCTTCAACACATTTTCCCTCCATACAGTTTCTAATTTTTTTTGACAGTGAATGTCAAATTTATGTGGTTTCTCCACCTGTGTTAATCCAATATTAGCTGCAATATGTCAGTCTGTCTTATCAAAGTTTAGAACAATGCCTCCCAAAATACACAGATTTCATTTTGTACATTCCAGTTCACACAATACTTTTCACCAGTAACTAAGGGCTTAGCAAATTATTGTGGTACTACCACAAACATTGAAGATTCCCTTGCAACACTCAGTCTAAATTATTTATTGTATCCACAATTCACATCATGATTGGATAGTCTTAAGAAGCTTTTACAGAAGTAT
This sequence comes from Schistocerca piceifrons, assembly GCF_021461385.2. Taxonomy (NCBI): domain Eukaryota; kingdom Metazoa; phylum Arthropoda; class Insecta; order Orthoptera; family Acrididae; genus Schistocerca; species Schistocerca piceifrons. The sequence goes on from NW_025729183.1 coordinate 1,210,490, forward strand.
TTAATTGCAAATTGCAAATGTAACATGTACGGAAATTTTACTATGAAAAAATCAAACTCTGCCTGTGACAACTTCTACCATGCGCCCACCATTCTGTATACAATGATCTGATAAAATGACAAATTACCTGCAAACAATGAGCAGTACTATAAAACAGATTAATGTCTCCATTTCTCATTTTTCTATACCTGCACTTTATATGTCAATGCAAATGAGAAGTAGACTCATATGAGAAAACCACACAGGGAACCTTTGCCGTATCACATTCTGTCATTAAGTATAATAATTACAGGCTTCCAGAACTGCATATGTAACAGATTTACGGAAATACAGAAGTGTCCAATTCAACCCATCTGCTTTGACCCATGACGTCACAGATATGGCAGAAATGATCATCCACTACGACTCCAATATGGCACCTATTACATTACATAAACATGACAACAAACATAAAAATACAACGAAACACACACACACACACACCTTCCACAAAAACCTTATCAAACTAACGGCCCAAGCGTGGGAAATTCGGCGGGTTTTGGGTAGGGACAATGTAAATATAAACAAATTTAGACACAGACCACCATACCAAACCACACAAAACAACGATAAAAACCGGCAACACCAAACTCCCCAAATTCCGCTAAACACAATATCCTCTGGAACCTGACACTTCCCTTGACATATATAGCTCAACAGCAACTCCCGATACCAGAACACCCACAGCCACAACCACACATCGGAATCCAACAGTTCCCTTCACCCACATAGGTCAACAGCAACTCCCAACACCAAAACACCCACAGATATGACTATAAATTGGAAGCAAAAACTTCCCTTCAACTACATACCTACAAACCAACTCACGATACCAAACCACCAATACAACAAACCACACAACTCAGAACCATCCCACCATACACAACACAAAACAAGTACACTAAAAAAAGAAAGATAAAAACTTACCACAACTAAGTTCCGGTGCTGCAACCTATGCCAGCCAACACACACACACACACACACACACACACACACACACACACACACACACACACACAAAACAAAAGAAAAACCCAACCCACCCACACCTACACCCCACCCCACCCCAATCCAACCCCAAAATAAAATACCAATAAACAAAAAATAAATCTATCACACACTACAACTCAACAAAACCTGCAACAAAATAGATCCTCCACAACTAAATCACAAACCAACACACTCTGCCCCCCCCCCCTCACAAACACTACCAATAACAACCCCCCCAAGCCACAGCCACTCACCCACACAAACCAACCACTTTTGGCCTGTACATCTTACTGATAGCCCTTAAAAAAAAAATAAATAAATAAAAAAAAATACATAAATAAAACAATAGCCCTCGGGGATGCTCTTCCGCCAACAGTACTCATCTAAATGGTACTGAAGGTTAGAAAAGTGCCTCTTCCCCCTCCCAAGAACTGACTGAATGGCCCCCCACATCCCCTCCATGGTATTCGTACAAACCCCTGTCTCATAATTTTTAAACTCTAAACTATGGTGCACTACTAAATGATTTTACCCCCTCTCACCCAGTCCCCTATAAGAAAAAGCATCAGAAACTACAATAGAATCCAGTTCTGTAAACTCCTCAATTAACCCCACTAATTCCCTCTTAGACCGCCCCTCCACAACCCTAAAAACACATTCCAAACACCCACCCCTGATACAGCAGCCCCCCCACACCCAGAGACCAAATACAGACTTACCCCTCCTATACTTCCTTTCCCAAACTGCAACTCTACCACCTCGACCACAACCCCAGGCCCACTCAACTTACCCCTGTACTCGAACTTAGAACATACTTCACGACAAAATAAAAACCAGTCAAGCACACTCCTCTCACACCAGTCTCGTGTGTGCAAAGACATAGGATTTATAAAAGTAGTACGTCAACAACACAATCTAGTGCATGCCCAACCTAGACTTCTCGAACCAGGAACCGTGACATATGGAGCACCATATGTTATCCCTACGGCACCGCCATATATAACCGTCCCTGGTCCAAGACGCCCAAACTTTTGCCAATTTCATGTCATGACCACAAACAGCACACTTCACAATCTCCGCCAACAAGCCAAACAGCTGCAGAAATTTAATCAACTCCAACAGACTCACCCCCAACTCAGCATGCAAACGCACACTTAATTTTATCCATCATATCCATCCCTAAAAAGAGCAGCAACAAATTAATTTACTCAAATTAACATATGGCCTACAGTGAAAAGCACTACAATAACTTTCACACAACACTAAATCGTTAACTCACTGAAAACAATTCATCTCCACACACAGCTAAAATGAGAACCACCCAGAACAAGCAATAACACCAAACAACCCAATACACCACACAACACGAAACCCCTAAACACACAACAAGAGAGCATCACGAACAGCAACACGACACTTACAAACACGCCACACTCACAAACCAAACTCCGTGCAATCATGACATCACACCACAACAGCCTTACATCACTGGTCAAAGCCAACAGTTGGGATGGGACGCTTCGGATTTAAAACAATAGTAGTACGACAACACAACCTCGCACATGCCCAACCAATACTTCTCAAACCAGGACAACCAAGGTCATTGGAGACCATATTTGCTCTGATTTTGTTAGGGAAAGAAGTGACTGGTCTTCTGACAGAATCATCTTGGCATCCGACTGGAGGAGAAATCGGGGAAACCACAGGAAATTCAAATTTGAATGGTTGGACTGGAAACTCCAACTGCACCTCCCAACTTCAGTGAAGTACACTAGGCACTACACAACCTCACTGTTGGAACAGGAAGGGGCAAGATAACAAAGGTAGATGGCTTGAGGAGGGTGCTGATATAACAAAAAGATTGTTACGCTGTGAGAAAATAGCTACTGGAAAAATATTACTGATGATGAATATAGCAATACCATTAATAACTACTGGAACTATATATATGAATTTATATTTCGATATACATATAGGTAGAACAATGGCAAATCACTACATGATGAGCCATTAACTACCTTGAAAGAAGAGCTGTCATCAGATTGCCACCAAACTTTAGACACGAAATTCTTGATACTTCACAAGAGTATCACCAAACTTTCAAGCCAGAAGACCAATTGTGCATCACGTTATGGTAAAAGCAGACAAATACAGACTGAGTCATTCCAGGCCCCTCATTACCCTTAAGTAATAACTGTAATGAAGTTAAGGCAAGACAAAGAATCTGTATTGGAGGCAAGATTTGCAGGATACGCTTTCGTGTGTGTGTGTGTGTGTGTGTGTGTGTGTGTGTGTGTGTGTGTGTGTGTGTGTGTGTGGAGCTAAACAGTTATTTCTAACAGACTACAGAGCTGGAACCTGCGTAGTAAGCCAGAGAATCCAGTGTTATGTAGAAGAAACGCATATTGTGAACCAATTACTTAAAATCAAAATTGTGTTTACCACTGGTTTGTTATATTTACACAAAATGAAATATATACTATTTCTTGTATGGCTCTGTTCACAGATTCACGTGACTAATTTGTATTTATGCTGATCTTGCTGTCCCCTACTGGCTGTCATATAATCATACACAGGTTATTTGTGTGGGCATTATCAACTGCAAGTAGAGTTCTTTCACTGACATCATAGTTATAGTGCACAGTATGATTTATTTGTACTTACATATTCTTGCAGCTAAATCTGCTTTGGCAGACAGATGGGGTACTTCAGGTCCCATTTGTACAAGCAAGGAATCCATCTTTTATTCCTTCCTTCTGTCCATTTTCGTTTTTGTCCTGACATGCAACCTGAGTTAGAGACTTGCATGATTTAATAGAAGACCATCAGCTTCTGTGTTTGATGACTAAATCTTCCACACATTGTGGAAGTATATTGATTATTCCATTTAATGCTTCTCCATTTCTACCATTATTATGCCAGATTTGTAAATTGTCTAGCTAACTTCCTTGCAAGTTGTTCCTACCATAAGGAAGTTGGGCTTCTAAGATTGTTGCTGCCTTGGTTTGTTGGCTCCTGATACCTGCTATCCTCTGAAGTTTGTAATATAAGGGTGGCAAGTGCAGAGCAACTGTTGCAGTCAAGCCAAATCAACACGTCTCATCATCACAAAATAAAGGGCTCTTCCAGTAGTTTTCACTAATTTATGAAATGTTCAAATGTGGGTGAATTCCTAAGGAACCAAACTGCTGAGGTCTTTGGTTCCTAGACTTACACACTACTCAAACTCCCTTACGCCAACACACACACACACACACACACACACACACACACACACACACACACACACACACACACACACACACACACACACACACACAGAGAGAGAGAGAGAGAGAGAGAGAGAGAGTAATGCTTGCAATGGCATTTTCAACTTTGGAAATCTTGACACATGCAATTAGGCTTTGCAAAATTAACCTTATATTAACAGTTTACTACAGGAAACGATCCATCACCCATTGAGCTTTTGGCAAGTTCAGTTTGCACTTAAGGATACTTTTTCATTACACAATTCACAAATTCATGTGTCTTATGCAAGAAATGATGGTTCTCTTTTACAAGACTTGCTTGCTGAATTCTTCAGCACAATACTTCTTAAGGAGGCTAAGGAGGAAGTGATTTGCTGTAACTTTAATAACATCAGTGACTTATCTGCTGTGTGCCTGAATAAAAACCCTTTAAATAGTGATAGACATTGTTTATTACCATAATCAAATACACTGAGATTTTTAAGAAATAATTCCTGAGTTTTAAATTTTAATTTACCAACTAAGAACTTTTTTCCCTTATGAGCCAAGATTGTCTTCCCACAGGGC